>NC_089742.1:65274005-65379005 GCF_040412425.1 Macrobrachium rosenbergii | reverse complement strand
ATTTCATTAAGCCGCCCAAGTCAAGACTCCGCCATTCAGTCAGGCGGCGATTCCCGAAATCAGAAAATGATTTTAGAATTATGCTACAAATTGTTCCTCCCTCAATTCCAGCCATGGGAAAACGAAGAAAAACTCACTATCGACATTTGCTCACTTTCTTTAAGGATTGTTACTTGCCACTTTTTCTTTTTTTTAAGAGGTATCCAGTCTCCCTTAAAGGAAATTCTTTCTTTTTAGTTCCCTTTCTGTCTGTAACCTTTTCATGCATGCGATATTATCATGCGCAGAAAAATTAAATACTCTTTTATACTTCTCACTGTAAAGAACCTAAATCTCTCATGCAAACTTATTCCCAAAAGGCATACAAGCTTTCATAAGCATCTTTTCATATTAGAGGGGCACAAAGACAGAAAGACAGAATATGAATAACTATTTTGCAATATTAATTAATTTATTCAGAAACAATAATCTCTCCCACAAAGGCATATCGCTAAGGTAAACTTCTTTTGCATATCAGCAAGAGAGAGAGAGAGAGAGAGAGAGAGAGAGAGAGAGAGAGAGAGAGAGAGAGAGAGAGAGAGAGAGAGAGGGGTGCGGTATATAATATAGCATTGCCCATACCTTGTCGTAATTTATCAGGATAACCTAAACACCTCCATAAAAGATAACAAGTTGTCTCTCCTACGACAAGTGTGAGAAATGATGCGGATTTCTGGAGGTGCCGCCATTTCAATAACAGAATTTCCAGTGACAATTCTTTTACTTGAAATTTTTGCAGAATGTTTATATAATGTAAAATTTATCTGATATTAATAAAGAAGTGTAAAAACAAGCACAATAATAACTAATCATCGCCTCCACAATAATAATTTATTGATGTTTATCCCTAAAGCCCAGAAATATACTACCAATGGCAGTCAGTCAGCAAAATGATAATGAAAATGATGATTACGATGATGATGAATATTGGACACTAAAATTAAAACACTAATGACCAGATCTGCATTATGTCATCAGTGATGATTTTTGAGATAATTACAAATGCAATGTCAACAATCATTTCAGATAATTGTTTGCGATTATAATAATAGCGACGGCAATATTATTAAAATCCAGAGAATGCTATAACAATTACAACGCTAATATCACTGCCCGGCGAAATGTAATTAAAATCATAATTTCATCAGAATAACAACATCCGGCAATTACGTTTCCCGATGGAATTCCATATTTCATTCCGGTCGCATTTCCTCCAAATAACGGCCTCTTCCCTTTCACCGAGTGTAGCCCGTATATTCCGTAAGAGACCATATACGCGATAAGGAGCGGTATTCCCGTCTTCGGGAAAGATATATATAAATATATTATGTATACACACAATACCCCCTATGATTCTGCTCACCATCATCCATAAACCACATATTTCATCTTTAAATTCCTGTTTCGTCTCCTCGGACGGCGGAGCCCTGTCTTGTTCCCACGCCCTTAGGGATACGTAATGCTATGGGTGTGGAGTGGTTGAGGGACGGGGGCGGGGGGGAAGTAGTATCGAAGCAGGTTAGGACAGGGAGCCTTAAAGTATTAAGACAGGGAGCCACAGGACATCCAGAGAGGCAGGGCTGGCGTGAGATTTGTGAAGTAAAAGCTCCATTGTCTGGTAAAAACTTATTACATTCTGATAAATTCTCCTCTATTGTCTAGTAAAAACTTGTTACATTCTGAGAAATTCTCCTCTATTGTCTAGTAAAAACTTATTACATTCTGATAAATTCTCATCCATTGTCTAGTAAAAACTTATTACATTCTGATAAATTCTCTGCTGTCTAGTAAAAACTTATTACATTCTGATAAAGTCTCCCAAGTTATACCAGGTAAGAGCATCTTCCTCTAATGACGCCTCTAGTACTTTCCTTGCGTTAATAGTAAGTGAAGATACACCAGCAATTTGCTAGTTACTAGCAAAGACGTCATTTGGGATGAAATCAATCAATCTAGCGGCGGTAGAGCACTGCACTTGCATTAGCAAGGCCTGTAATTCGATCCAGACTTATCCATTCCCCCCCCCCCTAGTCGACCCAGCTGTAAATGATTATCAGCGTGAGCTTGTAATCGAAGGCAAGGCAGTTTAACCCCGAGATCTTTTACCCTTGACTCCCTAGAAGGCACATTCTGCCTAACATTCAATAGTAAGATATTGGTTTTGAGTCTGACTAGAATTTTTGTGTGTAAACTAATTACCTGATGAAATCATACAGCATAAGACTTGGAAGTCCTTCAGTGAAGGCACTAAACTACGTTACAGTGTGCAGGGCTATTCTAGGAATAACTCCCAGGAGTAACTTCCGGTGAAAAAAGAAAATAACTTTTCCTGTTAAGCTGTATCATAATGATTCAACCCTTAAGTGGGAAAATACTTTTCGTTTACAAAAAAAAAAAATTATCAGTGACATACATGGTAAGGGCAAAAACTCACTGAAATTCATCTCATAGAAATGACTAAAAATAGCAGATCATAGAAATAAATTGTTTACGACAAAATTCAGATACCTTCATAATGTGTGAAAATATATGATGTAAAATCATAATCTACTGTAAAGAATTAGCGAAGGTATGTGACTGTAAAACAATGAAAAAGTACACTGCTCGGTAAACTGTTGGAAAAAAATTTCACTTATTTTATGACAGTTTTTTCCTCATTCGTTACCCAGAAATATTACATATTAACCTTAAACCCATTTCCAAGACCATTAAGTAAAAGGACCAATAGCGAAATTAAACTCATTTGCTATTTTCAGAGACTACGATATACCAAGCTTATATTACCATAGCAGATAATTTCAGTAGTACCTTTAGGGAAAATTACAACTTAAAAAATTTTTAGGAATACTGAATTAGGATAAAAATCAATTTACAATCAGAAAACGCCAAAAATAAATTTGTAGGTTAAAGAGAATTTCAAATGGCAAAACGTCTACACTAAATAGTTTACACTATAAATTTACCTAACAGCGCAAATCCATCCTGTTATGAAATAGAGAAAAATGAAAAATACGAGAGGTCTTCGTTACTGTGACTGAATATATAAATATAGAATTATAGCTGGAATACAGGTTGTGGAATCTTTTACAGAAACATTGAAAAATTTAAC
The DNA here is from genome assembly GCF_040412425.1 of Macrobrachium rosenbergii. Taxonomy (NCBI): domain Eukaryota; kingdom Metazoa; phylum Arthropoda; class Malacostraca; order Decapoda; family Palaemonidae; genus Macrobrachium; species Macrobrachium rosenbergii. The sequence goes on along the minus strand of NC_089742.1, from coordinate 65,375,857 downwards.
TGCCGTTCAAAGACATCAGCGAGTTCCAAAATCCACCCTGATCGGAATGAGGTGACTTAGGATCGTTTCCTTAAAAATTCATTGAGCTTCTATTAACCTAAGTAATGAATAAAATTACGTGACCTACGATTAGTAAACTCAGGTTTGTATGTGTGTGTGTGTGTATATATATATACATATATATATATATATATATATATATATATATATATATATATATATAATATATAATATGCATTTTTCACATTCTTGACCTTAGAAGGATGTCACCTGAAGAGGTCAACTCCCGGATGTTACCATATCTTGTGAGATGATCTTTCTAGCCGTATTTCCTTCACAGCGTTTGCCGCATACACACACCAGAGTTGACTAATCATAGGATCACCTAACTTATTCATCCCTTGGGTTAATAGAAGCTCAATGAATTTTTAAAAACGATCCTAAATCACCTCACATCCCGACAAAATTGGATTTCCAACTGATATATTTAGGTTAATACATACATATATATATATATATATATACATATATATATATATATATATATATATATATATATATATATATATATATATGTATATATATATATATATATATATATATATATAATATATATATTTACATTTATGTATGTATTTACGTATGTGTGTAAGGGGGGTATAATATGAGAACATATATGCAAAGATATTCCGATTTTAGTAATGTATATCCATGAAGTCATATGCATGCATACAATACATCCCTGTGTTAATGGATGGAGAAGACGTGATATCAAATGAAACATACAAACTCTTCCATACTCTAAAGAAACAAAAGTGTGCAGCTATCCTACCCAGCGAACCAAATATTCTAGCAAATGTTATTGGTTTTAAGAAAGAAAAAATATAAAGAGCGAACATTATGTGACGGTTAGAGGCAATCAAAGTCCTAAAGGGACAGCCTCCATATGAAAAGAATACAGAGGGACAATTCGAGTCGCATAAAGGAAAAGAAATTAGGAGGAGGAGAAGCGCACCCGTTAGACACCATAAAAGCCTTGGAGTCACAAATGAAGGAGGAAAAAGGGAATCTCAGAGTCTCTCTCTCTCTCTCTCTCTCTCTCTCTCTCTCTCTCTCTCTCTCTCTCTCTCACTGTGGACAGAGAATCTCCTGTCATGAAAGTCCCAGCCTCCTCCCATAGGCGAGTCTCGAAGTGACAGCATTGTGGTGGGATGTCTTTTGTACCGATTCACGCATGGCTGAATTGTCCATTTCCCAGGGAGAGGCCAGAAGTCCAATTTTACATTGCAGTCTTCAAGATATCTTAAATAAAGGAGAAAAAAAAGGATTAGCTTTTTACGCATTTTTTCCTCAAATGGTTACGAGAGGGCTTTATTTTTATATAATTTCATTTAAACATTGGCTTCACTAAAAAAAAAAAAAAATATATATATATATATATATATATATATAAATATATATATATATATATATATATATACTCTCATATGTGTGTGTGTGTGTGTATGTGTGTGTATCAGAAAGAACAGGAAGAATAGTGAAATAAAACACGAAGTAAAAATTTTTTTTAAATCTCGTCTTTCGTCCTCACTTTCCTGGAATCTTTTTCCCCTCGTTTATAAAAATATTCTTTCCTAAAAATAAAATGAAAAAGGAAAGAATAATCTAATTTTAAAATTTCTTCCTCCCCAGTCTTCCCTAGCGTTCTATGCCTATTGCTATTTTGGAACAAGCCCTTCAGCAACTTTTTTATGGAAAGGCCGACGGGATGGGTAGTCTTAATGCCCTTATCTAGGTTTGCCCAATGACAAAAAAAGAAAGAAAGGTTAAAGATAAGGGATAAACTTCGTCTCTCACTTTTTCCTTATTCCTTCCCTTTTCTAAAACCTGCGCCCTCCCGCCCCTTTCTCCAACCCCCTCCTTGGGGCTTTGTGTCCAATCATTTATTTAAAAAAAAAAAAAAAAGGTGGGGGGATTCCATTTTGGACACAAACACAAAGAGGAAAAAAAATTATGAGAGAAATTTGTTAGAAAGTTTAAAAAAAGAAAAAAAAAAGGTCCCCGTAGCGACCCATCATCAGTGACAACTCTATTCAAACAACCGTCAAACTGGATCTACTTGGAGGCTATAAAAAGCCGGTGCCAAAGGAAGGTCTTCTATATTCCAAAACTCTGATAATTTCGTTGGGAGTAACAAGTCTTTAGTATTACCGCAGACTGTGATAATACAATTTCATATGTCCCTCAAAGTTATTATTATTACAGTTTTTATCATCAGTGGCATAATAATAATAATAATAATAATAATAATAATAATAATAATAATAATAATAATAATAATAATAATAATATGTGCGATCATTCTATTGCTTGCACTTCGATTCGCGTCTAATAAAACCATTTATGAGCTATGTTAAAAAAAAACTTCAGTTTTCTTATCAGTCAGTCAATCAATCAGTCAACCAGGTTAAAGTAAAATAGCATCGGTTCTGACTGATATAACTGAATCAGGAACACGGCAAGAGTTGGCGGCACCAGAGAGCGATTTATCAATCAAAAATCTCTTGACAGTACCCTATGACTGCGATTGGTACATCCATCAATTCCTCATCTAAAGACATTCCACTCTCTCTCTCTCTCTCTCTCTCTCTCTCTCTCTCTCTCTCCTCTCTCTCTCTCTCTCTCTCTCTCTCTCTCTTAAAATCCAGATGATGAAAGGCAATTGATCTTATTTAAAGCCATATTTCCTTGAGAGAGAGAGAGAAGAAAGAGAGAGAAAGAGAAAGAGAGAGAGATGATGCTATGTACATGACTCAACTAGCCTGATGATGATACCCCAGAACATTGTTTGTGCCACCTCTCTCTCTCTCTCTCTCTCTCTCTCTCTCTCTCTCTCTCTCTCTCAACAGAGAGAAAGTTCGTTCGTGGACGAGCAATTCTGCTGAAACGCAATATATAAATATCACATAAATTTTGTGATTTCAATATCGACAGCCAAAGGACGACGCTTTTAAGGTACTAGAAAAACATAAGACATGGTTGCCACAAATAATATGGTTTGGTATCAAATCCCATTCCTAGAATGGTAATCTTTCATATTACAATAACAATTACAATGCCAAGAAAATTAAGAAAACAGATAAGGAAGAAGAAGGCGAGAGGAAAGATAGTGAACAAAAGCTACTCTTAAAAAAAAAACTGCAGAGTCCACTGGAAGGGCTCATTTACAGAATAAAAAAGAACAGTTTATATCTCGTTATTCCTGCAGTTCCCAACAGAGTATCGGGCATAAAATATTACTACATGCTTGAACGCTTGTTTGGATGTCATGCTTTCACCGACCACGTATATTAATGAATGTTTAATATATAACAATGTTTTGTTGTTACTCGGTTTACTGTCCCAAATCAACAGATTAGGAAATACGAGACGGAAGATTTAAATATCACATTAATATAAAAACAGGTTGGCTACTGGTAGAGCCCATACCGCCATATCGGTCATGAATTTCCTCCGGATCACAACCTAAATAAACCTGAGGGGTTGATCCCAGGCCAATGGCTGGCCTTCCGTTAAGGTATCACGGTATTTCTTTTACTGATTTACACATGACTAAAAATTTATTAAAGGCTTTGTTTTCCGGTCTAATAAAAAAAACCCTGTCATTATTATGTTGTATTAAATCCGTTTCTGGCCTTTTGGCAACTTTAGCGAAATATTCAGCTAAGTCATTCAATAAATCTTGAATTGATCCCGGTGAGACTCAAAAACTCTAAAAAATATAAATATCAGGAATGTCTGATACACTGTATTACAAGAACTCATCATTCGAAAAATGAACAATAAAAAGGCAGAAAATTATAGTAACTGGCAAAAATTGGTGTCTTCTGGCACTTACACGTATTTCAAGAAGTGCGCATACGAGATCTTGATCCAGAAGAATTGTCCAAAGTTCATAATGCAGAAAATACAACCGGGCAATATTTTACCTCCTAAGACGCCATTATAGCCCCTTGCATTGAAATCAAACGAAATGTAATGGACCTAAAGCCATGACTGTCATAAAATTTCTAAATGTAAAAGATTAAAAAATACTTTAAAATATCTTTTAATCATTTTGGACCTAAAGCCATGACTGTCACTTGAAAAAAGATTTCTAAAATGTGTAAAATATTTTTAATATTTTACATTTTAAAATCAGTCATGGCTTTAGTGGACCTAAAGCCATGACTGTCGCGAAGTAAAAAGATTTCTAAATGTGTAAATCATGGCTTTAGGTCCATTACATTTCGTTTGATTTTAATGCAAGGGGCTATAATGGCGTCTTAGGGGTAAAAGATGTTCAGTTGTATTTTCTGCATTACGAACTTGGACAGTCTTTCTGGATCAGATCTCTCTTTTACTTCTGAAATACTCGTCTGCTAGAAAATTTTCTGTTTGTGAAATTCTAGTTGGAGGGTGTTGTCTAGTATCTGAACAAAAGACTGATTTTGCGAAACCCTACAAAATGTTCTTATTGTGAAACTTTTGAATAAACGACCAATTACTCAACCACTAAGGATCGCTGACATTATACTAACTCTACTTAACAGGTGCATAAGATCTCTGACATTATATTAACTCTACTTAACTGGTGCATAATATAGCTGCATTATATTAACTCTACTTAACAGGAGCATAAAATCTCTGACATTATACTCTACTTAGCCAGTGCATATTATAGCTGCATTATATTAACTCTACTTAACTGGTGCATAAGATCGCTGACATTATAATACTTCTTCCTAACAGGTGCATAAGATTGCTGACATTATAATAACACACTTAACAGGTGCACAAGATCGCTGACCTTATATTAGCACTAATTAACAGGTGCACAAGAACACTTACCGTCAACTCTACTCAACAGGTACATAAGATCGCTAAAAATATATATATCTCTACTTAACAGAAGCAAAAGCAAACATCGGAAATTTGAACTAAAATCGTAGTTTTTAGCTGTTGACTACCGAGGAATTATTGCAATGCAAGAGGAAGCATTCGCTTTTTCCCCCGCCCATTTCTTGCATTCACTCAACTCAAATGGTTGAAGGGAAGGGAGTTGTCTGGCTACCTGCCCTCCGGAGGAAGATAACAAGGCCTTGTTAGCGGTCTTCCGAAGGGGATCTCAGGCAAGAAGCAAGGAAAAGACTGGCAGGAAAGAGCCCTGGATCTTTCTTTCCCTTGTCTCTTTTCCTTTCAGGACAAGGGAGAATGAGAAAGGACGAGGAACAGAAAGACACGAAGAAATCCGCAAGAAGAGAGAGAGATCTTGGAGAGGAAAATTATTGACGTGTGCGGATTCAAATACTTTGGTTGACCGGAAGAAGAAGAAGAAGAAGAAGAAGAAGAAGAAGAAGAAGAAGAAGAAGAAGAGAAGAGAGAGAGAGAGAGAGAGAGAGAGAGAGAGAGAGAGAGAAAATGTTATTAAATTGCCAGATTTGGTTCAAATTTTGGCGTGTCAATCATGTCTAGCTCATTACACTAACACAAACACAGACACGTAAACAGCACAAACAATATATATATACATTTATATATATATATATATATATATATATATATATATATATATATATATATATATATATATACATATATACACACACACACAGATTTCGTAATGGACAGATACATGAGGGGTGCTCTTATTCTAATATTTTGGATTTCTGGGGACAATAAAAATTCATAGGGGGCAAGGTATTGGTACAGAAAGAATGTGAAAATGTTAAACGAAGTCGTTCACAAAAGAAATCAGACAATTAAGGAGAAGCACTTATTACGTTGCATCACTGAAAAACAAAATTGTCTTTTTACAATCTTTACTGCATATGAATATCCACGCAGTTAATATTCAATTCTCTTTTATTAAAAAATGTAACTCACGAAGGCAATATTGCTGACCATCAGCTTGCCCTCAGGGAAATAGTTCAATCACCTGTGAATCAAGCTATCCAAAAATTATAAGATAAATGACGTTCGAGAAAAAGCTGAAAAAGCTGACTTTTGCCTTTCCATAATGTTCGTTAATAACTTCAAATTCAAAACGCGTTGTCTCTCTAGAAAACATTTGATACAAGTTGTCTTAAAATTCCTTCTTGTATTCTCAAGCAACTTCCTAAAGTTTAGAGCGTGGACTAGAGGTAACTGTGTTTCAACGTCAAAATATATAAACCATATACAGAAGCATTCATATAAAAGGTACGGAAAAGATTACAGAAGAAAACACCTAAAGCGAAAAACAGAAACTGAGATTCAAACACTACGGGAAAACACCAATCCCACCACATCAATGACGAATGATGAAGGAATCCGGAAAAAAAGTGGAGGAAGATAATTCCAAAGCATCCGGATGGAGGAAGAAACAACCTGTTAACTGAACAGTCTCAAATCACAACGTGTATGGAAAGATGATGGACAGCCGAGAGCGAGGGGAACACGGAACGAACAACGTTAAAATACAGTGACCAAATACACGAATTTATTACATACAAGGCGCCTTAAAAGTGTACCAGACCAATACCTAGAAAACAAACAAATTCTCCTTTGTATCAGTAAAAGATAGAAGACGTTTTACAAATGGAAATGTTCAAAGGAACATAGCCATAAAATACGTTAATGAAATATATTCCATCGAGTACTCTATTGAGTTGTCAACAAATTTTGCATGGCACCAAAGCGTTAAAAGAAAGAAAGAAAGAAAAAAAGAGGCGAAAGGGAGAGGTCTGGGTTCTAAGCCTTGCAACATGCGACAAAGGAATTCGAGAAATATCAAATTCAACAAACACTTGTCTTCGATATCCAATATTGCAATATTTTGTATAGACAAAAATAGACGCATCAAGAGGGAATAGTAAAAAGCTCTCAATAAAAGTATCCTCAAATTTCTACCATTTATACGAATGCCTTTCCCTGTGCATTCATTTCCATACCAATTTCAAATATGCTCGCTCCCTAAGGGACTAATACTAAAAATTTAAATTAAAAAAAGGTAAAAAATTCTTTCATCCGACCTCTGCACGAATGAAGTTTTGACGGAAATTCAAATGTTCGCCGTTCCAGTTTATCTTTTTTTTTTTACAAGAGCATATCTGTTTAAAAAAAATTAAAACGCGTAAACGAGTGGTATAAAACATATTTTACTTAGTTTCTCTTGTTATATCGCGAAATTTAATTTAATCGACTTGTATTTTCCATTTCCTTTAAAAATTCATCCTAAAGAAAAAAAAATCACGAAAATAAGTTTACTAAAACCATGAACGAAAAATGAAATAAAATCTTACTCGGATACTACGATACCAATATGTATGAGAGGAACAAGACCGCGCTTTTTAAAAGTAAAATGAAATGGACAGAGATATAAACTAGTCGAAAGACAGTGAACTATTATTACCATTATTATCTATAAAAATAAAAGCTGCACTGAAACAGCAATAGAAATTAAAACAAAATGAACTAAGAAAACGCGTTTGGAAAATATGAGGTGAAACTGCATTCCTTTTGGCGGTATTCCTTTTACTATTTTTTCTCTCTTTCGCACACACGTACACAAACTCTCTCTCTCTCTCTCTCTCTCTCTCTCTCTCTCTCTCTCTCTCTACAACACGAAGAAACACGCGAACACTTCCCGGATTAAACTAGGTGACTAAAACGCAAATTGCAAAACGCCTGTGGTGTGTGAGAGGAGGAGGGGGGGGGAGCAGAAGGCTAACGGAAAGGGAGAGGAGCGGTTAGGGGTGGCTCATCCCTCCCTTCTGCTGGAATCTGTCCCTTCCTTGAAGTTTGTCAGAGGGGGAGAGGAGGGGGAGGAGGGAGGAGGAGAGTTGGAGGGATTTTCAGCCCAAACGAACGTTTTGTTGGGAATCGTCTCTGTCTCTGTCCGTAGGAGGGTGGGACGACTGGACTAGGAGTGAGGGACGGGGGAGGTCGTGGGGACATTCCAGGGGATCCTGATGACGACCTGACCCTCTCCTTTGGCGTTGTGGCATTCCCCAAATTCCTGATTCCTGGAGAGTTTCATGGCCCCCTGGCATAAAGGATCGTCCCTGGGAATGCGTGTTGGCACGTATTCCAAAAGGGAAAAGCTGGCATGCAAAGAAAAGGAAGAAGAGCGAGAAGAAGGAGCAGTAACACATGAATGAGTTCGCGCGAATGCCGTTTCAGGAAGGAAAAAGAAACCTACATCAGTGATGGGACGGAATCTAATATATATGAAGCGTCCCCCTTTCTTTTTCGACCACTGGATATAATGGAACGCGATGAGGAATTGAGCATTTTCCTGTTTCCACTGCAAATTGCTTCGCCCCTTTTTTCTTTTATTCCAGGTCAGGCAGCTATTTCTTGACTCTCATAACAATCATACCAACCAACATTCAGTTTAAAACCAGGCCCCCAAAGACCACAGAGTGAAGGCGCCAACATCAGCATAAAAGACCTATTCCTCATTGTTTGATGAATATATATATTAAAAAATTACAGACTGCCTTTACACTAATTTACGATATGCTTACCTTCAACGGACTGGAAAACAGAAAGTCATGTGGCTTACCTGTAAAAAAAAAAAGAATTCTTTTATTAAGTCGGACTAGTTGCTTCCATGAAAATTTATTGGTATTTCCAAACGAATGCCAACACAGGTTAACAATGGTGATCTGAAATACAATACGAATAATCCACGTGAAACATGAATAGTATTGAAAATAAATAGCATCACGGGAAACAAGACCATTTACCAAACTGTTATATTTTTAAAGCGTTGAATCAAAATATTAGTGATATAAACAAACATGTATTAACTGTCATTACATACATAACAGCAAATAAAAAAAAAATAATGCTGAATCAGAAACTAACCAAACTATAAACTGACCACATAAGATCTCACTGGAACATTTCATAGTTCCCTTTGTTGAAAGAATAAACTATATCATATGAAAAATCTAAAATATAAGCACCCCCAAAATTCAGGGAAATTTAATGACATTCAAGAAAACAGAAAAACTATGAAGTGAGTAACAGGAACAAATGCAGAGCAGCCGAAAACATAATGACAGAACAAAACACGTAAAGGAAGGTAGAGATGCCCTCTTCAGATTAAGACATCATCTGATCTTTGTTAAATTCGGCTTTCAAGGTCACAGGTGCCTTACTTTCAAGAAGGCCATTCTCAAAAATCTATTCCATATTTTCAAAATTCTTGAAAATCAATCAGTCTTGCTTTCATATTTTTGCACACACACACACATATGTGTGTGTGTGCAAAAATATGAAAGCAAGACTGATTGATTTTCAAGAATTTTGAAAAATATGGAATAGACTTTTGAGAATGGCCTCTTGTAAGTAAGGCCTTATATTGTGACCCGAAAGCGAATTTAACAAAGATCGGATGACGTCTTAATCTGAAGAGGGCGTTCCTATACCTTCCTTTACGTGTTTTGTTCTGTCATTATGTTTTCGGCTGCTCTGCATCTGTTCCTGTTACTCACTTCATAGTTTTTCTGTTTTCTTGAACGATTAAATTTCCCTGAATTTTGGGGGTGCTTATATTTCAGATTTTTCATATGACTTAGTTTATTCTTTCAACAAAGGGAACTATGAAATGTTTCAGTGAGATCTCTTGTGTTCAGTTTATAGTTTGTGTATATATATATACACACACACACCCATATATATATATATATATATGCCTGCATTGTTTGCATCTGTGGGATACAAAAGAGGGTGTGGCATCCTCTGATTTATTAATAGTGGTTTTAAGAATGTCGGTTGCTTCCAACACGTGCGAGCGTCTCTTCATGATGAACTAAACTTGCTCCCTTATCCAGCAAAAAAAAAAAAAGGGGGTGGGAGGGCAGGGGCCGCTAAGGAATGCAGGTGAACACCTCTAGTACCAAACTTAGATTGGGGAATTGAAATAGTGTTACGGGAATTGACCTCGCTAAGTATCTACTGTGGACACGTGCACTTTTCAGAATCGGTAAACAGGTGATATAAAGCGAGGAATGAGCGTGATATGAATACAAGCGGAGATGGGAATTTGCAAAAGGAAAAATCAAAACGAAAATCGAGCAAGGCGTAGTATTTTGCCATATATACATATATATTCGTTTTTAATTTTTCCTTTTGCAACTGCCTATCTCCACCTGTATTCATACCACGCTTATTCCGCACTTGTATATCACCTGTTTATCGATTCTGAAAAGTGCATGTGTCCACAAAACATCATACATACCTAGCGAGGTCAATTCCCGTAACACTTTATTTCAATCCCCCAATCTAATTTAGTATGGTACTAGAGGTGTTCACCTGCAATCCTTAGCCCTCTTTTTTCCCGCTGGATGAGGGAGCCAGTTTAGTTCATCGTGTAGAGACTGCTCGCACGTGTTGGAGCAGCCGACATTCAAAACTACTATTAATAAATCAGGGGAGGCCACACCTTCCTCTTTTATATCCAACAGATGCAAACAATGTAGGCATGATGCGTGATGGGGGAACCATGGGAATTCCAACTGCCATACCGGTCTGGGAATCCGGTACTGCCAAGTTTCGTTAGTAGCGTCTTTTCGGTCTTCTGCAGAGATCCCCCCCTCGAAAGATTTTGTTTTTTCCATTATATTCGTTAGTGATGTCATGCATAATCTATAAAAGAACATTTCGTGGCCGTTGCAGAGCTGCAAAATCATTATCAAGAAAGAAAATATCCTTCAAGCACAAACCAGCAACGCACCTTCAACCTGTAGCGATCGTAACACTGGTAAATCTCTTATGGAGGTGATTAAGGATACATACTACCTCCGTGACCAGAAGTTACGGTTCCTACACGCCCCCAAAGCCATGCCTCACCATATTCCCCTTTTGCCTTTATGGATCTTTCCTAGATAGTACCCCCAACAAAGTTCGGGGGTCGTTATCTAAGACTAACATTTCTTGGGGGTTATTATCTTTAGGATATTTACAGTCTTTTGTTTATGTTTTTACGGTCATCCCCAACAGGCTTGTGCTAAACACGCCGCAAAGGTGGATACATACCGGGTTAAAACCCTTGGGGGTCACTATCTAAGAAAGATCCACCTTTATTGTATATACTTGCAAAAATAGAGTTAATTTTTAGTAAAGAAAACACATTCTTCCTTGTACAAAAAGTATAGTAGTTTTAGTTATTTCTGTTTCAAGGATAAATCCAGTTTATACAAATATTGTCAAGGATATATACCTTAAAGGTTCATAACTAATCTGATAAGAAAACGGGGAAAGTGTGTGCATCCAGGTTTCATGAATCAACAGTATAGATAAGTTCGGGTATTAGTGTGAGGTACAACCCGGTGGCTGTTGCACATTTGTTTGTTCCTTTGAAACTATGAAATCGTTATTCTGTTGAATGCATACAGCACCTTGCCTCTTTTTCTTGAGTTGGGGGGAGGGAATGAAAGACACAATAAAATCCCTAAACCTTTGTTTGAAGTCGAAATTTCCGGGATTTAATATATGATTTCCTTGGTGGCGATATTTTCACCACATAATTTATGAATGTGCACTATTCTCGGTAGAGATTAAGAAGTCACTGTAGTATGATATTTCTTAGAAATTGAATTTCCTTCAGAAATTACATATTATAGGAAGTTGAGATACGACATCTATTTTATAATCCATTACAAGAAAAACGAGAGCGGAAAACGATGAGAATTGGATTTCTTAAGCTTTTTCGGTGAATATTTCTCGACGCAGTCGCTCTGCCATGAAAAGGAAAACAATATCCGATAACCTATGCAATGAGTGCCAGCATAATGAAAATCGAATGAATACAAAAATCTTTTCTTATCACGATGCTGACGATAAGATTACAAACAGCCTTGAGAAGTGTGACATGGGACACGAATAAATAAATACGTAAAAATCAAAACACGCCTCCCAGTCATCAAAAGAATGAATAATATACTTTTTTCTGATCAGAAAACTGGCGCTTGGCAATCTATAAGCATGAAAGATATCTTGCGCAAGCAACCAAAGAACAAAATGCGTCATGCAGCCTTCAAAACAATGAAAGGTATTCTTTTTCTGATTTTTTAGTTTAATTTTTATACAAACAGATGCAGGAATGACTCATAAGGCAAGAAAAAAAAAGAGAGAACTTCTGCAAGCAGAACAGACAGATAGATAAATAGAATACAGAATTTAGGTCAAAGGCCAAGCACTGGGACCTATGAGGTCATTCAGCACTGAAGCGGAAATTGACAGTAAGAAGGTTTGAAAGGTGTAACATGAGGAAAACCTCTCAGGTGCACTATGAATCAATTGTTAGGAGAGGGTGGAGAGTACGATGGAAGAAAGAAAATATGATCGGAGGGACAGTAAAAGGAATGAAAGGGGATGCAGCTAGGGACCGAAATGACGCTGCAAAGAACCTTAAGTAATTCCTACAGTGCACCACATGAGGCGCACTGATGGCACCAGTCTCCTAAGGGGACAAGCAGGATACTGATCAACGAACAAAATGCATCATACAACCGTTGCCAGAAAGGAAAATTATGAGTATATATACCAGAAATAAACGTAGGCAATAGAACAAGTGACAAAATTAATTCCAATAACTCCTTAAGAATAAAAATACGCACAGATCATCATCAGTAATAATAATAATAATAATAATAATAATAATAATAATAATAATAATAATAATAATAATAATAATAAGAAGAAGAAGAAGAAGAAGAAGAAGAAGAAGAAGAAGAAGAAGAAGAAGAAGAAGAAGAAGAAGAAATACCAAAAAATAATCTAGACAGTCTCAAAAATTGTCCATTAACCTGCTGCCCTCGTATTAATTTATTAGAAGATCTCAAACTAAAGATGTAAACTTTCATTATAAAATGCGGTTTACAGCGTTTCTCAGGCAAACGAACTAAAATATGACTGAAGTTTAGCATACAGATGGTCATCTTTCCTTCATCAGCGGTAAGAGGTTTTATACCATCAGACAATTTCATTTCTTTCGAAAATTACTTCTCTATAATCCTTAATACATTCTTTAAATCTCTCTCTCTCTCTCTCTCTCTCTCTCTCTCTCTCTCTCTCTCTCTCTCTCTCTCTCTCTCTCTTTCTCTCTCTTCACGGACCGTTTAATCTCAGGCTACGAAATTTGAATGCTCCTTCTCCTATATTTTATTCAGTTTTCCATGATTCACGAAGATATTACAATGAAGGAAAAATAAAATCCTTTATATTCTGTCACTCAGCTGGCTTTATGGGAAACCACACAAAAGCCCTTGGGAAGGAGAGTAAGCGGCCCAGGGAGGGGAGGCTCTTCCCCGTCACCCTCGGTCATGGGCACCCCAATTCTACTTCTCGCGTTCCAACTCCCTTTCCCCTCTTCCCCAATTTCTGTTTCATCTATCCTTAATCTATTTCTTTTACTGCTACTCAACTATTGCCTTTTTTTCCCGTCTCCCTCATTCTATTTTCAATTTTTTCCTCTGCTTTCGCCTTTTAGTCATTTTATTTTTCCTTTCCCACATTCATGTTCCTCCCATTTTCATTCTCTTTCAATTTTTCCTATTTCCAATTTTCATTCATACGCTTCCATCTTTTCCTGACAATTTTTCATTCCCCAGTCTTTGTATTCTTCCTTATTCGACATCCTTCTGACTCCTCATCCTACATTCCCTATTTTCTTCAGTCCATTCTCCAATTGCTTCCTTCCATTATTTACCATTTTCTCTCTCTTATACCGCTCCCATCTTCCTGCCTAAAGTAACCATGTGCCATCCCTTTCAAATACAAAACAATTAGGATACAGTCAGTCTCTCTCTCTCTCTCTCTCTCTCTCTCTCTCTCTCTCTCTCTCTCTCTCTCTCTTACTGCGCTATTTCCCCTATTCCAAATTAGCATGTTCCCTCAGTGCCAGTAACATAGTCTCCCCTTCTTCCATGCATTATTCCATTCCTTAGCCCATACCGTAAAATCATGTCAACATTCAACCGTTGCCATCGTTGACACTTCACGCTCCATCTTCCCTGCTGACGGGACTGGACCCCGGAGCCTGGTAATTAGGATACAGGATGAAAGGAGAGAAGGAATAACCACCTCATTCCCTTCTAATTTCCAGGGTTTAAGAAGAGATGGGGAGGGGGAGCTACTACTTCATTGTTCTCCACTAACCTCAAAAGCTTAGGGAGAGGGGAGGAGGAGCAACTACCTTATTTTTCTCGCTTCAAAGGCTCAGGAAGTCGGGGATGAAGAACACTGAACTTTTCCTCCAATTTCCAGAATCTAAGAAGAAAGGGAGAAGGAGAGGGGAGAAATGCATAATTTAATTATCATTTTAGAGGTTTAACGAGAACAGAGGAGCTGAATTATCGACGCTTAACATTCAGGCTTTGGAAGTGAAATAACTACGCCATTTCTTGAAAGTTTTCAACGTTAAGGAAAAGGGGGAACAACACTATTTCTTTCCTATTTTTTAAGGCTTGAGATGGTAAGGAGTACGAACTTTAGGGAAAAGAGGAGAACCTATAAAAATTCCTACCTATCAAATGCTTATAATAAGGAGTTAGAACTACAGTTCCGTTTCGTTTCAATTTTAGCATTTTGAAAGGGGAAGGGAGAGGAAGAACCACATCAATGCCTTCTCGTGGCAATTTTAGGAGGTGAACATGGTACAAGTCCATCATTTTCCCCCTTTTTCAAAATTTAGGAAGAGCAGGGAGAGGCCTATATCATTTTCCCATTGTGTTTTAGGCTCACCCCGGTTCTGGTTGGAGGAGACCGACGCGAATCTCAGAAGTACCTTGCTACCTCGCTTCCTCGTTTCTCTTTTTGTTCCTGGTCCTTCTCGGCGCTCCCGGAATATGCTTATTAGCATATATTATGGCGTTCTAATCTTGTGTAATGTTTCACCATGACTGTTATGGCACTCCAGGGGATCTACAGAGGGTCATGTGGAATCTGTAGTAGTGTTCCTTTAATAACAATCGTGCACTTGGGAATACAAAAAATTAAGACGTTCTTTTTACTCAACTGGCACATTTCTCTCATTGTTCTTTCCACTGTTACAAGTACTGGATGGTTCTGAATGAAATCAAGGTTATTCTACAAAATAAAAGTAAATAATAAAAATTGTTTTGATTGAGAGCCATCACTGTCGTTATACACTGTTATTACAAAGCCAAATCCCTCATATCATATCGATCCCAGTCTTGCGCTGTCAAATCCTGCCAGTCCCGATTTGGTGCTCTTAAATCTAAACAATCACCATCGACCTCAACTGCTTGTTGCTAATTCTGGACAAACAGACAGTCCCATCTTTCCTGTTCTTGCATTCAGATATAATGTCGACCCTGATTTTTATTCAGCCAAAGCCAGATAACTGTATAGACCTCACTGTATGCTATTAAATCTGGACAATTCCAACCCGGTGCTAATGAATCTGAACAATCACATCTAATGCTGCTAATTCTAGTCAGTTATATCATCTAAGATTTTGCGTTGTTAAATTCAAAATATAATGTCGACCCTACTTTTATGCTACCAAATCCGGACAGTCGTATCGACGCTGACTGTGTGCTGTTAAATCCACACAATTCTGATCTGGACAATCACATCGATCTAATTTTAGTGCTCCTAATTCAAGACAATTATTCTGTCCCAGATATTGTGCTGCAAATTTAAACAACAAATCCGACTGTGATTTATGTTACTGGTTCATCATACAGAACCCTGACTTTCTGCTGTCCAACCCACACAATTCCGATTTGATGCTCTTAAATCTGGCCAGTCACATCGACCCTGATTTCGTACTACTAATTCCAAGCAATCACAAAGTGCCAGACTTTTTATTTCATATTCAGATAACTATGTTGACGCTGATTTTATGCTGTTAAATCCGGTCGATCATATCAACCCTGATTTTGTATTGTCAAATCTGGACAACCAACAGACCCTGATTTTGTGCTCTTATCTAAGTAATCATAACGACCTCAGTTTTTTGCTGTCTCACCCGAACAATCATACTCAACCTGTTTTGTGATCTCAAATCTGGATTACCATATTTTACCGCCTTGTGATACCAAATGAAGATAATCATAATAAGCATAAATGTTACAAAATGAAATTACGCCATCGTTTTGAATCGGTTATGTAGCTGCTTGCAAACGCACAAACGTAAAATATCTATATCAAGACAACACTGACAACAAGATTGTTCACTAAGCTTTTTACTTCCTTCTTTTTTATTTATTGACTGTTCTCATTATTCTTCTGTCTTCTTATGCCTCTGGATAGAGATATTTGGATGCCTCTTCCGTGAGCTCTAAGAAAAGAAAGAAGAGAAATTTATTTAGTGGAAAATTTTAAGTCCTCCTGGCGTATGCGTTGGCTTCCACCTTGAGTAAGATTAACCTCTTTTATCTTTATAGTATAAAGCTGAAATTCAGGAGATAGGAATGCATTGAGAGAGAGAGAGAGAGAGAGAGAGAGAGAGAGAGAATAATTTACTAATGATAAAGAGCAAGATATATAAAAACCTTTGTCATGCGATATCGATGGAAAGTATCTCTTGATAATCAAAATAGAAAATAAAAAAAAGGATTTAAAGATGTACAAAAGAATAAATTAGCGACTAACACTTCCTCCTTGCAAAACCCTATGAAGATAAAACCTCGCGAAATTATACCAACGTGCAATATCGCATGCACGGGAAAGCTGCAGTTATCAGGTCCTAATGCTTTGGACTCATCATCCCCGGGGTCCAGTTGCAACGTATATCTCTAATTGCAATAATAAATCCGCTGTCATAAGACTTAAAAGCATGACAGACTCATAAACGCCAATGAAATGGTACCCGCGAGAGTTTGTTTGTTACTTTGTGTTATTAATTCATCATGCCTGTAAATACTTTTGGGAATATCCCAAAACCTTCTCTTCCGCCTGAAATGCAAAGGATGTCTGTACTGGTAGATAGATAGAATATACGATTTAGGCCGAAGGCCAAGCGCTGGGACCTATGAGGTCATTCAGCGCTGAAAGGAAAATTGAGAGTAAGACGTTTAAAACGTGTACCAGGAGGAAAACCTCGCAGTTGAACCATTAAACATTGCTAGAAGAGGGTGGAAAGTAACATGGAAGAAAGAATATAAATGGAGGTACAGTAAAAGAAATGAAAGGGGTTGCAGCTAGGGGCCCGAAGGAACGCTGCAAAACTTAAGTAATGCCTACAGACAGCGCACCGCATGAGGTGCCCAGACGGCACTAACCCCCCCACTTCTACGGGATCTGTACTGCTAGTGATAGTCTTTGGCAAAAGCAATCTTAAAGAATACCGGCAATCGCGTTGCAGTTTATAAAATTTAAATAACTACTTTATAAATCATGCCATCTAATACAGCCATAAATAACGCAAAACATTTATAACATCAAATAATGTAAAATTTCATCTAATCGACAGCCATATATATACATTATATATATATATATATATATATATATATATATATATATATATATACAACATACATACATACATACATACATATATATATATATATATATATATATATATATATATATATATATATATATATATATATAAATATATATATATATATTATATATATACATACATATATATATATATATATATATACATATATATATATATATATATATATATATATATATATATATATATATATAAATATATAGACACGGAAGTACAAAGTTGATAAAAGAGAAACAAGTAATTGTGATAAAGTCATGAACGGTTTCTACCTAAGATATTCACAGCAAGAGCTGAAAGTGTCAAGGTAAACTTTTCTTATATCAAGACGTAGAAAGATTTCAGACAATAATAGGTTTCACTTGAATAGAAGGCTCAATGGAATTCAAAGAAATTAAAAACTCTGCGGTCTTTGTGGGCATCTCAATTTCTAAGTATTTTTCAGAACTTGAGAGAGAGAGAGAGAGAGAGAGAGAGAGAGAGAGAGAGAGAGAGAGAGAGAGAGAGAGAGAGAGAGAGAGAACTTCCAGCTCGGCATATACGTAAGAAATAAATTATGTGTAGAAGGTATAATATGCTAAATGTCCTATGTTTTATTCAGATTCATAAATCACCGAAAGCAAAATCTAAAGTATAACTAACTTAACTCCGACAATTTATTTCAACATATAACCTGAACAACTTTCATCTTTCAAAACTGCCAATCTCTTTTTTTACTATCAAAGATATCTGTTTAATCAACCATAAAATTTCAAGAGAATTTAATAAAAACATCTATAAAAGGACTCCCGTGGGAGATTCAGAATCTATCTATATTCCGAGATACCAAATGGGACTGTGTAGGTTCAAATTGAATCCTTTTAACTGCCGCATCATTCGATGACGAGAAAAGTTGACGGAACTTGATATTTTTTATCTCTCGACCCAAGAAGCATAAAATCACGTAACCCGACGATCCCACTTTTCCTCCCTTCAGTCGAACTCCAGGAAGAAATTCGTTATTTATCACAATATCTGATAGGATTTAGAACTTACTTTTCTTTGCATATTTTCATTTCATTCAGTCAAACTATTAATGTATATCTTGACTTTAATACTGCAACCTACCAGGTTATATTTCTATTGCATCTTATTCTTTGTTGTTGGAGGAGACTGAGATGTTGACTGGTCATATATCAGTATGTTGTTAAACATTTTGTTAAAATACTTTCTCAGTTAATATTGACTCATCACATTAGGTAATTGAATTAGGCTTCTTCACAAATCGTAGCTCGTTTCACCCAAAGAAAACCATATAAACTAACCTTGATTGGACGATTCATCCACTAGGACCTGCCATGATTGAAAAAAACACTTAGTTAAACAAAGACACCGTAATCCTTCTAACAGAACAACGAGAACTCTGCTGAAAGTTTCAGTGAAGCACACAGAGTTCACAGATTTGCTTAGAAAAGTTTTAATGACAACTTGAAAACCAAACAAAAGAAATACCGCGGCTTCGTATTTGGTGCGTTGAGTTCCCCCCAAAAAACTCCGAGTTCTAGACAGCAGCGACAGGGTGAAAATAATATTTTTCAGAAGAGCAAGCAGTGTGTATTACTTTCTTCCCGAAAATTACGAACCGGTCTCGGTTCTTCCCATGTTCTTTAAGACTGCTGACAAACAGTTCTTCCCATTTTCTTTGAGGCTGCTGAAAAACTGTCTTTAAGGCCTTATACAAGCACCTGAAATCTAGGCACCGGTTTCTGACAATCAATATATTTACAGGTAGCAGTTTTGCTATGCTCTTCTTGATCAAACTAATGAAACTCAAACAAATATGAGTAGGAATATGAATCCAGGCGTGTTTAAACTGACTTCGGGGAGTCTTGGGTAACCATAGGGCTCTTATATATAAACTTCGTAACATAGGCTTCTGAGGTGATATATTTGTTCTTATTCACAATTTTTCAAGTGCTCGGCATAAGAGAATTGTTGAAAGTTACTTACTGATCATTTCCGATGTTCCACGGGTTACTTTTATTTAGACATTTATTGTTTTCCATTGTCAACACTCCCACAACTGTTGGCTTAAAGTATGTATATAATTTAACTCTTGTTGCAGTCATCAGGTCTTTAAAACGCCAAATGCACTGTGTAACCAGCCTTAACAGACGCTAAAAATAGAACAGTAAGGAGTATTGTCAATGAAGGATGAGGCTAAACTAAGATCTTTGATGTTACTTGGTGTTACCTTTGATTCCTAACTTCTAGGCACAGCACTTGAAAAATAATCCTGCCAGAAAACTTGTCATTGTTTACAAGGCTTCTGTAAGAAGGTTAATGATTAAGTTTGCGAAACATGATTCAGACCATTTGTTTTACAATCACTGGGTATTGTTTTACTGCTTGTATCCTTCCAGAATCTCAACAGCATTCAAAATCTGTGAGGAGCTATGACGTTACCATCCAGACCCTGAGGTATTTTGTTTCTTGAAATGCAGCAGTGCAGAACAGTCTTCTTGGCATGATGGTAATATTGATGCTCATTAGTTTACTGCTACTTTAAAGTGTTGTACACAATACCCGAACGTTTTACTCCCTCAACAAACATTCATGTTTCTCAGCGTCAACCTTTTCTTCCTCAATTTATTTCTTTATTTACTCTTATATGTATAGTACTCTTCATTTTGGTATGCTGTCCTATTTCCCAATGTGTGCATTCTCATTTTGGTTTACTTTTTAGCTTGTTAATGGCGTTTACAGCTTGTTTCCTGTGGGAGCCTTCATTTGAAAGATAATAATAATAAAACCTAAAATAAATAAGAAAAGCAAAATCTGCAAGAGTATGAAGGTTTTAATATATATCTAAAACCACCTCTTCCACACAAACCAGAAGACTATATGAACAACTACAACAACATGGAAAAGGCACAGCAAAGCGCAATTCTACAGGACAAACCCACAAAGAGGTTTTAGAACTATATCTGGAGCAACCAGTACCGCACAGAAAATGGAAAGTGGCTATAGGATCTCAAGAACGAGGAAGGGGTAGAGTTAATCAAGAAGAGACTGGTATTATAACCAAAAAGTAAGAAATCTGTTGAAAACATTACCTAATGGGAAAGCCCCAGGGCAACAGGGATACAGGTTGAAGAACTTCAAAGCCCATGCATGGAAAACTGCCCATAGCAATATAAATATGTAGAACAAAAGGATAACAGCAAACAATACACTGCTAGAACAAAAAGACCACAAAAAGAGCAATGCAGTTAGTGACTTCAGGCTTGTCACATGCTTGCCAGTCATGTCGAAATTACTGTACGGCTACCTTACTTAGGGAACAGAAATGATGCTTCAAGAAATGCAGACAGACCAAGACCCACCTCCTAGTGAATAAGAGGGTGTTGGGGAATTGCAAGAAAACGAAGAAAAACCTCATTTTGGCACTGACCGGTTGTAAGAAGGCCTTCGATATACCCCTAAACTCATTGCTGATTGAGTGATTGAGGATATACAGAGCTGTAGACAACTTAGTACATCCACTTACTGTATATCCACACTACAGTAAAACACATCACAAACACACACTGGAAACTTATTGCGCACATCTTAGGCAGGTTGAAAACAAGTCAATGACTGTAAGTAGAGAATGAATCGTTGGCCAATGCTGGATAATCACATGAAGAAATGAAGAACTGGTGTAAAGGTTACTTACTGTCGTTAACTGAATTCAACCTGTTTGTGACGTGTGTGTGGTAAGTTGCCAACATGTTATGACATGTTTTACTGTAGCATGGATACACCTTTACTCTCCAATATGATGCAGCACTAGAAGACAACCCTTACAACATCAGTTATCACATTAGCAGATAAAAATCGGAAGTAGAATCTTCCAAGGAGATTTACTCTCACCAATGCTGTTAATACCTTCTAAGACACCATTGACAATGGCCCTCAGGAAATAAAGAATGGCTAACAAATTGGAATACGGGGCACAGTCATCACTCACCATGACGTCATCATGGACGTCATCATGATATATGGAAAAATTATAAGAGCTTGGATACCCTTGTACAGACATTTCAGATCATAAGTGAAGATACAAAAGTTGAGTCTGGCATTGGAAAATGTGCAATTGCAAATATAATCAAAATATGAGACCATCCAGAGTTCAAAATCCACTTCCCAGATGAGAGAATCATCAAGGATATAGGAGAGGCCAGCTATAAATGCATGGGAATCTTGGACGCTGAGAATATTGGACACCAAGAAATTTAAGTAACCACAAGATTAAGGTGACACTGCACAACAAGCTAGATGGAGGAACATTTATGAAGGCAATAACACATGGGCTGTGTCAGCAGTAAGATAAAGTGGAAGGAATAGTAGACTGGTCAAATGAGGACCTACTAAACATAGACAGAAAAACAAGAAAACTGATCACCATCAAAAAGGCTTTACAGCCAAGAGAAGTGGCAATGCTCTACTTCCCATGCAGAAAAGAAGGCAGACAAATAAGAAGAGAAGAGGACTAAATCATCATTTAACAGTGAACACTTGTGTATTACATTAAACACAGTGAAGAAGAGTGTCTCATAACAACTTGAAATGAAAAACTCATCTTTGTCAACAAAGATCCTAACTAGTATAGGGAGAGGTCACAATTCAGAGGAAAAAAATGAGGAAAACAAAAAAATGCGCCTAGTGCCAGATGCAGACTCGGGACGTAGCTGGAGAATGCAGCTAGGCAATGGCTTATAAAGGAGGAAGACTTCAAGAGGGCAGCACGAAACCAAGACCCATGTTCATGATATTTTAAAAATAAAATAAGAGGGCCAAATATCAGTATAACCAATGTTCCACAGATGTAAACAGAATATGGAAACCATCAACCACGTCATAAGTGAATACCCAGAGGGTAAGACAAGGTCGTTAAGGCCTTGCAATGGAAGCTCTGCAAAGAAAATAGCCTAGTGAGTACAGACAAGTGGTGCAACTATATACCTCCTCCCACAAAAAAAAAAAAAGTGCTGGAAACTGAAGAAATCAAGGTACTCTTGGACTTAAAGGTAAGACTGACCAAGAGATACAGGCTCGGAAACCAGACCTATCCTAGCAAATAAAGAAATCCGGTACATATCTCAGATAGATGTAACCATACCACTGGACACAGGAGCTAAGGCCAAAGGCAGAGAAAAAGATAGAGAAGTTCCAAGGCCTAAAGACGGAAATAAGGAGTCTATATTACACTGAAGTAGAAGTGGTACCTATCATCCTGGGAGTACTAGAAAGTAGGAAGGTTTCAGGACTGAGGAGAAGATTGGATGCATACACCTCAAACCAAGCCTGTTACAGAAAAGCGTACGGCTGACAACAGCAGGGATAAGCAAGGAAGTGTTCGAACCCATGAAAACCGGGTATTGGGAGTCAGGTCCTCAAGTGCAAGTTGCAGCCCTGATGCAGACTCGGAGATACCAACCCAGCAAGGTAACAACAATATAATAATAATAATAATAATAATAATAATAATAATAATAATAATAATAATAATAATAATAATGTGAATATGCATGCAACATTAGCCAACAGAATGGCGGAGAGAAAGCGAGTCAACAAACATAAAAACAAATACACACACACACACGCGTATGTATATATATATATATATATATATATATATATATATATATATAGAAAAGATTTGCTAAATGAAAGACTCGATAAGTACACATCAAACTCATCTGAACTCTAACGTTTCCACTTCTCTTAGGCACGGCCCATCCGACGGGATCTCCGTGAGTGCAAAGGGAATTTTACATGCCTGGTTGACTGAAGGATATCTGGCACGGCAAGGATTTCTGAGGAAGTCCTCCATCTCAGTTCCCCAAAGGAATACCTGATACGATCTCACAGAGATTCAGGACAGGAAGAAAATCCGGGTTTAGTTTTCAATATACGCAATGCAAGTATAATAAGCCGGAGAAATTTCTCAGTAATGAAGAATACACACCATAAAGTAAGTCTGAAATACCAATAAAAATACTGAAATAATACTTGACAAATACTTGGTAACTGTAAAATAAGAATAACAATAGTTATAAAAAGCTAGTAAGGACTTTTACTACCCAACACTCAATTTTTGTGATCACAAAATCTTGAATTATAAAAGCGTCCAAGTGAAAGGCAATATTTACTAATCTGTCAAAAACATTCGTTATAAAAAGAAAGAAACGGAAAGGGAAAAGTAGGTACCAAAAACCTCTTCAATTAACTTGATTGAATCAACACAAAGACACAAAAACCGCCCGTACTTCTTTTATTGTAATTATTGCCTTAATTTTATCTAAATCTTTTCCTCTTTTCGACTTTGCTCTGATAACTTTTCCCATTTAGTTAATCAAGAATAATACAATTAATCCTTCAAAGGATCAAAAACAGAATTGACGAAACCCTCTCCGTGGATACTTTTTTACACCCAACTGGAAGAAAAAAGGTTGGAGAACGTTCTATTTCTTGAGACAAATGTCGAAAGATTTTGAAATTAGATTTACTGTGATAAACTGGAGCTTAGTGGAACAAAATAGCAAATGACAATTTGCACACGTCAGTCACTTACTAAAATGCTTTGGGTTTGAATGCAACTAACTGAGTCTGTCAGTTTAAAGTGTGTGCGGATAGACACAGAAATCAAACCACGCCCGTTCAAGAAGAACCTCGAAATTCCTCTCAAGGATAACTAGAACTGAGCCAGTATCGAGCAATGAGCTTAACGCTCATAAAACAGACCTGCACCAAATCAGGATCGAACTCATGCAGCCACAAGAAAAAATAATTATGTGGTAAGGCAAGTATCACATTGAAATCAGTACAAATGAGAAATCAGGACATGAACTACTGCAAAAGCAGTATTTGAACCCAGATCAAGTTACAAACCTGTGCTAAACCAGGAACTGAAACTGTTCCTCATTAATGACAAACCAGAGATTGAGCCCAAACAGTCCCAAACTTGCAATATATCAGAAAATATGGCCGACCAAAATAAGAACTGAACACTTGGAAATCCGTGACTATAAATCGCAATAAGCTAGAAATCTAGCTTATACCAAACCAAGAACCCAAACCAAGTCAAGCCAAGCTTAGAACATTGGCCAAACCATGTTAGTTAATGACATCATGAATGTCATTAACTAACCCATGTAAACTAGATCATCTTACTGGCCAAGGGCATTAACTGACTACTCCCTTGTCTTTACGTTAGTAGAGTTATGCAATGAATTGCTAAACAAGCCCATCTTCTGATTACTGGTCTTCCGTACAACAAAGTCAGGATAAACAAAATGATTAGTCTCGTCTTAGTGCACAGTTATCTACATAGTAAGAATATTACAAACCAATTTCCTTATGACCTGATACCTACACTCACACACGTGTATATATATATATATATATATATATATATATATATATATATATATATATATATATATATATATATATGTGTGTGTGTGTGTGTGTGTGTGTGTGTGGGCATGTGTATACATACATATATCTATATAATTAAACTATATGCCTTTTCATATTTGAAGAGTTGGTCCTAAAGGTACTAATCTCCCAACCTAAGTGTTTTATGAAGAGGCTGTTGACTCTTTGCCCTTCTCCAACCTAACTGTGACCCACAGCACTCGACAAATTACCATACACTAATTTACTGCCTAACGTCAACAGAGAAATATTCATCTATAATATTAAAATCACAAAAGACCGCAATACCAAATAATAACGTCGCGCTAATCACTCAAGTCCCTTGATCAGTCATCACAAACATATATTTTGATAATGAATCTTCTTCTGGTCTGCCACCAATTTCAAGAGTCAAAGTCTCTCTCCCTTACTTGGAGAAAGTAAACAGAACTCCATGGAAAAAAAATAAAGACAGGAGCATTGCTGCTGTAATTTCGTAGGTAGGGTGCCAATTAACTCATCATTAGCGACACACGATCAAAATAATGACCCCCTCCTGTTAGAAGCAGACCCCTCATCATCATCATCATTATTATTTCCACCGCCTCTGTAATCACCGCCATAATCATAACTTGTTCTCGCATCCACTCACCATCTATGGCCCTTAAATGAGCTCTGGGTTTTCCTTTCACATATGCCAGCACTGAAAACGGTGACATTATTCATTGAGAGTCTGGGTATGCGTATATGAGACGGATATATCGAGGGCAATGACACAAGCATTGACTGATTAATCTAATCAATGAAATTAAATTACTGTATGATATATACACATTCCAAGTTCCCTGAGTTTGAAACCCATATCATAATAATTCCTTGCACATAGCAAGTATTTCATAAGTGTTGCTTAAGTAATCTATTGCTAAAGTAACCAATGTTCCAAAAAGATACGACCAACTCTCTCCAAAAGCATTCACACTGATGAGATACTGAAGAAGACGACATTTCGGTTCTTGCAGAGGCAAATAACTCAGACAGTTTTCTCCAGATTAGATATGTTTGCAGCAGTTATTTTTCAAAATGAAAATTAGGTCAAGGTCATTATGTTACTAAACCTGGAATCATCTGAAAGGGCTTCTTCACTGTAGTATTCAATTCGATATAAAGTTTATATTTATTATCGTTCAAAAGTTATGGTAAAGGTTAAAGTTCTTTACAGAATCTAAGGTATTTGGGCATTTTGACGTAGATGTACAAAGAAGTGAAGACAGAAGGAAGGGAGGGACGATCTCCCATCGTGCACGTATAAGCATGACTGATTGTCTGCCGTTGTGACAAGTTTGACTGAAACCTTTATTCGTTTGAGAGTAGTTCCGAAGACGAGGCAAGTATATAAGACACACTGAAGGACAGACAGAGACATACTGTCAAAAGGAGGAAAACTATAATACCCTCGTATTTGTGGATAGGGGCCTAATAACGATATCTTAAGTAAGCTGTAATTTGAGCAACACTCAACAAAGTATACTTTGGATAATAACCCAAGCTTTAAAGAATAAACCCCATAATTGACGCATGTTTAGACACCTAGCAATAATGACATCAACACTGGGAATCTAAGCAACTCAACGCAAAATTCCCAACAACCAATAACTGCGAAAGGAAAGAATGTCTCCCTGGTGCATTACCGCAATCGCTCAGATTTAACATCCCACGTAATCAAAGGCCTCTCTCCCCGTCAGATCAGACCTGTGATTTTAGAGTGCACACTAAAGTCAAAAGTACGAAATATCTGAGAAGCCTTTGATTCGTGACGAAGGTAACTTGCGAATAACAAGAAAAATTTACTGTATGCTGCGTTTGGAAACCTGTTTCGATGGCAATGGATTTCACGATTTTAAGAAACTGGGGCTGTCAAGCCAAGCACTGAGAAGCCTTTCGACCGTTCCGCGCTTAAGACAGTGAAAAGATGGAGTTGGAGTGGTTGGACAGTACGTTACAGAGATCCAGAAAATTAAGGATATTAAGCATAACGATCTAAAGCTGAACTGGGAGAAAACCCCACAGCTGCATTAACATGTAATTATGAGAGAGTTTGGACAAGAAGATTGAAGAAAGGAAGCAGGAATGGAGATAGAGTAAAGGGCTATAAAGTGGGTGCAGCTACGGGCCGAAGGGAAGCTGCAAACACCTCTTAATAATTCCTACAGTGCACCACGTGCGGTAAACTAACGTGGGGTACCCTGCTTCCAGGAGGCTGGCAGTGGAAATCTGGTCACTAACGATTTCACGAAACACCCCTACAATCGCCAGATATTTACAAAACACCATTACTATCACCAGAAATCTAAAAATGCCATTACTATCTACAGATATTTACAAAACACCATTACTATCGCCTGATATTTACAAAATAACATCACTGTCAATAAACATCTACAAAATACCATTACTATCAGCAGATATCCACAAAATACCAGTACTATCAACAGATACCTACAAAATACCATTACTGTCAACAAGTATCTACAAAGAAGGTGTCGCAAAGATCAGCACGAAAACGCACAAGCGACTGTTGAAAGGTTATAAATAAAGTCTTATTTCTGCCGCAAAAATGACAACTATAATAAATAAGTGAAACTAATTAAAAACGTCAATCTCATGGTGTAAGAACGGAACGGCCAAATCGGCTTAAACAATTTTCCTGCCATTTCGACCGAGGTAAAACATCTCCATCACGGCGAACAGCGTCTCTACATCAGTTTTTATTGCTATTATCGCACTCCCAACAACATCTAAGTCTTTCCTCGTCTCGAGATAACCAATAAAAGTCGCCGTATTAATAACTTTCCTTTTGTAATCCCGAAATCGAATCCGGAAAATGACATTAGCCACGAATTCGCCTGTTTGATCTTTCAATTCCATCCTTTTATCTTTTATCTTTATTTCCCTTTCTCGCTTTTTCAACCTTTTCATCTTTAGTTACCTCTCTTTTAATCTCTTCATCTTTATTTCCTTCTCTTCACTTAATACGAAGACTTCAAAGAACGGGAAACGAAAACGAGTGATGGTCTTATAAAGAGACTGCTGGCGATAGATATGTGTTCTATGATGTGCGACCGCAAAAACACTTCACCACTGATTTCTTTGAGATAGAATTTTCTGCCACTTGATTTCTCATTATCTTTTATATATATATATATATATATATATATATATATATATATATATATATATATGTGTGTGTGTGTGTGTGTGTATGTATATATATATATATATATATATATATATATATATATATATATATATATATATATATATACACATATATATATATATATATACATGTGTGTATATATATATATACGAGTATATATATATATATATATATATATATATATATATATATATATATATATATATAGATAGAGAGAGAGAGAGAGAGAGAGAGAGAGAGAGAGAGAGAGAGAGAGAGAGAGAGAGATCTTCCGTAATTATTCATAACATATATTCCCATATTTTCTCACATGAACCTCACGTCAGCGGTCATCAAAGGTCTGTAGAATAGGTTTCTTGTTCAAGGAGTGATAAGCAGAAGTTGCAATAATTTTTAGTTTACTGTAAAATCGAGTCACCAGGAATTCTTTATCTATTTATCTGAGATTGATTTATCAAATGATTATTTTAAATTTGCGACCAAGGTGTTCCTACTTGTGTGGATCCACAAAATGCGGTTGAACCGCTGATTTAATTAATGGATATATAAAAAAACTCTCATATATATATACATATATATATATATATATACAGTATATACACACACAGTATATATATATATATATATATATATATATATATATATATATATATATATATATATATATATATATATATATATATATATATATATATATATATATATATGACTATTTATCACATCACCATGATTCATATACAATCAGAAAGCTACAACCTGTCCTTTAATATCCAATTCACTTACCTCGGAAATAATATATTTTCATATATGTTACCGAAGGAATTTTTAGTTGATAATAAGTCCACTGTCCCGTGGGGTCGAAAAAACCAGCGACGGACGAGGAATCAGGACTACAGTGACACACTAACGCTTTCGGCCACAAGAGAGGTATAAGTGAATAACATCTCCCATCATCTCACCCGTCGAACTCAGGTGTTTTTATGTTTGGAGACGATATCCACCACCTCTGCCATGTTGACCGTAGTGCGATATATATATATATATATATATATATATATATATATATATATATATATATATATATATATATATATATATATATATATATATATATATATATATACATATATATATATATATATATATATAAATAAAAAGTATGGCGAATATACATAAATCATTCGTTAGAAAATCTGGAGCACGAAAATATCGGTCAAAAAATGAATGACCCAAGTCCGTTGGGTTTAATCAGTGCTTCTCCATACGAAAATCTCTGTATGGAAGTATTGTCTTCCCGTTGCTGCTTCGCCCTACCCACATCAAGTACTTTCAGGGGAGAGGTTCCGTTAAAGATCGTGGTTTGGGTGATGGATGTCAAAAACCGGGGTAAATGGGCGTAACTCGCATGACGTGAGGTTTGACGAGACCTGCGCTGCGTGTTGAATGCATTACAATCACATATTTTCCACGCAATCAATTTTCATATTTTCCTTAATTTGCGGTACAACAACCTCTCCTTGCAGGCAACAAGAGTTGGAGGCACCCTACTACATTCATCGTTTTAGTATCTAAATCAAAGTTCCACAAGGAATACATAAAGTTTGAGAAAGTTATATTACAACAATAGTAATTAAGATCGTACTGGAAACAATAGTAATCACATTCATAATGATAATCCAAGGTGGGCTAAGAGTGCTTTTCGTATATCAAGAAGAAATTGAGGAATATTAAAAATTCGAAATATATCGCAGTGACAGAAACCATGAAAAAGACCCAAAAGCCAACAGGTCATGCAAGAAATCGCCTATCCGTGAATCCTAAGTTTAAAGTGCACCTAAATCTTTACGTAAGAAGACTCTAGAACCACCTTCGAAATAAAGCCGTGGGAAAGGTCATAACATTATAAAACTGGAAATACTAATCAGGGATGGAAAGCCTGTCAATGAGAATACCATAGTTGCTTATATGTTCGTCGTCATTTATTTTCTTTGGTGCGATAGTGCCAAATTATCTCCATCGTTGACGTTTTCTTATACAAACAACGAGAAATTAGAGATTTCTTTGAAGGAAATCAGAGGCAATGAAAAGTCCTTTATCCGCAACAAGCTCAGATCCACTTCAAATTCTAGAAACTTATTCCCAGGAACGTGGTGTATCTTTCTTTGAAAATAGTATAAAATCGTTCATAACTTTCACGTAAAACCGTTTACAAAGAGATAAAGCAAACAAAAACACTAAGACTTTCCTTGCGGAGCTAACAAAGGGCATTACTGAATCGAAGGGGAAGGAATAATGAAGAGAGTGAAAGGCTCCTATACAGAGGTCCGTGACTATATGAACTCCATTCCGCATTATGCAAATGAAAGACACTCAGAGGGTGGCGCACATTTGCTCTGATGCTTTTCCTAATTATGATTATTCAAGGACTGGTCATTAAAGTAATTACGACTCTCCAAAAGTACAGAGAAATTACTAAATGAAAGGCATATACAATTATTTCCAGTGTACCGTTAAGTGAAAAGCAAATTAGAAAAGTTGCTGACTACACCGTTTTCTGTTTTTTATTCTTAGGCTTGAGATCCGCTTTTTTTATATATAGAATGAAAAGCATACAAAAAAAATTAAAAAAAATGCAAGACAAGAATCCCAGAGTGTCACACCAAATAAGGAAAAACCCATATAGTAGACAGTTATTATCAGACGATACGGTAAAGTTCCACATACGAGGAAACAAAAAAAAAATTCTTTACAAAAATATTTATCAACCCATTTTAACTTCAAATTCTAAGTTCCATACAAAGACATCAAGTTCGCCTTTGTCACCCCACAATGGCATCTTCATTCCCAACTTCCAGTTGAGAAAAAAGAAAAAAAGTAGAGAAGTCCTTCAAGGCAGGAGCATCATATTCGGTGGTTAAAAGTTTCCTCCGTCAGAAGAAGCATCGCGAACCCTAAAGTTATCTCTTCAAAAACTGAGGTCATTAATCCTCCTGGGAGACAGAACTACAACTGCTTATCTCAGAGCTTCTTAAGCCTCTTTTTGGATAGATGGAAAATTCTCTCTCTCTCTCTCTCTCTCTCTCTCTCTCTCTCTCTCTCTCCACAGACCTTATCGTTAAACTTGGTATGGAATATTTGTTAAGAATTTGTCGTTTCTCTATTCTCTCCCTGTAACTTTTCATAAAACTTACTGTTAAGAAAGTAATGGGACATCTGACATCCATTTGTTATGCCATAGAATTTACCCGTTCTCTCTCTCTCTCTCTCTCTCTCTCTCTCTCAAAGACCTTATCGTTAAACTTGGTATGAATATTTGTTAAGAATTTGTCGTATTCTCTCCTGTAACTTTTCATAAAACTTACTGTTAAGAAAGTAATGGAACATCTGATAAACATTTGTTACGCCATAGAATTTACTCTCTCTCTCTCTCTCTCTCTCTCTCTCTCTCTCTCTCTCTCTCTCTCTCTCTCTCTCTCTCGTTTGAAGACTTAGAAAAGGATGTGACTCAAAGTCTCGACCCAAATAACACAACCCCTTCTCCGGCGTCCCATACCCCATAACCGCCTCTGCAACGCTTACGCTGCAAAACTTTTGAATAAGGAAGCCCCCAAAAAATCAAGAACTTACGGAAGTCAGACAAAAGGCAAGGGAGAAGAAGTTCAGAAGTAATAAAGTAAAAAGTACAACATGAAATCTTTAAAGTTTCTATAGGGAAAAACTTTTCTCTTGGAATTTTAATGTTGGGAAATATCAGTCTTTTTATCTTCCCACTGATTAAACGTCTGAGGTCTTTGTAATAAATTACTATTCTCCTGGTAGAATTAAAAATCACACCAGAATAATGAAATAGTAATAAGCATGGAACAATATTAAAAATAAACAGTCTTATTAAATGATAAGTACTAAAGCTAACGACAGGTGTTCTAGGTTCGATATCTATTGAATGACCTCAACGGAAAACACCTGCACATGTTTCACACCTGCTTAATTACATTTAGCGGCTGAAATTCGCAAACATCAGTTTGACAAGCATTCTTCCCAAACAGATTCATACATGCGGTTGAATTAATCACAGAGGCTCTTTTTTCCCCAGAAAAAAGCAAAATTAAATGAAGAACATAACGCAAACAAACCACTGTGGTGGTCATAGGATGGGCTTTTGAATTAAGCTCGAAAATTCATATATATATATATATATATATATATATATATATATATATATATATATATATATATATATATATACATATATATATATATATATATATACATATATATATACATACATACATACATACATACATACATACATAATATTTACTACGTTTCAGGTTCTAGTTTCGCTCAAAAAGACACCAAAACATTTATTATCTTTTATGTCCTTTAAGCGCTGAGTGAAGAATGAAGGCTCAAGTATATCTACGTTTATGTATATGTATATATAATATATATATATATATATATATATATATATATATATGTGTGTGTGTGTGTGTGTGTGTGTGTGTGTGTGTCCGTATGTGTCTTTATGGCGTAAAACACTACAAACACAAAAATAAACAAACCTACAAGAGCAACCATACAGAATCTCTTGAGTAAACACTTCCTGCTTCCTCAGAAATTTAACTCTTCAGAAACCAGATATCGACATCCCCACCGTCAGTTGCGGTGAAGAATAAAATCCTGTCTTTGTCCATCCTTACCTTAAGCAAGATAGGGGAGTTTGCCGCGCCTCCAGCTACCCAAAATAAGGAATAGGATGTAGGTTCTTTTTACTTTCAAAATCAAATATCTGACAGAGCAATACAGCTTTCAGGCACATTACCCAAATAGGAAAGAAACATGAAAATGTGCATACAATTGAGGGTACTTGCGTCGACCTTTACGTATTGGTGCATGTATTCAGACAATGCAAAATAGCTGTGTTCCGCCGAATAACTGATATAAGAGTGGGGCGGAGAAAGCCGCTTAGAAAAACTCTCAAAATAATACTAAGTCTTCCAGAAATTCATTTTCAAATACTCTATACGCATAATGATAATCGTCTCTAAGCATAAAAAAAACTGCACTCATTTAATACCTCCCAGTAAGAATTCAAGCAATGGAAGCCCTGAACTGCCAAAAAAACTGTTATACATACATACATATATATATATATATATATATATATATATATATAGAGAGAGAGAGAGAGAGAGAGAGAGAGAGAGAGAGAGAGAGAGAGAGAGAGAGAGAGAGCGTCGTGTCATCTATTAACGAGTTAAAACCAGACGGTTATGTGCGAGTGACTGTGTGTATTAGTTTTTATTTTATTTTTTTTTGGGGGAGGGGTAATTTAAGGTACTTTAATTCTTGATGGGTGGTAATAAGCGATTCAGGTATTTTTATTCATTTTATGTAGCCACAGGTGTCCCTTATTTTCAAGGTTGATAGCTGACCGTTCGTTATTTTTATTACAACTGTTCTCTCTGGACAATGACTTTATGAAAATGACTTTATGAGGAAGAAAACATGTTTCTGAAAAAATAGTATTGTTCTGAAATAAGAGAACAACAACAATTACTCTTAATGTAACTGTTAAGAATCTTCCGCCAACTGCTTTCTTTCCCGTCGTCGTGTTTATCTGCGTATCGAAGATGAAAGATGTCAAACTTAATTCAGATATTTAGAATGCGTCTATTGTTATTATTACTGTGGTGTGTAGTGTTAAGGCTACAACAGAGAGTGTGCTCGCTTTTCTTTATACTGTACTTATTTTCCTGTCCCTTTCCTTAACTTCAGTGTCCCACCCAGTCTTACTTCTCAAAAGCAATTTCCTCCAATCCACTCCATCCGTATGAAAAACATGTTGCGCAAGAAACAAACCTGGTCATACTGGAATTAAGCACACTATCACTCGCCATATTTTCGCAAGGAATCCGATAAATATATGTATGGAAGCAGCTTATCTTATTTATCAGTCATTGGAAATAATTAACCGAACCCATTTATTTACGCATTACCTTTTCCTTTTTCTCCAATTTTTTTTATTACTCATAGATTTTTGTATAGATGCAAGAGAATTAAACGCCTTCAGTGAACAAAAAAGAAAAAGTCACTGACGACCGACATTGTTAGGAAAAAAATGGTGGTAGTGGAAGCGGGGGGTGGGGGGAGGAGGCGGCGCCTAAAGTCAATATGACCTACTAAGGTCATATCCTAGCGTTCCAAACACTTGAGAAAAAAAAAAAAAAAAAGCTCAAATACAGTAGAACAAAAGATGTAATTATGAAGAGTTTAACGTAACACGAAGCTTATGGACGTCGTGTTATTATACAAGAAATTAGTAGGGAAGAAAACAAAGTAAAAATTTTATTTTATGAAATAATTACACTCATGCTCAGAGACTGTATACAGCATAATCCTCCGTTTAATTATACCCAAAGCACAGGAAAACATGAAGCTTTTAAATATATGTAAAAAAAAATCGGAGGAAAAAAGTTTCTGATCGCTGTTTTGCACATCATGCGTGAAAGGCAATGTTAACTTACTTCAATAGCTCGGTTAATTATTTTTCCTGTTTTGTAATTATACCTCCAAGAAATAACTTAAGGTTCTTAAATATTATTCTGGTCAAGGCAATCCACTATTCTTTTTTTTTTTTTGCTAGAAAAAAGTGCATTTTTATTTACTCTTGCATAATGTTACACTTCAACATAATTTCCATCTTTTGTCATTTACTTTTTTTTTTAAAGCGTGTTGGATAGGTTAATTAGAGAGCAAACGTTGCTTGGCACATACGTTATCAAAGTAATGCCTGCCTAGTTTTTTCATCTTCTCCTTGTTCTCTGATTCTTACCATTAAGCTTCAAAACCATTTTTACACTCCTTCCATCCATAACACTGCAAATAAGTGACCTGGACAAGTTTCCAAAAACACAGCTCCGTTACTACAATGAGCACTGAACACCCACTCATCAAGTCCACTTTTCTTTTTGATTCATTTAGGGGAATGACACCGATTCACAATGAGCCCCCAAATTCTGGCAATATTCAACAAGTATCGAAAATTTGTGTGCTCCTCTATCGGAAGCTCTAGGAAGGGTGGGTGATAAAGCTCTTTTTCTACGAAGAGCTCTGTGTCTCCTACATTGTTTGAGGTGCTAAATTTCAGCGGAGGGGGCAAAGCCCCGACAGTGTCATGAACGTAAGCTCTGAGTAACGGAGGTCTGCTGTTGTCAAGATTTCTGTTAGTCTAAAACATAAATATTCAGTATGTAACAGGTAGTTACTTATTTGTAACATATTCAGTCACATGCACTGTAAGCTTTGAATCTAATAAAATTTGTTTTACCAAGTTTTTATTCATAACTTAAAGACCTAAAGACCTGTTCTAATCGCCTACATTATAAAAAAAATTTAGGTCGACCAAAATGTTAAAATAAGCTTTATAATGATCAAAATTAATAAACAACACGGAAACAAGCAAAAGTCGAGGACGAAGCTGGTGGAAATTGCGCACGGAAAATATACGTATAAAAACAGTAGTATGAAAAATAAAAGCGAGATAATAACAAAACTCAGAAGGAAACTCAATTAGTGCGAAAATACATTTTCCTCCATAACAAACAAAGCGAACACGAACATTTTCCAGCCTTCAGAAATACGCAGAGAGCTAATAGGACACGAAAATAAAAAAAGAAAAAATTAAGAAAAAAGGTTAACTAATTAAACAGAAGAGTAAGAACACAGAGGAAAAATCTCCAGCGAAAGCGAGTTGCAGAAACAGAAAAGGAACGCCACAAAGGGAAGGGAAAAACGCGAGGCAAGACGAATATGAATAAACGAATAAATATAGAGACAGGGGAAGCAATGAAAGCATGAATAGATATATATCAAACGCGAGACGAGGAAAGAATGCGAATCAGAGGAAAAGAAGAGACGCAGAGAAAACCCAAATCGACGAATGGCGAAATGCATAACCTTATTCTGGAAATGACTTGGCAAGCGCGCAAAAAATCCCCGGATGTAAAACAAGACGGGAGGAGGGCCACGGAGGAAAATAAAGGAGAGGGGAAATGACAGGACGAAACAAAATCCTCCAGCAAAGAATTTATGCTGCTGGCAATGGACACACCGAAAATACGAGGGGCATATGGAATGGACGGTGCGGGGTACGGGAATGGGGAGGTGGGGCGGGGGAATACTATAAGACTGAATAAAAATAAGGAATGGAGGGATATGGAAACCAATTATTCCCGAGCAAAATGAGATGCAGGAAGAATATGAAAAAGATTAATAAAAAAAATAGCATGCAAGTGATATCTTTAAAGAAAATTATGTGAAAAAAAGAGGACAATCGATCAAAAGAGTGAGTGGGTATGACCCAACTCTTTCGTCTTCAACCGAAATTCTTTATTTTTTTTTTTTTCTTTTCCCTTACTCCTCTTACTTATACACTTGTGTCCCCTTTTCACTCGGCCAGGGTAACTGGCATATTCTTTTATCTGCCAATAATCATTAAAGGATGAAATTACTAGAACATGACAATTTTGAATCTTGAGGTATGAGGATAAAGATCATGAATGAGGGCATTAAAACACAGGAATACCCGGAAAAATCGAATAAGCACATTAATAAAGGATATATAAAGGGTGTTGTAGGAGAAAAAACCAGCAATTCGGATTCAGATGTGTACAAGAGACAACACTAAAAACTAAATTAGAGGGCATGCTATGCTTATAATATTTAAGCACAAAAATCCAATTACAGTGCATTCAGATTTATCAGAATTTATCAGAATAATCAAAACAAATACATATAAATATTCAAGAAATGACTGTGAAATCAACAAGCATATTTAAACAGTCGTTTAAGTAATCTACAATTGGCACAATTCCTAAGTAACTCTTCTTTTTACAACAACGCTGAGAAAATTACCAGAATTGTGAAACGTAAATGTGAATACCGGAACTGACTAAACGAGAGAGAGAGAGAGAGAGAGAGAGAGAGAGAGAGAGAGAGAGAGCTAAACAATTTTCTGAATACCCTAACGAAAACCAAATGTAATAACAGACAGAGAGAGAGAGACAGACAGACAGACAGACAGAGAGAAAATCACACTGCATGCTGCCCATAAAGCAAGAGAGAGAGAGAGAGAGAGAGAGAGAGAGAGAGAGAGAGAGAGAGAGAGAGAGAGAGTTAAAACAATTTTCTGAATACTTCTGAAAACCAACCAATGTAAAACAACTAAATGTAATAACAGTGAGAGAGAGAGAGAGAGAGAGAGAGAGAGAGAAATCACATTGCATGCTGACCGTAAAGCAAAAGAGAGAGAGAGAGAGAGAGAGAGAGAAAAGAGAGAGAGAGAGAGAGAGAAGAAAATCACACTGCATGCTGTCCATAAAGCAAGAGAGAGAGAGAGAGAGAGTTAAACAATTTTCTGAATACCCTAACGAAAACCAAATGTAATAACAGAGAGAGAGAGAGAGAGAGAGAGAGAGAGAGAGAGAGAGAGAGAGAGAGGAAATCACATTGCTGCTGGGACTGAAAAGAGAAGAGAGAGAGAGAGAGAGAGAGAGAGAGAGAGAGAGAAATCACACTGCATGCTGTCCATAAAGCAAGAGAGAGAGAGAGAGAGAGAGAGAGAGAGTCCATCCGCTGACGAAATAGTTCTCGAGACAGGACCAGGAAATATAATAAACATTTATAGGAAGAAGAAAACAGTGCCGTGACCGTTGTCGCACGATGATATTACTGTATCATGGCTGTGCCTCTCTCTCTATTGTTTGCGCCTGAATGTCTTGTTTGGGAACCGCCGTCTATTGTTTATTGCCCTAGGCTCTTCTTCCGTGGGATATTATTCTTTTGTTTACGATTATCATCACTGATACGCAGATGGCGTATTTCCTTTTTTTTTCTTCTTTCTTTCTTTCTTTTGTGACCGGCAGTCTGTATGATTATCAGTGCAGTTTCAGACGGTACGATGCTTTTGTAACTTTGCGGCACCTAAATAAAAATAATAATAATACCACGGTACTATTAACGTTATCAGTTTTAACTTTCTCGTGCCATTAAAGAGGAAAAGCAGAAAAGAAACTAAATGGAAAAACCTGCAAAACTTTTAGCAAAGTGACTTTTCTCTCTTCTGGAATAATAATAATAATAATAATAATAATAATAATAATAATAATAATAATAATAATAATTATTATTATTATTATTATTATTATTATTATTATTATTATTATTATTACATGGAAAAACCTGCAAAACTTTTGTAGAAAGTGACTTTTCTCTCTTCTGGCATAATAATAATATTAATAATAATAATAATAATTATTATTAATATTATTATTATTATTATTATTATTATTATTATTATTATTATTATTATTATTATTACATTTTTTGTACCAATCCAGTGTAAACTGCTTCGCAAACAACTTTTCTCGAAATGACCCCCAGCTCCACATTACCTCGCCCCGTAAAACAAAGGGCAGGAAAGAAAAATGAGTGTCTTTTGTAAGGGGCAAATCGAGCCTTGACCGACTCGTTCATTCATCCTTTGTTTGTGTTGAAGTCGACGGAAAACTCGCGCTGTCTTTTGTAGCGGTGCGCTGGAGCGATCCCCCGGATAGAGAATATGATTAAATTTAACCACTACAAAAGAGGATCCTGACGTCTTGGACTGGAAAGGTCAGGGAGGGCCGAGATGAGGGGGAGATGGAAGTCTGGGATAATGTAGGGAAAAGCAAGCGCATTTATCAAAGGAAGAAGAATATGGAGAGAGAGAGAGAGAGAGAGAGAGAGAGAGAGAGAGAGAGAGAGAGAGAGAGATTCATACAGTTACGCAGGCCGCAAAAACATGACTGATTTGGTCTGATTACGAGGTTTAGGACAAGAGATCAAACTATGGAACCTATCTCGATGTCAGCAGAATTTTTTATTTAGATTTTCCTTAAGGTATCAATGAGCTTGAAGGCTGTTCTTTATCGGAGAGTAAATAAAATAAAAAATGTACATATATATTTTTTTATATTTCGTTAAAAATCTTGGTCTCATGTATTTATCTCATGAGGTTGCTTAAGTGTACTTTGTCATTTAAAATTTCTGAAATATTCTTACCATTTGCTTACCTTTCAAATGGTATTTCCTCCTGTATGGTTAAAATATCTAGAACAGTGCACTAGAATGTGCTCAACAGACAGGGAACTATCACAGTGGGAATACTTTGGGGCGCCGGGATCTTTCAAAATGAAGTTACTGGTTAATATACTACACCCAGTTCTAAGGAGGGTCAGACTGATTTCACACCTCCAGTCTAAGCTAAAGCCAGACCCCAGAAACACGTTTCCCCTCGCATCTTGTTTAATTTTTTGTTGTTTGCAGTGGTGCTGATCACCACTGTTGCCATCATACTGAATATGTTTTAATGACCCCTCTTATCACAGTGTGAGACTCTATGATTAAGAACTTGAATCTTGTGCTGTCTTTAGCCTATCAGCTAATTTATTCCCATGTATTCCGGTAGGAGCAGGAACCTTATAAAACTGAACAGATTTGTGCCTGGCGAAGAGATAAGCTTTCTAGGATACTTTCAGGACACTTCTTAAGTCACTATAAACAGCAACATACAGTATTTCATATTTATGCACTTGTTTCAAAGAATTGTCTGTAGTGCAGTTTCAGCAGTAAAAATAAAAGCGGAGTCGGGTTATTTAACCATCTTGTGTTTTTGATCCGTCAATGTGGATTCTTTTTGTTTTCATATTAATTATCGTGTTCTATAGATCATCTTACTGGTATCTCTCTCTCTCTCTCTCTCTCTCTCTCTCTCATCTTGAATCTTTCACTAGCATCTTGATAATTATTCAGAAAAAAAAAATGCTAGTCAGGTTGCATTACCTTCCAACTGAGACGTATTTCAGAGACGACTCGTTTCCTCGGTCACTTCCAAATATTCCGTTTAATTGAACGAGATCGTACCTTCCCCTCAGCGCTAAGGCTGAATCTCTCGAACGCCAATAAGTTGGAACTCGACCGAGTTGTCCTTTGAGGTTTAACTATTTTCTATGTCCCTTTCAGGTTTTCGCCGTCGGAGCATTTGGGGCTTTTCATTTGAGCTAATGCTTGCGTTTGGTCTCCTAGAGATACAAAGGTCACTCCCCAGTTTAATTAGAGAGGCCTTAAAAGTTGTCAAAGAAGGGCCTCCCCTGGGCATTCCTCTTCAGGACCCTTCTCTGACCCAAACATTACCAGACCGTGTGGAATTTATCAAAGAACCTTGTGAGCGTGTGTACGTTTGTGTGCGTGTGCACGCGCATGTGTGTATGTCGGCGTATTTCCGACCAGTGGAGAACGGCAGGATAAGACTCGGACTCCTTATCCTTAAGGCCGATCATTCTTACTAAAAAAAAGGAGGAGGAGTAGGAGGAGGAAGAGCAGAAAAGGTAAGCTCTACGGGAAGGACGACTTACGAGGCGTCCCTCTTGAAATCCCCGTCGACAGGTATTGAATAAGCCAGTTAGACCCAAAGGTTTAACACAGGTGGGGGTTTGTTTGGTTTGTAAGCTCCATTCGGACACTGTCTTGACCTAAGAGTGTATGGATTCCTGTGGGACTCACTGCTTCTGGTGTTTGGTGTTCATTGTTAAAAAGAGACTTCAAGATATGTGATCTCTTCTTGTATTTATCGGTTGGTCTCTTAAAACGGAAAAATTGTTTTACGTAACCAACGCGCCAGCTTCAATTTTTCATTGAAAAGAGTTGTGTGTGCGCGTGCGCGCGCGTACAACGCGTAAACAATCAACATCAACATTGCACTCCATAAAGGGGAGAAATTTCAATCACGAAGTAAACTGACAAATGAACTACTTCCTGCGTGTTATTGCTTTAACCTTCATTCGGAACCTTTTAATTTTCTTAATAGTAACAAGACTGAGACGGGATTAGCTACACAAATCAAGCTGGGTCGGTCACTGGACGGGTATGAATGAACTGACTTCTGCGAGTGATGACCAGCCCACTACCCAAAGTAGATGAGTTACATAAATTAGGGAACATGAAGGAAAGCAGAAAGTTTCACATTACGGAAAAGAGTGTTATGAAGGAAGAAATGAACAAAGTAACTGACAATGGGCGTTCACGGTCTCCACGCTGGCATACGATAAAGCAGCTCTTGGGAGCAATGCCTGAAGTTATATCTTCAGAACCTGAGAGCGCAACCTTACAACAGCGCCGTAAAAAAAATCTCAAGTGGAAGAAAGAGTTGGATCATTTACATGATGGTTTAACTAAGAAAAGAAGAATGGTCTGTACAAGTCTTTACAAGAATGGTTGCGCCCAACATGAACAGCTCTTTGGGGGCAAACTTTGATGTGATCCTTAAGAGATCGACTATTTATTTCTGCTGCCAAAATAGAGAGAGATCTGTGGGCTTTATTTTTAATTTCTCATGATCATGGCAAGCTCAAAGGAATATCAAATAAAAAAAAGGACAATATCTTTGGAAGCACCCCAAAAAAACAAGTTTCGTCAGCACATTCAAAGAAGTGATCT
Source organism: Macrobrachium rosenbergii (assembly GCF_040412425.1). Classification (NCBI taxonomy): domain Eukaryota; kingdom Metazoa; phylum Arthropoda; class Malacostraca; order Decapoda; family Palaemonidae; genus Macrobrachium; species Macrobrachium rosenbergii. The sequence continues at coordinate 65,334,134 of NC_089742.1, read as the reverse complement.
CGGTCTCCATTAACAGCTTGACAAAAGACAGCGAGAATGAGAACCGGCTATGAAGAGTGTTGAAAAGGAATAGATGATTAACTGCTAAGAGCACGATCACCTGCTTATGAATGGGTATGGCAAGAGAGGATTTCACAGGGTCCATTGATAAAAACGAACAGGGTTGGGGCGAAGGGACAAATCCCCATGAGGGACAACAAAACAGACAGGAAGATCAGATTTTATCAGTTTCTTCCGTTCATACATGTAAGACGTACTACTTAAGCTAATTTCAATCGTTATTTGCTTCTTACTTCTTCCTTACTTATATCTATTTTTTATTTTTTAATTCTTGGAGATCAGAAGCGTAACAGACACAGATAAAGAGATACAGGATAAGACATGGAAGTAGGGTAAAAGGTGTCATTTGGCGTCCTGGCGTCCTGAACATTAGGCGTCCTCAAGAAAGGGTGTCATTTGGCGTCCTCAATTATTATTATTATTATTATATATTTATTTTATTTTTATATTTTTGCTGAAGAAAATAACATGCATATATAAAAAAAATTATGTAGTAAGTAGGGTAAAAGGTGCCATTTGGCGTCCTCAATTATTATTATTATTATTATTATTATTATTATTATTATTATTATTATTATTATTATTATTATTATTATTTATTTATTTATTTTATTTTATATTTTTTGCTGAAGAAAATAACATGCATATATAATATGTATGTATATATATATATATATATATATATATATATATATTAATATATGCTATTATTTTATCACATACACAATTGTTCTGTGCGTTAGTAGAATACTAAAAGGACATCATTCAAACTGGATGGTATCTAATGGAGTATTTATTCCGAAAAAGGATTTTGAGCTTTCTTGGCATTAAATAGTTCCACATTATCAAGTATCGGTACTTGGATACTTGATAATGTGGACTGTTTGTCCAAGAAAGCTTGTAACTTTTCTGATATGGATACTCCATTATATACATCCAGTTTGAATGAGGCCACTATATACAATATATATATATATATATATATATATATATAATATATATATATATATATATATACATATGTATTACACACACACACACACACACACACATACATACATATATATATATATATACATATATATATATATATATATATATGGCCTTTGACGATCACAATTGATCTCACCCCTGAGGCATCTTCGCCAACAAAGCATCACTGACATGGGGATTTAGTTTTACCAGGATGGCCTTCCCCATTCTTCGCTCTGTTAGCTAGCTGGCAGAGCCTACGGCGTCTCTGCTGCTTTGTGAAAACAGATGATTCCTATTAAAGTCCCGAAACCAGTTATTTCGCTGCTGACTGTAGGAAACACGCCAGTGCTGAAAGCGTTCCTCGACAAAGAGCTGGTTAAAGGTAGAAGGCAGGGCTTTCAAGTATAACGTTAGGGTATTATTTGCAGTGTTAGAAGAATTGAAAGGAGGTGGAAATGTGGAGAACCAAAGGAGTTGTAAAATGGTCAGTGTAGGTGAAAGAACGTATCAATGTCTTGAGATGTTTTGGTCAAATGAAGAGTAAGGGGGAAGTGCCCTAGGAAGGCAGAGGAAAGAAAGACCTAGAAAGAGCTTCACAGATAGAGTGAAAGATGTATTGGAAAGTAAGCGCCTAAATAACCAGGATGTACGAGACTGCGCAATACAGAAGTGAATGGCCCAATATGTACATGAGGATTCGACCTTTCGCCTTCTACATAACTGTGCATAGAAGCTAATGTTATGGAAGTATTCTGCACAGAAACTCATCCCTAATTCAGCAGTTAAACAATGAATGTTTTTCTCTTGTGCCACGCTTCTTATGAAAATGGTTTTATGCTGAAAATATTTGCGCATATGAAGAAAAGGTGTGCAATCTGTGGATATATGCGAAAAGTGGTACATTTTAGAATGGTTCAGACATATATAAATACTTACAGGAAAACACATATACATACATACATCTATGTATATATATGTATATATTAGTGGGTGTGTATGAAGACCGAAAACGAAGCTAGAAAAAACCCAAAGATTTTCCAACGCTCAAAAATGCTGAAGAGATTTACCTGAATCTTAAGTGTTCATATCTCAGTGGCAAGGATCACCAGGGATCTCACTTAATTTTACATGTTTTCACAAATATAAGTAGTTCAGTTACAAAATAAAATATATGATAAAATTAATGTTTCTTGTCTCAACAACAATGAAAAATGACGATAAGGATAATGAACAAAAATAAAGTGCTGTATACCCAAACGCACAAAATCTCTCTCTCTCTCTCTCTCTGCACGTGTGCATGTGTGTATATACGTGAGCGCTGATGAGGATGAAAGCAACACGTACCCAGAGACGAAGAAAGTGAAATGACGATAACAACATAACTGAAGGACCTGCAAAGCTCCACCTTCAGTTCTTTCCATCAAAGGGAAAACCTCTCGATGTAGTCGTCAATATAAGAAGCATTTGGAGACCGAGGCTGAGGAGGAAGATGTCACTTGGGTACAGGCTGAGATGAGGAGGCGGCAACGCCGCATGAGTGGGTTGTCGAGTAGGAAATGGAGGCTCTGGACGAGTGGGGAGGTGAGATAGCGAGTGGGCCGGCGATTTGGAGGTTACCAGTTCCGGAATGATTGAAGCGTTGTGCCTGCAGGATCAATTATATCTACTGGAACGCGACAAAGACGTTTAGGCAATAGGTTCTCAAATCGTACACACTCGTGGCACTCGAGAGGAGGCTTAAGACCTCCTCTGATAATATCTGTCTCCATTTTCTGTTGTCTTTGATAAATTTCCTCTGAAGGCACACTGAGCTGCCTACACTTTCGGTGATTTCAGTTCTCATGCTGCTTTGTAAGTGCTCATTAGAGATATGATATATTTTCGATCTGCTCGGTATGTGGATCGTTAAAATTTTCGCCACAAGGAAACACTCCTAAAAGCTAGTTCATTTTCCTGCAAGTTACAAGTCATTATCCCAGCAATTACTGGAATTAATATTTTCCTTCTGATTCTTACAAGAGTTCTTAAATGCAACGCTAGAGCAAATCTGCGCTCTCGTACAATAAACGATAATGATCTCATTCCAGACAGATGAGTTGTTGTAACATCTCCAGCTAACGGATGATCCATTTTGTTAACTGCACTCCACAATATTCCAATACACACTTGCGTAACCTAGTTTGATTTCGTCAGAGGTTCCCAAAACAAAACTTGGAATTCTAATATTTTTTAATCCTCTAAAATACATACGTAAAGATTAAACTCCACGAATATTTCATTCCATCAAACAACAGATGAACATCACCTACTGAAGGTGTATAACGAGCCAAACTTTTCAGTGATGCCCAAATTTCTCAACAACTAGGCTCAGGACCCATCTGCTGAATAGTATGTTATATTTGTATGATAGCCACATCCCAGATGGGGAAGACATGCAATTTATGTGAGGCAACTTCGGATTTGTTTTAGGTATCACAAAATTAACTCTATCCTGTGATTTCTCTGGCTCGAAAATTTATATTTTTTTTATTATATATATAATCAATGGGAGAAGATCTTCCCATATTACTCTTATACAACAAGGTAAAGAGGAAGGTATTCCTCTAACGCTGATTAAGTGCAACCCTTATGTTTTGATTACCAGATGAAGAAACGGCGTGAAAAAGAAAGGTGGTGCGTTCAGATTTCAGAAGGACGCAAATATTCAAAGGTATACGCTTAGTACAACATACAGCCCCAGATTCTGTCTCAATCAGATCTTTACATGAATAATATAACACGAAAATAATGGTTACCAGCCTTTCTGTCTTGGAACTTTTGAAAAATGTATATCATTTGATTCCCTATAATATGGCTCAGACATGGAGAATAGAATAATTTCATGACCGCTGGATGCATTGCAAGAAGTTTTGAAGGTAAATTACTAAATACGGTAGATTGCAGTGATGTCATTTTCCCATACCTTCATCTTACAGGAAGCATTTGAATTTACAAACTACAATACCCTGCGTGCCGTAGAGGACTATATCAACATTATTTCTTACAGAACCAACTGATGAAGAACTGATTGATTCTAAGAGAAAGCAACAGTATCTCGGAAAATATAATATTCTAACACAAAAAGGAGAGAGTTAAGTAATATTTTCATGTACATGAAGTAATATAAAACAAATGTTCCAAAATTTAGTATGCATGATTGTATGTGTGCCGCAAATAAATATGTAAATAAATGTATGAATGAATGTATGTAATCATGTATGTGTGTATATATATATGTGTGTGTGTTCGTGCGTTATATATATATACATATATATATATAAAATAATACAGATATATATATATAAAATATATATATACATATATATAGATATATATATATATATATACACACACACACACACACACACATATATATATATATATATATATATATATACTGCCTCATATGCACATTCTCCTGCTAGAAGAAAGTAAAATATCTTATCCTCTATTTTAAGTTCTGTAGTTCGAATTCTGCGCCAGTGTAGAGTTACGGCAAGGAAAGGGGCGGAAACTATGGAGTCTAGGATAACAGATATCAAATATCCTTTGGCATCAAGGTCGTAGAGGGCTGTATCACTTATTTATACCTTCCCATTTCTCTTTTCGTAATTTCATGATAAAATGACAAAAATTATGTCTACATGGAATAAAACTACTGAAGTTGAGGTTGGGGACACTTTGAAAATGATTTCATGTTTCTGTTCCCTTTCAGACGTTGGCTTCTTATATGCGAGTCAGGTCTATTTACTTTTGACACTTACACTAGTTGCGCAAATCTGTCCCGGGTATTAGTCTTATTTGCTCTTATGACTTAGTCAAAATCTTTTACCCATCAAAAATACTGAAATTCATGTTTCATGTTCTATGATTTTATGAATACTCCAAGATCCTTTCATTCTAATTTACCACAAGGTCTGGATTCCAATGCTTTCATCTTTATCGGTTTTCATTATATTCGGGTATTCATCAGTAACTCTGATTATAATTAAGCTTTAGATTCATGAATAACAGAATGATGGATATCTGGGATGCGATCTCAAGCAAAGGAAGATCACCTGAATGAGATAGAAAAAAAAAGAGCTCTCACTGAAACTGTCAAAAGTGAATGAGCCTGTCTAGCAATCTGCAAATCACATTATTATCGCTCGCAAGGAAGAGAATGGCAAGGAACTGCCTACATATACTTGCAGATTAAATGCTCAGAAATTACGCAAAATAGCATCAAAATTTACATAAACAAAGTAACAGGAATTTCTGAATAAACACTTACTTAATCAAAGACGAAAATGAACTATTACCTCGATTAAAAATTATTCAAGAAATTATTTAAGATTTCATCGTTACTTATGCCAGTGAAACCCTTCAATTATTACTTTTCGAATGGCAAGTATCAATAATTCATTAAAGAACAAACACAGACGTAAATGGTAACAAGTACATATTAGGTTACTTTTCATTCAATGAACATTACGTAATAATACCGTGCTCGTGCATGACATTTCATGCTGCAGTACACATCGTATATACTGCATCCATTACTTTAAATGTTCAGTGAACCTACAGCACTGTTTCTAGCCAAACGTAGCATTTTTCACTTCAATTCATCATACTGCTTCCGATATCAACCACTGCTCATTCTATGCGCAGTATCTACGTATTCCGGGTATCAACGTACATGGGTATAATTTAAGACATGAAAGTTTCCACTGATCTGGCGTGCCTGTTTTCCAACAAGAATGTCAACCATCCAAAAAGGTACCCGTATGGTAATATTCAACGACGCAAGGAAAATGGGCATATCAAATAATAATATAAACAAGAACCATGCGCTGCACAAGAACGTAATCAACAAAAAAACCTTAGTGTGTTTTGTCCTTTGATGCAAAGATCAGGACATAGTTACATCATAAGAACTAGCAACTGGATCTGAATAAAATGGCCCTACAATATGACAGGTCAACAAGCACTAATTTTCAAGGATCCTGTCACTGAACTTAAATAGTCCAAGGCAACTTTTCGTCTGATGATGACTGGCTCTTTAAGATTTAATGCTCAGCTCGAAGAACGCACGCCTTGCCGGATGCAATGAAAGTGTAAGGAACACCACTTCTATATGGGATGGGAAACAATCATCCACACAAGAGCTGAAATTCCGGCTACTTTACCGGCATCACGGTGGCGAAGTCTAGTGTTCAGATAAAGAGTCAATACCGAATGTCCAGTTATTAAGGTGTGATGCCTACGTTTATTATCTTATCAAACATGAGACTCGATACAAGCTTCAAGTACTGTACAGACACTGTAATGTCTTCTCATCAGCAGATTCTCAAAAGAGCGAGCGTCTTTCTGGTGTAAAGCAAAGGACCCAAAGGAATTTCTAATCATCGGCAAGGCAGATCGACAAGAGACCTACTTCAGCTTGGCATAAAATAACGCCTGAATAGGTAAGTTGGGGGGCTGCTCCTCTCTCGGTGAAATTCTGGCACTACCTGAAGGTACCAGAAGCTAATGTGAGCACTAGTTTCAGTCATGCAGTGAGACGTGTTTATGGTGTGCTATATTGACTTCCATAGCTACTACACAGTTTTAAGAACTTCTGATGGGGAATGGGTCATTCTAAATTGGTTCTAGCCGCTAGATGAATAGTGACAAGCCATGAGAAAGCAATGATAACAGAAGTGTAACAGACACACTGGCAGACAGATAAACACTCTCCCTCTATGCACATTTTCACATAATGATTTATATTTATATTCAATTTGACTGTGACCGCTTCCTTCAACCTTCAAAAGGAGTTACGATGTCACGGTAAGAGTGACAAACCAACTGATAAACAAACAGATAGAGAGAAATATAATCTCCTTTTTTTGTACATCGAGTAAAACGGCGCATCTTGATACCAAGTTAACTATACAGTAATACCTTCAACCTTGTAAGAGTTGTGATGACAAGGTAAGCATGTCAAACACACTAACGGGCAGACAAGTGGACAGCAGGGCATAAAGACTTGTGATCCTTCAGGCACATTTATGCATGACTACCTTTGTAGTAATTTTGACCGGAAATCTCTTCACCATGCAGGGTTTGCAATGACCAGGTGAATATGGCAGGCACACTGAGAAACTGACTGACAGGCAAACAAAAGGACAATCTCGTTCATGTATATTTATACATGATGGTCTACTTCCTATGAATAGATTTTAGAAGTCCCTTCGACCATGCATGAATTACGATGACAAGGATAAGTGTGACAGACCCATTGCCGGACAGACAGAATCAACGATCTTCCTTCATTGGTGTCACGCACCAAGTGACTAAAATCCCTTCAACCGTGTATTATGAATTGCGATAACAACGTAAGCCTGACAGACATACTATAAAATGAACGTTCATATAGACACACGGACAGACTAAAACAACCTCAATTTCGCTGGTAGGAGATCAACAATGAGGTTTGAAGCTTTCTGAGGATAACTAAGGTTCCGTAAAACAGAAAGGGAAAGAAATGTCGAAGGATTCTCAAGGTATTTTGAGATGGACTGTTCATGTGGAAAGAAAGGAGAACATTGAAGAAAAGTTTGAAAAAAATATCAGAAGTGTTAGGAGGTAGGAGGAGAGGAAGAGCGAAAAAACGCTAGATAAATGGTGTGGATGAGGTACTGTAAAGATAGGTCCTTGATATAAAGGAATCGCAAAGCACATGAAAACGGCAGAGGCTAAAGGCAATACAGCGGGTTCAACTCTGCGTTGATGAGACTCCCGTGGAAAAGTACCAAGCAGCTTAATGTTGTGGAAGTTTTCTGCACAGGAGGTTCAACAACGATTTATCAAGATTGTGGCGGTGACCACTCTGAGCTTCACTGTGGAGCCCACCAGTGACGGAATTAATAGCGTAAAAATATACGTATAAATATACGTGCTCAAGTACGAGTGTGTCTAAATACACAGAGATAGTGGCTATGAAATAAGTGCCCTTTTAGTTTAAGACGTAAATCCCGAAGTGGAAAACTATAAAACAAACAGGAAAACATCTCTGACATAAACGTGGCAAAGGGAAAGGACAAAAACAGTGAAAAGAATCAGGCTCGAATAAACAGAAACCAATAAAATCCCCGAAAAGCGAACAGAAGGGCAATAAAAGAATAAACAAGAAAATAACAGAGGAATGAGAAAACGCGAAGGAAATCTTTTTGAGACAATCTTTCGTCATCACATTCAATAACGATCGTTTCTAACCGACGCACAGGAAATTTCTATCGAGAACATCCTGTCTTTTGAGGTGACTGACTCCTTACGCAGCTGACTCTTAGACAGAAAATGAAATTCAATCCTCTGACTAAGACTCGGTGTCCTATGAATCTTGCGGTTTCTAACATTTAAGTAAATGATGCAATCACCTCTTAAACATGGAGCGCACGCGCGCACACTATTCCCCCCCACACACACTCTCACACACACACATATATATATATGTCTGTATGTGTCCGTGTGTATGTATTTATATATTTATATGTGTGTATGTATGTATGTGTATGTATATATATATATATATATATATATATATATATATATATATATATATATATATATATATATATATATATATATATATCAGTGATGACAGAACGTCATCGGGATGTTCCGTTGTCTGTTAAACAGACAGTCCTGGTCGCAGCCGGTGGGGTGAGGGACAATGTTTGGTTGAAAATCGGACTGGTAACACTATGGAGCCATCCAATAGCAGGAGAATCGGTAGTCCGGAAAAATGAATATTTGGAGTAAATAGAGAGAGAGAGAGAGAGAGAGAGAGAGAGAGAGAGAGAGAGAGAGAGAGAGAGAGAGAGAGAGAATTTCTTGTGAATATCTTGCGAAAGGTGTCACTCCTCTTGACGGCATTACATTTTGACAAAGCAGTGAACATACAAGTTCAGTTTTCTCTCTTATCTCTTTTTCTCTAACCTAGCTTCGATCCGAAGCAGTCGCCTAACAACCACGTACATTTACTGATTAGGTTAACTGAAGCATGTTGGATTTTTAGGGAACGCGGTTATCTGTCCCATCCCCGTCCCGTTCGCCCCGTAGGGAAGGAGTGCCATCAGTGCATCTCACGCGGTGCACTGTAGGCATTACTTACGGATCTTTGCAGCGTCCCTTCGGCCCATAACTTCACCTCCTTTCATTCCTTTTACTGTACCTCTGTTCATATTCTCTTTCTTCCATCGTACTTTCCACCCTCTTCTAACAACTGTTTCATAGTGCAACTGGGAGGCTTTCCTCCTCTTACGCCTTTCAGACCTTATATTCTCGATTTCTTTTTCAGCGTTGAATGACCTCATACGACCCAGTATTTGGCCTTTTGGCCTCAGTTCTATATTCCAGTTCGGTCCCGTTCGAGCTGAGCTACCACCACCATTGAATAGAGAAACAAGAGATGTCTGATGGTGACGTATTTTTAATTATTAAAACTGTAACATTATGTTACAGCCATCTATGTAATGATCAGGCAACTGTACGACACATTTGCACCGAGGTTGTGGCTGAAAGCTTTAGCTAACAAAGGAAACTACTACTGCGAAGATGGTGAAGATTAGCACTTTATCTATCTCAGTGGGAAAAATGACACTTTATCCGTAATAGAAAGAAGTATCATTGTCGTTAAAGAAAAATTAACAACATTAATGGGAAAGCAGAAACAAGTTATCACTAACAGAAAAATGTTTATTTAAGTTATAAATTCATTACCCCACAGTGATGTAAAACTTTATGTATTTATTACCGAAATGTTAACCCATGCATTCAGTGAGAAGTGATCGGTCGACTGATTTATATGTTCCGTCGTTGCAACATTAAGGCAAGTCTTTATCAACCTTAACCTGAATAAATTTATCAGCATATATCTTCAGCTGACGAGGCTCCCAGTCCTTGGTCCACCTCCCCCCAAAAATGTGCGCTCTCTCTCTCTCTCTCTCTCTCTCTCTCTCTCTCTCTCTCTCTCTCTCTCTCTCTATATATATATATATATATATATATATATATATATATATATATATATACACACATATAAACTTGTATATATATATAAATGTATATAATATATATATATATATATATATATATATATATATATATATATATATATATATATATATATAGATATATATATATATATATATATATATATATATATATATATAGATGGGTATTATAAAATTTAAATAGCAGCAAGATGCGTTTGATATCCTGTTATCTATCTCCTAAACCTTGAAATTTATCTTTATTTAAAGATTAGAATTATCTGAGAAATAAAGCAACTGGTGTGAGTATATAGTCACTGCGGAGCAAACACTTGTTTGGAGATTGCTTCACCCACTTTTCCTATACATGAAAAATAAATGGGCATTCTTCGTTTATTTCTAGTTTTGTTTAATGAATGAATGATTTTAAGTTATCAGGCGTCGTGACTTCTCTGGTCACTGACGCCGCAGCTTTGATTAAACATATCTGCTAAGTTAACTGATCAGGGTGTAATAAGATGTGGAATATTTAAAATTATTGTTGAAATATTAAATAGCAACAAAGTGGAAGGTGAATAAAATAAATAGAACAAACTTTGAATGCCAAATGAAAATATTTCTTCACGTAGAACCGTGCACAAAATCATTACGAGCAGTTTAAAACTTTTCATGTGACAAAAAAAAAAAAAGAAAGAAAGAAGCGAAATCCTTTGAAGGAATAGAATGAAGTAATTCACCCTCTGCAATAGATTTCCGAAGTATCGAAGATCTTTAAGGCGAGAGACAAAGAAACGACTGTTATCTTTCGCATTGGGAATCACTGTTAGTTGTTCTGTCTCCTTGGATTATGCAAAGCGATGAAGGGAAGTCGGGTTTTGTAACTGGGTTTTTTGAAATGTAGATATCAGCTCATGGTTAGAACTTTACAGACACCTTCACACTTCAGCTAGAGAGAGAGAGAGAGAGAGAGAGAGAGAGAGAGAGAGAGAGAGAGAGAGAGAGAGAGAGAGAGAGGGGAAAAATGTTAATATCTTGATTATTATGGTGAAATCGCAAATACTTCTTAATTTCAAGTATGTTTAATATGTTATTATGCCCAGAACCATTACGCCCTCAAAAACAAATCCACAATGCTCTTGGAGGAACCCTAAACTCCAGCTACAAATATCAAAACCTTTAGTGAATATACAGTACATTCAATATTACAGACAATAGCCTGGAAACTTATACATAACTAATAAAAGATTTCTTCCACAACAATAGAACGTCAATAACATTTTTATGAACACATTTAAAACATTTTTTAATAAGTCAACTCTAAATACATTTACATGAGGTTAATAAGTCCATGTGTACAATTATTATCTTTTCTTGGTCCTCAGCTCTGTATGAGTGTGTAATAAAACTTATCTACGATACAGTTACTGTTCTTGAGGTAACAGATGAATAACTACTGGCCGGAGGCATAACCAGGGATGCAACATGACAGGCTAATTATAACTTATTCGGAGGATGGCTTATTCATTAGGTTCTCCTGCAGTAAGGATGTGACAATTATTGCAGTCAACATGATATCCCTCTACAGCAAACTATAGCTAATCCTAAGGGAAATATGTGCAAAGGACATGAAATTAATCGCATATATATTCTAACAACCGAATCCTTTTCTTCCTAGTCTACACACTTAAAAATATTTCAAAAATATCCACCGGCGATTCTGTGACTTCTTGTCCGACATCCCATAACAGTCACCATGACAACGGTCTCAACGTGAATAACGTACAGCGAGGTTTAGTGTAATGAAAGAAAAGTATGCAAGATAGCTCTTCGAACGCTCATCATAACTATAAAAAAAAAATTAATTCCGCAAACAGAGACTTCCAATTGTTTTAAACGGTAATTGAACCGCCATCCTTGGGATTACCAGCGCATATTGTGCAATATCTTTCCATGAGTTACTTTTTCTTCTAAATACATACAATGCAAACTAGAGAAGAGTGCAGATTTAGCAAGATATACTTTATGTTTACAAACTATTGCCATTAACTAATAATCAAAATGTTCTCAAAGACTATAAAGCAACCCCCAAAAATTTTAAAACAAATGCCGGCCGATCTCTCAAAGAACAAGATGGTAAATATGAATTTATTATGTAAGTGATGCTTGAGAGGAAGAGAGCAAATAAGACGGTACCCGTCAATCGTGGGTGTGAAGACATTACTCCTCGCAGAATCTGCAGACAGGCGGAAGTCTAATATAAATATGTCGAATGGAAATACCATTAGAATTCATCGTAGTAGTAGTCCAACCCAAATGTCGTTTAATAACGATGTTTCACAAAGATATACAATAATACTTCGTTCAAGCAAAAGATTACTCTTAAATTACGTTCTATTCTTTCAATTTATTCTTATATTTTGTAAGAAAGTAAGCTCCGCCCATGAGGAAACAGATTCTCCTCTTTCTTCACAAAAATAAAAACACTGCTTTTAGAAAAAGTCTTTCGTAGTTGCGTAGAAATCTTTCTCGAGCTCCTGTTAATAACGCATCCATTTTACATCAAGAAGGTAACCACTAAACATCAAAAATGTAACTGAAGGTAATGGTTTGTACAATGTCGAGTTACACAGCATATAAAGGCTGCGAGGAATGTTAAGGAAATAATTCCATACTATTAAGCATTTGGTACTTGTTCATGAGATATGCTACTCTTTACATGCAAGGTTTCGCAGAAATACGTTGTAAGTCGTTCCGCAATAGACTCTGTCATTCTCTTGTTTTTCTCACCGAATGCTTTTCTTTGGCTCACCAGTAGTTTTGCATTTACGTTCTCAAGTGACAATCACAACTTTAGAGACCATCAGAATATGCCATAGGTTACTCCTTAGTGCTGTTTCTCCGTTTATTATCCTTTCACTCTCGCGATCGGTTTTGAACACAATCTGTTCACTGAAAAATACCCAAACCTTCAAAATCATCTGATTCAAGCTAACTTATAAATACATACTAACAAATATGCATACAAACACAAACACATATACATATATACATACATATATATATATATACACATTAGCTGAAGCCACTGGGAAAGTTCAAAATGAAACGACAGAGTGCCAAGTACTTTCGTGTATTTTAACACATCTTTGTGCCCCGAAGATGCGTTAAAATACACGAAAGTACTTGGCACTCTGTCGTTTCATTTTGAACTTTCCCAGTGGCTTTAGCTAATAGCTAATAAACAAAATTAAGCGCTTACTTTTGTGATTTCTTAGTATAGGGCCTATATATATATATATATATAATATATATATATATATATATATATATATATATATATGCGTGTGTGTTTGTTTGTTTGTTTGTTTGTGGGTATGTATGTGCTTTCACCAACAAACTCTACAAGGAGAGGATTTAGTAATAACAGACTTTAATCCTCTAAACTTTGAATCGAGCATGAACCCTTTGCATAGAAAACTACCATAATCCGCTCCACAACTCGCCTTCACCGAAGCCAGGTTTATCGTCCTCACAAACAATGCACCAATCACATCAATCCTGTACGCACTATCGAACTTCTTACTTCCTGGAAACAGAGGCCCTTTTCCCTTGAAACCTCTATCAAAACAGCATTCTTATCAACAAGTTATCCTATTCCCATCTCTAATCTCTCCCAGGGACACAAACTGAGTTTAAACAATCAGATTCTTCTTACATATCAACCCTCATCATACTATCTGGGCCCATATCACGCTGCCGAACAGGATGTATTCACCCACTAGTGACCCTGGAGGCATCGTTTTCACTTAATTTATTGCCATTCAGTACTATAACAGTTTCCTCTTCTTGTATACATCTACATCTACTGTTAAATAATACTTCTCTGCAAAAGAGCCGGGGGTATTCAAAATCTTAAAAACCACTATATTATTTCTTCTAGTTTGTACAGGATATAAGGCTGCAAATCTTGTTACATACAGCTTCGGTTTCCATTAAGTCTAAACGGAAGAGGTGCGTCTTCATACAAAAATACATATATATATATATATATATATATATATATATATATATATATATATATATATATATACATATGTGTGTGTATTATACATGTGTGTGCGTGTGTCTGTGTGTAATTACTCTTGAGGGTCACAGTAATTACCAAGCTTCTGGCCTAAGTCCATAACCACACTGGCTGTGACCCATCGAATTCGATTAAGCATGAGGTACATGATTCAATACTTAGTTCAGCGGGGGGATAACTGGTTTGGGTTGGAATCAGGGAATTTAGGCTGAAAGGCCAAGCACTGGGGCAACTTCAGCTATTCAGCGCTCATGCGCAACTGGTTTGACGGGATGTGCATAAGTCAATAAGCGCCTCTTTGAAATCGAAACCTGTGCTTTTACACAGGTGAGGCAAGTACAATGACCATTAGACCACAAAACTAAGCACATAAATACACACACACACAAATATATATATATATATATATATATATATATATATATATATATATATATATATATATATATATATATATATATATATATATATACATATACATATATATTATTTATTTATATATATATATACACACACATATATGAATAAATGTGCAAATGAATAAAATAGCACGAAAATAAGCAATTACAGCTATTTTGTACTCCCTCGGTATGTGAGCACCCATTCCTATTTGACAACGGAAATAGGAAAATAATAAAACATCACAGCTAAGCGAATAACAGTTCTTCATGTAATACATTTCTCCATCCCATTTGCTTTTCCGACAGTGACCTGTACTTTCCTCCTTATGTCTCTGTTACTTAGAGGAAGAGCCTCTGTACAACTGCTGAGCCCTATTAGTACAAAGGGCTTCCAAGTAGGCACTGTAAAAGAATAATACATATACTTGCCACGTACAAGTAAGGCGAACACGGGCTGCTACTTTGGTCCGGGTGATAAAAAAGAATTTTAAGACGGTTACCAACCTTAGCGAGACGGGTTTTGGTTGATGGATACTTGATTACATTTACTTGTTGATCGGGTCACATTGTTGAGACGCGAATCTGTAAACCGGGTTGTGTTTTAAGTTTTACCACTTATCAGACTCTCCGGTTTGTGAACACGAATGTTTGACCAAACGCATTATACATACACATTATATATATATATATATATATATATATATATATATATATATATATATATATATATATATATATCTGATAAAGCTTTGTTAGATTATTTATACGTACTGTATAGTAATATCGACATACAAACAATCGTACACATATGTCGGTATCTGCCATGATAAAGACCTTTGGAGAAAGACCTTTTCTGATCATAGTAAACTACTTTACAAAACTGAAAACTATATTCACAGATTCACAGAAAATACTAACTATAAACAGGAATTAACTTATAAAAAGATTTCACTCTCAACATACCGAGAGAGAGAGAGAGAGAGAGAGAGAGAACAAGTATCTATATCGTTCCAAAATTCAACAATGTTGAAATGCACATTCTCCGACTCAACTCAAGGCTGTCTCCTCCTTCAAGGATGTAGGTCATGACCCCACCCCGAGTCACAGCCTCAGCCAAGGTCGAGACATGGCCATGTTCCAGACCTTGGAGAACATAATAGGGGCCATCATTCGAAATGCTGTCCGCACACGACCACTTGTCCTCGTTACTGTGCTCATAAGCCCAATTGGATTTTCAAAGGGGGGAACAATGGGACTGACACGGAATTTTCTTTTTGTCATTATCAGTGATAATAAAGTTCTTCCTTCTATTAAATAAACCTTTCACTAGATTTTGACTCGTATTCATGGGTAACAAAACAAAGATATACGTATTTCACGACTAATGATTTGGGAGGGCCAAAGATTTGGGATACAGCTATCATGTACCTCAAGGACGAGGAACGCCTAGAAAAGGGTTGTGAACCCCCTGATGGAAGGCAATGCTTCCTGAGTGGCAGATGATGCTTTTTTCCCTGAGGCTAAAGCAGCAATTCTGCCGTTTCTGTGCTACAGTGGTGAAGGACAATACCATTTACACATTTCCTAAGTCACTGAATGATCAAAGGCATGGAGTCTGCAGTCCCACACCTTGTACTATTATGGCTTAAAACAGAAAATAAGAAAATGGCAAGTCTTGCAGATTGAAATATCTGACATGGGATTTGTTTAGGGACAGAAAGCGGGATGTTTTACATGTGGAGAGACGAACGTGAAAGTGAAGTGTCTGTACGAGTGAGGAGGACAAAAAAGTGAATTATGTAAGTCTCGGGTTGCAGAAAGGTGTAGAGCTGAAGACAAAGCAGCACTTGAAATATCGGAAAGTCTATAGGGGCGCGTTAGAGCGTACAAAGGTGTTACTTTTATGTTTGAATAGTAAAACTGAGCGCAGCCACAGAAATTTAATTAGTAATTTAAATGCAAAGGTACTTGACAGAAAAAGAGATGCGTTGCTGGCAGATACGGAATGGCAAGAGTAAATGAGAATTAACGAATCGTGGAAAATATATTTGGGAAGGGGTCTGTTGATTGGCTCTGTTTTGGGAAAGATAAAAAAAGAGGGGGTAAGTGTTTTATCCTGTATAATCAAAATGTATACAGATGTCGAAAAGCTAGTTGATAAAGGTGTTGGTGTAAAGAGGAGTGTCTGGAAGTAAGTTTGGTGTAAAAGGTCTCAAATACTAGTATGTTGTTTGTTTCCCTGACTATTTAATGTCTTTATAAATGGAGTGGTATAACAAGTCAAATAAAGGAAATGACAAGTAAATGCAAAGTTTGAGGATATGTAAATTAATTATACTGGGAGTATGAAATGACTGATGTAAGCATATGATACTGTACTGACTACACCAGTGAAGAGAAACTGCTGAAACTTGTGAAAAAAAATTAATATATCTATAAGAAGAGAAAGTTGATAGTAATGTAAGCAAAAGTAAGGGTAAAGCTAAACAAGGAAGACGAGCAGCGGATGTTTATTTGGAGTACGAATGAATAGAAGCGACTGATTCCTATAGATGTTTAGCAGTAAATATAACTGATGAGCCACAGAGAAAAGGCAGCAAGGAAGAAATCAACGTGTGGAAAATAATGCGAACAGATCTGAAGTGCTCATGGACACCAAGGTGGCATGTATGAAGCACTTGTTGAGCTAAATTTTCTTAACAGAAACGAATGTGAACGAAAGAAATAAGGTTGAAGCTGTTGGGATGAATTGTTTGTGTAGCATACCATGCAAAAGAATTATAATGTTTAAAAATGTGGAAATAGATGATTCTTTCCAGAAGGTTTGGTCATACGCAAAGTACAGGGGATGAGAAGGTGGTGAAGAGTTTTGGAAGGGTGGCAGAGATGAAGACTTGCAAAGTGCTGGATATGAGTAAAATGGGAAAGAAAGTGCCTTTATATCCAGGAACCGAGAATGTTTGCGAATGGCACAATGCATACCATTCAACCCAACATGCTGTTGATCGAGTCTTTTGGGTCGATATGGGTGAAAGTTTCCTGCACTACGAGTTCATCCACAATTCATAAGTTAAAGCAAGATTGTGACAGTTACCGCTGAGATATTTATTCCTGGAGCCACCCCTCGTTAGGATAAATAGTGTTGAATAAAAAGATTTTATACCCGTGAATATATTTATACAATGTAGAATAAAATTATTTTATGTGTATATTGTATATGTACAATTTATAAATATATAAACCAATTTATTTGCCACACACACACACACACACACACTATATATATATATATATATATATATATATATATAATATATATATATATATATATATATATATATAGAGCAAAAAAAATTGGTTGTGCCGGGAGGACACTACAACTTTTAGGTCCATAAAATGTATATTTTATAAAACTATAGCGTACACTTTTCCCTCGTGCATATACTGTATAAACCCAGTTTTGTAACTTTACTTGTACTTGTACAAGATATATCTCAGTAAAAAATTATTTCTAAAAAAAATTCATAAGAGAACGAAGTGGAATGAATATTTTCAGGTTTTTTAAAAAGTCATTCTTTATCTTTATGGCATGTAAAAAGCGGTCCCATTCTGAACCACCAATCTAGCAGGTTCTAAGTATTAACTGAACTGTTTCTGCAAACTGTCACATTGCACATATTAATGTAACAGATCTCATCCTTCTACAGACGACAAGTAAACCCTCTTTGATAATTTAGTAACATTTAAAACACTCCGGAACTTATCGGACGGTTTTGATAAAGTATGAGCATCCTTCATAATTTTCTATTTATTACTCATGAACCGCCACAACTCACCCAAAGCTCAGTCAACTTACAAAATAACATTTTCATAAAAGTTGCTATGTACAAGTGTCATACTGTAACTTACAATTGGAAACACCCCATGTCCTAGGATGAGCCCACGCTACAGCAGAACATGTCATAAACACAAGTCGGTAGTTTATCGCATATTTTAACAGGTTGAATGCAAGTCAACGACCGCCAGTGGACAATGAACTTTTGGCACGCGCCCGATAATCGCATGAAAGCACCAGTAGAACTGCCAAGAAGTCGCCGACTTCGATTCAGCCTGTTTGTGAAAACTGTGCAATAAGTTGCCAACGAGTGTTTAAGACGTTTTACTGCAATTTGAACGCGGCCCTGGCAAGTTTCCAAAACTGATCTATCTAGAGAAATTTACGAGTTTCTACTATAGGGCGTAATTCTTAAGATCAAATCTCATCCAATATTCGTGGTTTGCATTTCTGTTATTTAAATAGAATACCTTAAGAGAATACACTTTAAGCTAAAAAATGTTTTGGAAACCTTCTGAAGCTAAATACTTAGCTGCAGAAAATTGTATAATATTTCTTGAAAATCACGTGACTGTGATGTCATACTTCATAACTATTTCAATTAGACCTTTAAAACTGGATGACTAAGACTGCCGACTGAAAAGTAACTTATCAGCCAAACACAACCCCTCATGGGTACTCGGGTTCGCAGTTTAATACCGTCCGACCTAAAACTTTGCTCGCTCAAGTATGCATGCACGCAAATATACGTGTAATTATAGAGATACAAAATTCTCTCTCTCTCTCTCTCTCTCTCTCTCTCTCTCTCTCTCTCTCTCTCTCTCTTCTCTCAGTTCACAAAACGCTTTCTTTGAGGCCAAGACATCAAGGGATGCTCACAAGAGCTCCAAAGAAGACGATTTCACCATACGGATACTTCTTCCTGAGAGATTAGGCCTGATGAGTTAATTAACTAAAGACGAGGGGATGGGCGGGGAGGGGTTGGTCAGGGAGGGAGGAGAGAGTGGGGGTGGAGGGGTGATGGGCTGTTACCTGGTTGAATAGTTACGGAGGGATGGTTTAAATCACCCGGTTATTTGGGTGACTTGTTTTAGTTTAACTGATGGGTGTACTTCCTAATTGGCCTCCTTGTTAGGCAGTGCAGCCAGCTTCAGCCTGCTGCCTCCGGGATGGGCGGGTCGCTGTTCACTGTACCATGATCAATTACCATGATGATAGTGAAGCAGAGGTTGATGATGAAGATGAGGGAGATTAAATACAGGTGAGGTTGGTAATTAAGAGTGATGACAATGATGACGGTGATGAAGGTACAGAATTGTTAGTAGTGATGATGATGATAGTGACAGTTTAAAAGTGACGGCGAGGATGACGGTTAAGAGGTGGCTCAAGACGTTCATGATGATAGTGAGGAAATGATGGTGGCTGTGATAAAGAAGACGGTCAAGATGAAAGATGATGGTGGTACATTTTTAATGAGGATAACATAATTAGGGCAGGACGGATATCGGAATTTTCAGAACTTCCGGATGTTACTTTTTTGTTATATTATCTGCTTATACCACTTCAAAAATTAAATCTGACTATAATCAATTTGAAGGCCTCGATTATCTACTGGTAGGGAAGATTAATGTAAAAAAAATGTCAGAACTATAATTTCAGCAAAGTTAAAGACACTTGAAATATATCTTTACATATAAACATTATTCCTTCATTTAAAATTATATTAACAGGATTCATTTAGTGTAGGCGCAACAGTTACTATAATAATAACAATAATAAATGAATAAATAATAATGGTGGTTATGACGATAACGTGTATGATACTGTGGGATAAAAGGAAGTTAGTTATAAGGGTAATGATGCAAATGCTATTAAAAACTGAATCATTCATGGAACTATATATACACATTATATATATATAAATTATATATATATATATATATATATATATATATATATATATATATATATATATGATACAATTTTCTTAAAAACCGATATATCACCGCGCAAAAATTACACTCAGCACGACGCTTCTTAAAGAAAACTCTTCAGATGCACATGATTAAAAAATGCAAAAATTAAAAGCGTCATTCTTCTTATCCAATATCTCCCGTGTTTCCATTCAACGTTTTTTTTTCTCTTCCGAGGTTCCTCCGCGTTCCTGGAGGTGTTGTGGCACCGCGTGGCACTCGTGCAGACTTCTCGTCTCGTGCTACAGGGCGACAGCTTCTCCATTTCTCTATGAAAAGCGCAAGGATTCGCCGTAAACCGCGGCACCTTTTTCCCTTTCTCGTCTTGCAAGAGGGTAAAGCATGGCACGCTTTCACGTTGACTGACAATAATATTAACACCTAACGGACTTGCTAAGATTTTGCCTGCATATTATAAGTTCTAGTCATTTTCCTAAAGCTTACAATTATAATGCTATTATTAACATCATAACCCTATAGGAATTAATATTAAGCTCTAGGCATTTTCATAAAGCTTACAATTATAAGTCTATTATTAACGTCATAACCTTAAAGGTATTAATATTGAGCCACTGATGACCCTGATCTTAAATAAATGGCTAACTATATTCATTTCATATACAAAACGATATTACTATTTACATGACAAATTCAGTACATACACCTAATCATATAGCTCTCAAAGCTTAACGATGCTCAGATCATAAAACTGGCAGTTATTATATACCTCATCCTTACCAGTCTCGTAAAATATCGACACAGCTATTTTTGATTACTCGAAATACTCACCTCATGTAATTAACTTTGTAAACGCACATTCCCCTCGTCATTAATCTCAGTACCTCAGAATATTAACCTCACATTCATAGTCATAAAAATTTCACGGCCCACCGGCATGTTATCACATTATCTTACTAACCTAAAAATACTCACAAACCCAGTGACGTTAACTGTAATACCTTAAATCTTACACTTGTTTGAGTATTTAGTTAACCTTGTAAAACTTAGATATCAAATGACAATAACCTCAGTATTATAACTCAGATAATTCGTATATGCTATACTTAACAACATTAATCAAGAAACCCCATAAAATTATTTTTAGCAATCCAATAACTGCAAATAATGAATAAGCATACAGGAAAACAAGCACACAACCATGAACCAAAATAAGCACCAACACAAATTAAAATCTTACTGTCGGGCGACGAAACAGATACGATAAAAGCCAGTTATTTATTTTTTTTTTAAATTGCCCAAAACGAAATGAATTACATTTTTGGCTATCTGAAGTTACCAGGTGAATTATTCCCGTCACTAGAATAATACCGTTAACATCACTTATAATAATTTACTTCCCTTAATGAGTAAGCAAAGTTCAGATACATTACACACACACACATACATACATACATACATACATACATACATATATACATATATATATTATACATATATACTGTATATGTATATATGTGTGTATGTGTGTGTGTGTGTGTATATATATATATATATATATATATATATATATATATATATATATATATATATATATATATAGACTGTAACATGAGTTTATGCAAATATTTCAGGAAATGAAAGAAAAGTAATCGTGGGCAGAAAATTTTCTATAAAGACATGCATTTTAAGGCTTTGTTTGTTGGTGAGGGGAATTTTAAAACAACCATTCATCAATGACATTTCCTCTTGGGCGAGGGGGGTTTTTAGTGGGAGGCTGCAGTAGCCTGGGCTGCGAGGGGTTGGGGGGGGGCGGGGATGGAGCGAATGAAGCAAGTGGATTGCTCGTCTTTTAATCATGATTCTTTGTCTTGTAATAACCCAATTTTAATGATAGTTTACAGTGATACCGTATGGCTTTACATATCAAGCAAGTGGTGTTAGTGTTATTTGACATTTATTTGTGATTATTGAATTCTAGTGCACTCTGTCCTGCCGCCTCATCATGGAACTGTTGAATCAGGAGTCATGACTAGGCCCTACTCTTATGACTGGTGTCTGACGAATACTTTTGATGGAGAGGGAGAGATTTTTAATTATACATTTTAAAACGTTATAGATGTCTGACGAATAAGCCTACCTTTGATGGAGGGGAGCTTCAATTAGGCTTGCTTTTCTTTTTCTTTTTATCAGTGCCCAATGAACATCACTGGTGGAGGGTAGGGTTTCAGTGATGCATACATTTTTTTTTTTCAGTATCTACAGAATACATTTGACTGGGGTGTTATTTCATTCACATCGGTCTAATCACTCCATCCTCCCTCCCCCACCGCCCCCATCCCCATATCCCTGACTACTTGGACATCCCATACACCATCTTACTCGCCCAAGAGCAGTGCTAATGTTAAACGGTCATTTTAAGAATTCACCTCACCGATAACCGAAGCCCTAAAATGCATATCTTTGCAGAACATTATCTGCTTAAAATTAATTTTTCTTTCATTTCCCAAAATATCTGCAGAAATTCGTGTTACACCCTGTATATATATGTGTATGTGTGTGTGTATGTGTGAGTATGAGCGTTTTTTTAAACAGCCACAATGACGCCTTACCTTCACGACTTCTTCCCACTTTTTTGGTTTTGCTTATCACTAGAGTCACCTTATCAAAATAAGGAATGAATGAAGAAATTCCACCTTCCGTGCAGTACTGTATATTGTCTAGACACCTTCCAAAACCACTGTCTCAACCAGGAACTCCCGCTACCACTTCACTGCCTCCCCCTCAATCACGTTCTGTTGCGGTCCCTTGATACCACGCTCTTAAGACCACAAAATGTGACACGGATAAGATCCTACGAGATCACAATGTTGTGGTTCCAAGACATCACCCTGTTGGGGTCCCATGACATTAAAATGCTGTTGTTCCATAATGTCAAACACTGCAGGGGTTCCAATACATCACATCTGTTGCGGTCAAAGGATGTCACGCTACCAAGTACCCGAGGTCATGCACTTCTGGCTCTTATTGATACTATACCCCTTCAAAGAGTCATGTGCTGGCACTTTAATTTTTCAGACTGCATCACTATTCATGATGAATATATTCATTTGTTTAGTGATACATCTTTTAATTTGCTGCTGTTTTTGCAAATAACTGAAATTTTAGAATTAACATTCCCCGAGAGATTTAAGCAATGAACTTTATTCTGAAGATATGACAAAGCAGAGAATTTGAGAAAACCGCAAATAAGGCTTGGCATGGTATAGACATCCTACATATTCCAGGGCGCCAGTTCCACGAATTCATTTGACTAATTCCCAAAACTCATTCAAGTAAGCTGAAGTCTCTATACCTATAATCCTTAGAACCTCCAAGCTGAAACAAGGACGATTTAATTCACTGTCACAAGATATTAAGACCTTGTGAAAGTGATGGATGACCATTAGAATGTTATTAATCATTGAAGGGAGGCTATCACCTCCTTTGTCGTGTCCATCAGCTGCAGTAACAATGCGTTGCCAATCCGGGCAGGGAAGCCGGGACTTCCCAGGGTACCAGCACCACCAGGCCTATCTCAAGGTAAGCTCCAAGGACTTTGCTCTTCCTAAAAAATGGGTCGGTGGCTGACCAAGTTCAATCTGGTGAAAGCATTGTCGATTTTTCCATGCCTGTTGCAGAGTTGCAACATCATCAACAAGAAAGGAGCACTGTTAGAGGTACATGAAGTCGCCGCACCTTCATCCAGTTGTTTGTTTACTTCCCATTCCTCCTTTGTTTTTGCTATATTTATACTGTATATACTAAAGGTTTTCTATTTTAGAAGCCGTGCCATTAATACTCTTGCTTAAAATCTAATTCATCCTTGTTATTTTGTGAAAGATATTCTTTTAGGGTTCACAAAGCATTATTCTTATTGAATAAAAGGGAGGAAAAACTGTCTGCAGCCAGCCTTCAAGAGTCAAGAGTAAATTTAATTCAGGAAGATATCATCAACTGTGTGTGTTGCCTTGTATCTGAATGCTCATTTGATGATGTGAAATACTTAATCGGTTTGAACGGTACAGCATCTTGCCTGTTATTATTTTTTATTCATTTTTGGAAATAAAATTTGCACAAATTTATAAGTAACCATCAAATAGCTCAGTTAACTTGTTCAGCAGGCATCCTTAGAATGGAATGGTCATATGCGAGAAAATATAGAAAAGGCAAAAAAAAATAATAAATAAAAGATAGCCAAAAGTACAAAATAGAGAAAACAGAATTAACGAAGCAAAATACATACAAATACACAAAAATAAAAATCAACAAATAAGGAAACCAGAAACTCCTTCCCTAATAATGAAAGTAGTATGAGTCCCATAACCACCAATCTTTCCGAGAAAGAAGTAGGGAAAAACGGGAGCAAAAAAGTAATGTAATTTCTCAAAACTTACCTCTCCTCTAACATGGGAAGAATACCTTTCCTACAAGTGAAACTTTCCAGGGAAACTTTGAAACAGGTCGAGGGAAATCCATACCTAGAACAAAGAGAAGAAAAAAAATGTGATACTTTTATTACCATTTCCCCAATTATAGTTTTTTAATGAAAGAAGTTTTCTCCTTATAGTTATCTCGTTTATAAATGTGTTGAGATTTATGAGTCCTTGCGTGTAAACAAATCTGAACAAACATTTGGGATGCTGCTATTTAGAACGTTTTAATATACTATGAAGCTAACGTGCTGCAAAAACTTAAAAGATGTTATATAACTGTTGAAAATGCATTTTTGCAAACATGCTATGGTTAAAATTGCCAAGTATAAAATATGCTATGATAAAATAACACTTAAGTGTTGTTAAATAGCAGAAAAGTCTAAAACTTACTCAATCTGATACAATTATTAGCAATGAAACACTTGTTAAAATACCCCATAACGCATCGATGTTGCTGAAAATTATACAACATAGTAAATGTAATAAAAAAAATGCATAGAATATGACAAAATAACCCCTAAAACTGTGAAGTTGCATAAAATACCGGTTTTCTATATACGATGAAGATGTAATCTTAATTTCAATTATATTTTGTATTTATCAACGCGCATAAGTGCTTATAAAGTCACCAATACCTTATTTTTTCCAAAAGTTTGAATAACTGTTTCAATCCCATTCACTTTTAAAGGTTCATAACTGTACACAATACTGTGATATAAAAATTAAGTAACAGTACTGTAAATATTATACAAATGGAAATGTAAGCCTGACAAAATTCAAGAACCGCGCTAATACGAAGCAACAAGCAATCTACAGTATATGACCGCAAGAAAAATTCAGCTTTATGATCAGAAAACTATTTTTGGAAATATAAGCCTCCTCCATTTACCGGACCTACGACGTACGAAAAAATAAATATTCATGAGGAAAATAACCTAAAATTATTCAATAGCAAGAATGAAAGTCTAAGAATAATATTCCCCACATGTAATGAAGGCATAAGCAGTGTGTTACATTAAGACTTACGTAAATCCTCGATTACAACAATTACTGACCATAGGCGAAATACAAAATTTATACAACGAAGAGATGACTAATATTGAAATATCCGTAGGAGGTTCGTCCTCATTTTAGCAGCGAAAGACTGAACGTGGCAATAACCACTGCCTTGTTTTTCAATGAAGCCATCCGCTGTTAAGGAAAACAGTGCAATGGTGAAAACAGTTAGGGTAAATCATCGCCAAGTATAGTGGCCGACAAACTTCCACGGTCCCAGATTTCGAATCACGATAAACAACGGTGGGATAAATAAAAGGCCCCCCTTTTAAAGGGTCATACAAATTTGGAAGGGTACTTGTCAAAACCCACTTCTCTTCGGAAAACAATGGTAGGTAGGATCTCTCCTAGCCGTCCTTTGTGAAGTCCAAGACTCGCCCATCGTACACAAATCAAATTCCTTACGACGAAAAATTAACGGTCATAAAACCGAATTTCGTTGTTCTTGTTCTTGTAGTTGTTGTTGCTGCTGCTGCTGCTGCTGCTGATTGTTTTTGTTATGCCTCTCTTAATCTGTTTTTTTATGACTCGCCCAATGTGATGAACTAGTTTATTGATATGAACCGTACAATAAACCTTTTAAGTGTTATTTTTTAAGTATTACCGCAGTACCATTATTATTATTATTATTATTATTATTATTATTATTATTATTATTATTATTATTATTATTATTATTATTATCCGCATAAAACATCAAAATAACTGTAATAAAAACCTGGAAAATCTATTTTTGTCTCTTTCCGAGGACGTAATTCACTCCAAACCAAAAGCACCCTGGAGTTCATCGCGTAAAACAAGCGCTTCTGCTCAACACACAAAAACAATTGCCGGTCGCCCAAAGATTCACAGCGGCATGCTTTCATGAATCTAGATGGATTTACGACCGTCTCACTGGGAAGAGGAAAAAAAAAAGCAGACCGAATCCAGCGACTTGGGCTTGACTTTCTGAATTCATTCTCAAGATTTATCGAGACCAGGACTTCTGCGAAACATGAGTAAAGGTCAAATGTTATTCCAATAAAGTTTCTTGAACCCTCGCAAGACTGTAGCGAGAAAGTCAACAGACAAAAATACATTGAATGATTTTTTTCTTCAGTGAAGTGTTTCCGATATTTGGCGACGAGCTCCAGACAGCTGGCTGGCCAAAATTAGGTTCGATTACTGCAAGAATAGTGTTCATAGACTACCTTTCTCAACGCACAGTTCGTTGTCCAGCGAATGGTATTAAGTACTGATAAAATCGGTTGAGTGAAGAAGAACAAGTTTTAGAAAGAAATATCTTAAAGCACGAAACACATACAAGCATTTGAATAATACGTGTTAATGGAACGATGAATGGTACAGTGACAAGGAGTCCACGTAAAACTTGTTAAAAAATAATTTGAGGGGAAAGGGAGAGTAGAACGTGGCAAATAATGTTTCAACTTCCTTACTCTTGCATCTGATATTTCCTCGAAGAAACATAAACAAGTATTCAAAAAGAAAAGGAATGTTAAAAACTTACAGGTAATTTCATTTTCGTGATCTTCCCTGCTCTGTCCATGCACTAACTCTTCATTTCCTTGTAAATCGTTGTATCCCTTCTAAATCTCATATTCCCCATCATTCTCAGACACTGATTCACTTTACGAAACTCAACCAACACAACGCAATTAACATTTTATGGTTGTAAGTTCAGGAGGTACTACAACGCCATTAAAATTTTTTCACTGAAACTCTGTTCATTATAAACAAAAATTCCATACAACGATCCAAGGGAATCCTAAAGCTTAGGGTTAAGACGTTCGCACATGCGTACCTGTCCGTTAATCAAGAATTTTTAATGAGTTCCGGCTTAATGAACCTACCTGAGGATTTGGCCGGCCCATAGTAAAACATTCTACATCATACAATAATTTTCCTGCATTACAGCTAATTCATTCACCTGTAATATCCGGATGTATATAAGAGAAAGATCTCTAAGAGCGTTGTGCGTTTTTGGTTTAAGAAAGAGACGTTTAGTAAACCAAGAACGTTTTCATAATGCTATATGAATTTCTGTTTTTAGTAGTCTTCAAATTTTAAACAATTTTTCTTTTTCTCTTTCGTTCCTTTTTTCATATTTAATTCAAGATTATGCCGTAGTTTCTTTTCACTTGCATATTTCTTTTTCAAGGGAGCGTTT
The DNA here is from genome assembly GCF_040412425.1 of Macrobrachium rosenbergii. Taxonomy (NCBI): domain Eukaryota; kingdom Metazoa; phylum Arthropoda; class Malacostraca; order Decapoda; family Palaemonidae; genus Macrobrachium; species Macrobrachium rosenbergii. Next base: position 65,306,094 of record NC_089742.1, on the reverse strand, counting down.
GTGGCGGTGCGATCTGGTTGGAACTTACAACGTACATCTGATTCTCTTTTTTTATATCTAGTTATGAGTAAAACGGCCGAGTTACTAATAACACTCTGGCATTGTTGTTGTGGAAAACCTTCTAGTGGAACAGGCTGTTTGGAGAATACAACTACAATTGAACACAATGTTCCGCACAATACGGAGTCAGGCTGCGAAAATGTTTGTCCATTTGACGTTTACGTCATACACCCCTGAGTTACTGGTTGCACTTTCTTCAATATGAGACCGTCTGATCTCCAGTTGTATTCGTATTGTTACTGACGCCTGTAATATTTCATTCATTCACTTCTTCTAAAAAGTTTGTCAATGCTTGCTGCATTAATCATAAATTTATTTTTTTCCAAACTAAAGATGTCACGATAAACCTTGAGTAATTTCTTTCGGTGTACTCTGTGTATTTATAATTACAGTTATGAGTTTAGTAACTTAATCCTTTTATCGGTTTCTCGTTCGTTTTTATTTTATTTCTAGCATTATGTGAAACTGTTTCTTACAGCCTTTATTTTTTTAAGGCAATAAATTCTGCCCCGTTAACTCTCATAGAATTCCTTCCATTTTTTCATACTTTGAGGTTCAATACAGATCCCTCCCCCCCACTCTCTCTCTCTCTCTCTCTCTCTCTCTCTCTCTCTCTCTCTCTCTCTCTCTCTCTCTCTTTCTCTCCATTATTAATGAATTTATTATTCATGCATACACTGTCCCCCTGACTAATATTACTTAACCATATTTTTTTCCAGCCCCCACCCCAACGTACATAATTCATTCTCAGATCCATCATTCCTATGGTGAACTTAAAGGAGGCATTCTCTCACCTCCATCACTCCCAAACAAATACTGTAGCTATAAAAATAGTATGCAGAGAGAAACTCCAGAAAAACCATCCATAATCTATGGGAATAACTTGCTCTCTTTCAACTTATCTTGTGGAAGCAGGAAGGTTTCTTGCGGTTTTGTATGGAGCGTTTAATTTCAAACGGAGTATTCATAATTTCTCTCCAAACAGTAGGATTCGTTCCTCTAATTCTTAAAATAAGAATAAAAAATATCGAAGACAACATACTCTCTTAGAGACGTACGGCAACGAAAGAAAAAGGTCTCTACCTAACCTTTGTTCAAAATGAAATATAGTGTAGTTCGAAATCAGCCCCTTGCACCTGACACCCAAGTGAATTATCCCCTCACTGGTATTTACCTGGTACCTACTAACTGGAATTCTTCCTAGGTTCATCCATACGAAAATTCAATAAAAATGGATATATAAAATGACCTCCAAATATCCTCAAATTCAAAAAGATTATAATTCCTAATGCAAATGTTTCAGTTGACCTGTTACTTATATCACAATGCCCATGAAAATGTTCTTGTTGACCTGTTATACATATCACAATACCTATGCAAAAGTTTTTTTTATCGTTTGCTCATATCACATTAATTATGCAAATGTTTTGCTTGACCTGCTACATATATCACAATACCTATGAAAATGTTCTCATGGACCTCCTACATATATCACAATACCTATGAATATCTTTTTGTTGACCGGTTACATATAACACAGTACCTGTGCACATGTTTATGTTGACCTTTTACGTATATCACAGTACCTATGCAAATTTTTTGTAGACCTGTTACATATCACAATACCTATAAAAATGTTTTTGTTGATCTGTTACATATATCACAGTACCTATGTAAATGTTTCTGTTGACCTTTGACATATACCAGTACCTATGCAAATGTTTTCTGTTGACCTTTGACATATATCACAATACCCATACAAATGTTTTTTGTTGACCTTTTACATATATCACAATACCTATGCAAATGTTTTTTGTTGACCTGTCACGTATACCACGTTAGTTGCAGGGCATATTACAGCTTCCGTAATCAGTCCTTAACTAACAATAGACAGAACGAGTGGTAAGTGTTCTGAGCGATGCCAGAGAAGCAAAAAAGAGCGAGTGAGAGAATAGAGCACTGAGGGGAACTGACAGACGGGATCTGCCTTTCACAAGAATTCCCAGGAGCGGCTGGAAATCATATAGGGAAAGAAGTAGGTATTCCTGAACCGCCGCAGCGTACTCCTAAATGATAAATGGCCAGGTTGACGTCACAGGCTATGGCGCTAAGGAACTTTTCTCAGTAAGAGCAAACGGAGTCTCATCACTAATGCAAACGGGGTGGCCGAACATGGGCTTCTCTCAGTTTCCTAACTCTTTACCAGACAGATATGAACGTATATTTAAGCAAACGCTCTTTTCAAAAAAAAATTCGATAAATTACTTTTTAGAGAGAGAGAGAGAGAGAGAGAGAGAGAGAGAGAGAGAGAGAGAGAGAGAGAGAGAGAGAGAGAGAGAGATTTTCTTTACAGGGAGGAATAAATCTAAACTTTTTCTTACATACCTCTGCAGACCCTTAATAAAACTTGGAAATACAAATTCCGAAATTGTGTACTGTCACATATTACCTTTACGATTGCACGTGTTGCTACGGGATAAGCAGGTAAGACTATGAATTTTCTAGAAATCTTCTGTAAAGAAGAATATCAAAATCTGAAAAGTGAAAACAATCAAGAGATGGCTGAAGAATGAAGGTCGCAAATGAGCATTAGATGCAAAGGAAAATATAATGAAAAAAGAATGACCAAACACAAACATACGATCAGTGTTCAAGCAGCCTCTCCATTCTAGTGAGGCCTAAAAGGCAATGTCTATTGATGTCTCAGCCAGTGAACCTTTGCCCCACCCCACTACACTTCCCGTCTCCTAACCCTGGCCCCCTCCCCCCGAAAAAAAAAAATTAGTCAATTACTAACTCACAAACAGTAAAGTCAGGGCCCAGTTAACATCATCAAGGTCTGAGCTAGCCTTGGACTCGAGGCCAACATACTGTAAGTCGCCAACAATACACTGAGCTATAACGATCTCTTTCAAGAGCAAGCAAAGCGATTGTTCTGTCATTGCATTTGTGCTCGTTTATACATCTGATGAGTGAAATTACTGTATTTATACTTCATAACTTTTTTTCATTTTAGTCACTTCTGTCAAAATATCTTATACTATAAACTTTGTATTCTAATCATCACAACAACATAAAAACAAAAATCTGGTATTCCTTGGTTTTCCACTTGATGAGTTCATCTCTTACTATCTTATACTATAAGCTTTATATTCTAATCATTACTATAATATAAAACAAAAAATCTGGTGGTTTACCACTCTGATGATTCATCTCATAGCATCTCATACTTTATATTCTAATCATTACTACAACATAAAAACAAAAATCTGGTATTCCTTGGTTTACCACTTGATGAGTTCATCCCTTACTATCTTATACTATAAGCTTTATATTCTAATCATTACTATAATATAAAACAAAAATCTGGTGGTTTACCACTTGATGAGTTCATCTCATAGCATCTCATACTACAAGCTTTATATTCTAATCATTACTACAACATAAAAACAAAAATCTGGTATTCCTTGGTTTACCACTTGATGAGTTCATCTCTTACTATCTTATACTATAAGCTTTATATTCCAATCATTACTACAGTATAAAACAAAATCTGGTATTCCTTGGTTTACCACTTGATGGGTTCATCTCTTATTATCTTATACTATAAGCGTTATATTCTAATCATTACTACAAAAAAAAAAAAAATCTGGTATTCCTTTGTTTACCACTTGATGGGTTCATCTCTTAGTGATAGAATTTGATGGTGTGAGTGCCCAGTAGGCCCATGTCCTATGATTTTGTTTTATCTGAATAAAATTAAGCCGCTCTGAAGCAAAATTATCCCCCCCCCCGAAAAAAAAACGAACAAAATCAAATTAATTGCGGTTTTCATTCAGTTCCGAAATATCTATTAAACATGCGAACACCTTTGCAGAGTCGCTGAAGGGAAAAATCGTCGCAGTAAGTGATTTATATCATAACCAACTACCCTAGCTCTCTATATATTTATATATATATATATATATATATATATATATATATAGAGAGAGAGAGAGAAAGAGAAGAGAGAGAGAGAGAGAGAGAGATTTCATATATGCATATATCTATATGTGTATACATATATATATATATATATATATATATATATATATATATATATATATATATATATATATATATATATTGTGCTACGTATTTGGATGGGTATGGCAATTGAAATAAATGGTTAGACTGAACTGTGGCCTTAGGGGCACTTACCCACAACCAAATACGTAATGAAATGTAACGCACACAAATTACTTACGAAGTACATTACATTTAAAACAAAAGAAGGTCGCCATTGAAAGCTAGTTGTGAATGAGTTACTTTTAATTACTTTACATACACAGTAAGGCAAGGAGATAAATGAGGGCTGGGATGCTATCAGCCCGGCAACAATACAGACAACACAACATAGGATGTCTGGGTGGCTAGTACGGAATTTACAGGAATCAGTTACTCAGTGAACTGGTACAATACATGTACACAATACCGGGGTCTAAGCGATGTCAGGCAGGGCAGCCGATCGGGACTACAAAGTCTACCCCAAAGCCAAATCAAAGTCCTTCAAAAGAACGCATCACGGCGACCCCATATAAAAATGGGAACAAGCTGGGAAGAAGAAGAAGAAGTTACTCAGTGGAATAAATGATGACTGGTGTGCAGACCAGTAGGACAATTGGTAACTAAATAAACACCAATACAGGACAATTACATAGCTTTCAAGAAAATATTCAAACTAAACATGAATCGTAAATCAGGAGCCACGGCTCTAGATTGACAAGCTTGAAATGATAGGATACGATAGCTTGCAACGTAACAAGGGAATTAATGCCTCTTAGGGCAAGATCTCAAAGGCGGTGGTTGCAGAACAGTGAGTGGTGGGGGTGGGGGCGCGAAACAACACGTTACTAGAAATAGATGTATTCCAGTTAAGGCTTCGTGCATAAAGGATTCTCTCATTTGCAATAATCTAGCACAATGGAGGGATGATTAACTCTGTCACTGAATTCAAAGGATTATTCCATCAATAGACTTAATTCATACGAGGAACACACAAAATAGTAGCAACGGGATATCCACATGGAGATTACTTTGGGAGATTGTGAAAATGAGAGGTTTAGTGAGAGGAAAAGTCAACTGGTACTCAAATGCTAATTTCAGACCTATCGGGCAATCCAACTTGCAAGTGCACTTTGCAAAATAGCAAGATCATCCATTGTATTCAGTTAACAAAAATGAAGGAACGGTTGTCATCCGGGTTGCTTGTAACCCCCTACCAGTTGATGGCAGAGTGCCAAAGTAGGTGCGGCCCGAAAGTCGGAACTTGACAGGGCAGACGTCTTGTCTGCTTCAAGACTGAGCTATGACTGACTTCGGCCTCTTTCTCCCTGAGTGTTTTTCCGTCCATAGGCCCTCAGGTGGAGGAAGTGGCCTCTTCGAAGTAGGGAGTGCTATTTCAGAACCAGCAAAAAGTAAAACACAAGGAAATAGTTCTTATGACAAGAATGCTTATTCCCATAGAATTACTAACCGTGTACCTGAGCTGACCTTTCCCGAGGAACTCTCCCTTGAACTACCAAGTTGTAGCTCGGCCTGTGGGGCTATCCCTTCCCCCTGGTCTTGCTGTCCTATTTAAGGGAGATCCATCTCTATGATGGATTCTTGGAATGGAGGCTGTGGTGGTTTAATATATATATATATATATATATATATATATATATATATATATATATATATATATACATATATACATATACACACACACACAAACTTGGTGCATGCGTTTGTGCGCATATGTATATTTGCCCTACGGCAATCATTAATGTTCTTTTATCACGTGTTACCAAATGTCCCTTTAGCTCATGACTTACGCTTGACTTAACAGCACTGTCCACCTGTAAATGTGCACCATTACTCCACTCTGGACTCTGCGAAAGAAATTATTCGAGCCTGCAAGAGATAGTTTTATAGGTTATGGTGACACCTTGAAAACACACAAAGAAAATATATTCCCTTACATGTAACTGAATGTATAGTGCTGTGTTTATGAATGGGCATATATCACTAGAGAAATTTTTGTTCGTTCTCCCCCTAATCAGATGCTTTCGAGTTCAGTCCTGATATTTTTTTACTTCGTTTTTTTTCCTGATTAATGCATTTTCTAAAAAGAAGTCGAGGAGCAGTTATAACTTCTATATTCCGAATTTATAAATCTTTCTAAAGTTTCATATACGCTTATAAATGCGCAAAAGACGTTATCTGATGAATCTAACAGTTGCTTTATTGGCTGCACATTACGTAAGGCCGTTTAATCTTTCGACCGTGTGCTTAAATTCATCCACTGATTAGCCACTTCCCGCTCATGTCTTTTCTTTGATGAGCTTGCTTTAATTTAGCCACCTGCCTCGTTCAAGGCCGTCTCACGCATGCGTACAATTAGCTAACAAAAAGTGGGTCGACTTCAATGTTTTTCCCTCTAGTGTGCTGCTGGTGTCTCGTTGTTTGGTGTCTTGTGAAATACAGCCGTTCGGGGTGCTAATTAAGCTCTTTAGCCGTGATGTGTATCTTTTGACCTATGTACTTTATGGAGGTGGATGTATGCAAATCCTTACTAAGGTTCTATTGTTATGCACAGCTGTGAAACCGCCACTCACATTACTCTGCCTATCTTATTACGTTATTCTGTAGTAAGCCTCGCTCTTCGTTAGGTGAGTCGGTAGAGCTGTGGACTGGCACTCGCTAGACCGGAGTTCGATTCCCCGGTCGGCTGATGAAGAGTAAGAGGAATTTATTTCTGGTGATAGAAATTCATTTCTCGCTATATAATGTGTTCAGTTCCACAATAAGCTGTAGGTCCCGTTGCTAAGTAACCAATTGGTTCTTAGCCACGTAAAATAAGTCTAATCCTTCGGGCCAGCCCTAGGAGAGCTGTTAATCAGCCCAGTGGTCTGGTAAAACTAAGGTATACTTAACTTGTAGTAAGCCTCAATCTCTTTAGTTGACGTTTCCTTCTCGTTTTCTTTGCACCGAGACTGCCGTCCTATAGGCTTCTGAATAAAATAAATAAGAACTGCTCATCATCATTTGGAGATATATTTCCTTTGTGTTTGTGTGTGTGATTCCACTGTGTCCAGGCAGTTGTTTCTACATATCAATCAAACTTGTCCATTCGTTATTTATTTACCCGATTTGTAATCTGGTGTTCGTTAAACTGAATCACAGTGATATCCGGTCTTTGCTCCTGCACAAGTTAACCTGTTTGATTTCTCTGTGACAGAGAAATCTGAAATCAGGGAGACAGTCACAAACAAACAGCGATAACTCTTTACAGTCCCATCAAGCAGAAAATCTTAAAGTAATAAAAATGAACAAGATACTCCAGGAAATCGAATAGTTCAAGCTTTACCGGAAAGAATATTTCGTCACAGATGAATAGATTATTCATTACAAAAATGTAAAATCAAAAGGCGATGAAGTAACTAGATTCCAATCAGTGAATGCATTAGGAAAACTTGGAGTGTAAAATTAAGAAAAGCGAGTCAAGTGATATATTGTCCTGATGAGAAAGCCGAAGCGTAGATTACTGTTAACGATACTTACGCACCAAAATTAATACTTTACAACTTAATGATGAGACTACTCATTTCTTTGCAATCAGAAATTCTAAATACATTTTATTTCTTTTTGTACTGTATATCTACATTGTGTACGTACATTTATGCATACAGACACATATGCATTCACATTATCTATCTACATATATATATATATTTATATATATATATATATATATATATATATTATATATATACACACACACACACACACACACATATATATATATATATATATATATATATATATATATATTATATATATATATATACACACACACACACACACACACACATATATATATATATATATATATATATATATATATATATATATATATATATACAGAGGAAAGAGATGACAGAAAACGTGGTAAAATTGTAGACACTGTTATTCCTTAATCACTTAGGAAAGCACAATCGAGCTCTCGGGAATTTATTACACTTCCTATCAACAGGGTTAGTTATCTGTAAAAATTAAATAATAAGTAGTAGGAAAACTATAGCGATTAACTACATATAAAAGGGAATAAAGACACCATAATGAGGACCACTTCAAAATACGCAATGAATGCAGTCAAAGTACAAGATAAGTAAAATCACTGAAAGTATACAACTAAAAAGAAAATAAAAATTAAAACTGATATAATGGCAAAGAGTGGAAGAGAGGAAACTACAAACTAAACAGTAATATATCAAATTAAAAATAGTATTACGGTGATTTTGCTGTTTACTTTGTGATTTTTTTCTTTTCAATTCATTTACTCAATAATTTTATTTGATGATTACTGTTTAGTTCGTAGTTTCCTCTTATTCTGTCCTTGTGTTTATGTCAATATTAATCATTCTGTTTTTGCTTTTGCCTTCTTCTATTCACTCAGTGTCTCTATATGCTTTTAAGTCTAGTTAATCAATGTACTTTTCTTACTGTTTCATATTATCCTATGCAATTCTGATGGAGGGTTAGTTATCTCTACATGAATGCTGATTAATCGCGTCTAAAATTTTACCATATCTTCTGGATAACCTGTTAATCATTAACTTGAAGTTTTCTAGAAACAAAAAATATAACCAATTATATATATATATATATATATATATATATATATATATATATATATATATATATATATATATATATTATACACATACATAAATGTAATTGTAATAGCTACAATACCCTCTTAACTTCTCGTGGTCAGGTCGACAATGGTACCTCGCTCTGATTAGGGGACCCGGGTTCGTTTCCCGCTACCGGATATCATAATTTCTTCATATTTCTTGCAATTGGATCTTAAGGCTTTGTAATGACAAGCGTATCCAAAAAAGCGCGAAGAATTCCAGAAATTAAGAGGGCATTGTGGCTATTGCAATTACATATGTATCTGGTAGAAAGTGACCACTAGATTCTATATATATATATATATATATATATATATATATATATATATATATATATATATAGATCAGTTCATATCGAAAAGCTTGAACCAGCCTTCCCTTATACCGGTAGGCTAAATAATGGGCCAAGTGCAAGTGTTGTCGAGTAAACGTGTTAAATGTAATGTCTACCGGAATTATCTACATACTCTATGTAACCTGGCGTCGCAACGACAATGATCATTAGCGTTGTGTCTATCAAAAAAAGCTTCATAGCGTAAAGTCTCATATCTATAATTGACCTAAAACCCTCGCCACAATGTCTGCGTAGTATGCATGAGTAAGCGTAAGTGTTCACCAATGCCCCATTTTTTTTTTTTTTACTTTACATTAAACAAGCACTCTTCACTCACTAGAAAAATGACTCACCAAGATCTTCATGCACTCCACGTTTCGCCTTTTAGTGGCACAGATTTTCAATTCTGCATATAATACGGAGTTGCAAGCAATTTCTTTCACTCACGTACTCTATGATCCCCTCTTGTCCCATTCAGCCATTATCTTCAATATCTCCTACATACCTCCGCTGTCACTTATCCTAACCTATCCTCCTGACATTCTTACCAGCAGTCATCATTCAAAGTTAAGGACCTCAATATTTTCACATAAGGTCAATATATTCACATAGGGTCATGTTGTTGATATGCACACATACTTCCATCATCACATCAACTACTGTTCGCTTTGACAAAAACATTCGGTTTCGAACATGAACAACAGTCAGCGACTCGACTGCCATACCTGTTTTTTCTACGAAATTTCTATTCCGTCTATAACTTTAACACCCTTCCATCATTAATGAAACTGATAAGTTATGGAGAAGGACAGAGGCAGACATACACACAAACACACACATTAAACATACATTAATATATATATATATATATATATATATATATATATATATATATATATATATATATATATATATATATATATATATATATATATATATATGTGCACATACATACATTATACTGAATACATATATATATATATATATATATATATATATATATATATATATATATATATATATATATATATATATATATATATATATATATATATATATATATATATAAAATATACACATGAATTTTTGTCTCTTATACACGCGTGTGATTTTTGTATTTTCCCAAATACTAGGCTAAAATATCGCTCGATATCGAATTCGGTCTACCTCGGGGAAATGATCTATATGATGAATTATAATTGATAAGTGTCTCTGACCCGGCCAGGATTCAAACCTGGGTCTTTGCTTTGGAAATAATGAAAGACAGCCGACTATGACCACTCTCGACTATCAAGAGAGATCCTGGCCGGGACAGAAGCACTTTTCATTTATGATTCCATTTGTTTGTGAACTATTCCCAAGTTCGAGTGAATTCGATATTAAACGACACTTGTTCCACAGAATATAAATTCATATATATACAGTATATATATATATATATATATATATATATAAATATATATATATATATACAATAAATATATACCTATATACATACATATACATATAATACATATATATAATGTGTGTGTACGTGTGTTTTTGTATTTCTACAAACGCGGAACGAGTACGCATAATACGTTCCATTCCTAAAATCTCCCTGGCTCTGAACGCTTCACCGACTCCCTTTACCAACAAATTCTATTCATGAGATGTTTTTCACCTGGGCGTTAATAAAAATCCTGCAGCCTTATTATATGAGCCCATTATGTTGCCAAGGAAATATTTTTAATATTTCAATATGAATTAAATTCCATTTATTGCCCGTACTCGCTGAACCTTACTTTCAGCAGCTTCGCACACTTCCACACAGGGCTCATTAGCAGCACAATATATATATATATATATATATATATATATATATATATATATATATATATATATATATATACAATGTATATACTATTATACGACGATGATATAAATATAAGCCTAATATTCCTTAAAATATCTTCAATATAAACTTACCTTTATGACTAAAAATATATAAACACAAAAAGGTAAAAGTTTTACCTTTTTTTGTGTTTATCATTTTTTAACCATGTACTGGGTAGGTTTGTTTTAATATATTTTAAGAAATATATTTTATCTTTATAATTTCATGTAGTGACGTCCCTTTTATTAAACAAAATTATAAAATTGCAGCCTTGAAAATGCAATGGATTATTGAAACAGCCACAATAAAAGCTGTTGATAGTTCGTGTGCCTCTCCATCTGTATTGGCCTCCGTGTTGTATTTCAAACGTGTATATATATATATATATATATATATATATATATATATACATATATATATATATAATATATATATATATACACATATACGGTACACGGACAGTTTGCCGAATGCACCTTTGCCGAAGGACAAGAAGTCGAACCGTGATGTCGAAACGAAACAAAGCCGAACAGACAAAGCCGAACGGACAAAAAAAAAATAAATAAATAAAAAAAAAATAAAAAAATAACACGTCGTTTAATGACCAATTCGCCAATCTGGCACTTAAGATTTAATGAGATAGTTAGTTCTTGACAAACTACCAGTTCACCATTTAGTTACTATGAGATGTTTCTCAAACTAATGATACACATACATTGTTGAAAAAAAAAAAGTTAAGGAAACCACATTCTGGAGGTGTGAGAAACAAAGAGTCAGTAGTTCAAGGATCAGAACTATAAATGATGCTTAGAGGCAATTCTTCCATGAAATTGTTAATTACACTGCCTGTCACCTCTTCTGCCTGTTCGGCTCTAGTTTTCATATTATCCAAAGCTTTTAAAACACTATTTTGAGCACCATCCGGAGGGTGTGAATGATATGAAGCACTGCCTTGTTCGGTATCATTTATAGCTGTGATTCTTGCACTACACACTTGACCTTTTTTATCAACAACGTAAAGGAGCATTTTGCCACAACGTGCAGTCTTATTGAATTCCATGGTCAAACTGTTTGGGTAAAATGTTTTTCGCACATATTTTAAAATGTTTAGTTTGAGCAACATCTCTTATAAATAGTAACTAAATGGTGAATTGGTAGTTTGTCAAGAACTAACTATCTCGTTGAATCTTGAGTGCCAGATTGCTGAATTGGTCATTAAACTTCGTAAGTGTTATTATTATAATTATTATTATTTTTTCTTTGCTTTTATTTATGTCCGTTCGGTTTCATGTCCGTTCGGCTTTGTGTCCAATCGGTTTTGTGTCCATTCAGCTCTATGTCCTTTCGGCATCACGGCTTCGACTTCCCGTCTTTCAGCAAAAGTGCATTCGGCATCGCGTCCGAGCACGATATATTATAAATATATATATATATATATATATATATATATATATATATATATATATATATATATATATATATACATACAGTATATACACTTTCATATTCACTACACAGATATGTTAATTATAATACAACTAATTTAAAAAAAGAACGTCAGTGCTACTAATGAATTAAATCACAGCATATGAGGAAGGGCAGTGAACTGTATTTATTCAGACTGAAACATTAAAAATATTTCTTTGGCAACATAATACGTTCGTATAATAATGCTGCAGGGTTTTTATTCAGACCCGGATGAAAGAAAAAATCATGTATAGAATTTGTTAGTAGACGCTGTACGTTTACAAGTCATCTTCATTTCACCAGTTAGAGAATGAATGTGGCAATGACTGTTGTCTTGCTTTATTCCTACAGATACCACGAGGGGTCCTCCAAGTACGGTAAAAAGATAAATCAGCTAATAAATACAACAGAAATGTTAACATGACAACGGAAATTACGCATCATTTCAACTTACAGTAAGAGGATTTTACCTAAGTAAAAAAAAAAAAAAAAAAAAAAAAAAGTTTTTGAATCGTTCTTCCAGAAACAATTGATGTTTAATCTTCGATATAATTAAATATCAACCTGTCATTATGATATTAATACGACTGGAGTTAATCAAAATGTTTTAAATGCATGATCTCCATTGAGAGAGAGAGAGAGAGAGAGAGAGAGCTATCAAGATGCTAATCAACTTGATAACAGGTGTAGACACAACAGTCATTCTCAGACAGCTTTCTAACCGTTCTATATATACGAATTCACCGACTGCCAAGTTTTTGAGATATCGTATTTAAAATATTTTTTCAGTCAAAGAATATTTCCAAATGAACTGATGAATCATGAATGACCAATGATTTCCTGCCTATCGAATATTGTATAGATTAACTGGGATATGTTTTGTTTTTCTTATTTACTGCAAGTTTAGGAAGGTATTTTAGTGGAAAATTGTGAAATTCCGTAAGTGTACAAAATGCCTAGAAATTCTGTACAATACCTCATAGTTGTTGGCAAAGTATGAAATGCTTCTTGATTTTTTTTTTAACTTTATACAATACCTAGATTTCCTATACAGTGCATGGATTGGCGTATGCAATTTGTATAATAAATACCTTAAAACTTAAATTGGAATTAACGTTTTGAAAAATTTTTCTGAAAAATGAATTTTAGCTAGGTTTAATCTGACAGAAAATATAATTTTAGTTAGGTTTAGCTTAGGCTTGATTAGGTTAGAATAGGTCAGTGATAAGGTAACCTTATTTTCTAATGCAGCAGTGCCATTATCATGTCTAGTTTCTCAGATTGTCACAAGGGAACTCGGTATTATGTAGAATGCTCAAGAAATATGATGAATAGTATATGCTGCACATTTTGCTAAATAAAATACTATGTACTCTATTTTGCTGCTAACATGTACAGACATTTCCATGGTAAATTCTTCATAGGAGAACATGATAATAATTCCTGCTAATTTCGTTCGCAATATGAAAAGAAGAGGGAAATGTTAGGAAATTAAATTCTACATTAACACAGAATTCAGCAGGTAAAGAACTCTTTCATGACTCACTCATTATCTAATGTACTTTCATAAAGTGACTCAGCTCTACATACTTATTCCTTATCATACAAGTTTCCGGCATTTACTTAAAATTGCGATGGAAGCGCATTAGAAAAATAATGGCACTCCTTATCAACTCTGTTGTTGAATAGTTTACATCTGCGTAATTCCTGTGGTCATCATTGCTTTACCTGTACCCGAGTCATAACTTTTTATCAACATTATCTTGAAGCGTGAGCAAAATACAACTTACAAATTCAATCAGTTTTTTTTCTTTTTAGGATATCTGGATCAACAAAATGTGAAGCAGAGGAAAGCTTTCCCTTGCTGTATAAAGGGTATTTTTTTTTTTATGCTTCACCACGGATAAATCTCTCTCTCTCTCTCTCTCTCTCTCTCTCTCTCTCTCTCTCTCTCTCTCTCTCTCTCTCTCTAGCTGAAGTGTGAAGGTATCTGTAAAATCCCAACGGTGAGCTGATATCTACATTTCAAAAAACCCAGTTACAAAACTCGACTTCCTCCATCGCTTTGCATAACCCAAGGAGACAGAACAACTAACAATGATTCCCAATTCGAAAAATAACAGACGTTTGTTTGTCTTTCGCCTTAAAGATCTTCGATGCTTCGGAAATCTATTGCAGAGGGTGAATTACTTCATTCGATTCCTTCAAAGGATTTCGCTTCTTTCCTTCTTTTTTTTTTTTTTTGTTACATGAAAAGTTTTAAACTTTTCGTTATGATTTTGAGCGTGGTTCTCTGTAAAGAACTATCTTCATTTCTCATTCAAAGCTTTTTCTATTTATTTTATTCACCTTCCACTTAGCTGATATTTAATATTTCAACAATAATTTTAAATAATATTGAATTTCCTTTAAATTCCACATCTCTTTAGACCCTGATCAGTTAACTTAGCGGATGCTGTTTAATCAAAACTAGAAATAAACGAAGGATACTCATTGATTTTTCATGTAAAGGAAAGGTGGGTGAAGCAATCTTCAAGCAACTGCTTGCTCTGCAGAGACTATATACTCACACTCAGTTGCTTTATTTCTCAAATAATTTTAATCTTTAACTAAAGACAAATTTCAAGGTTTAGGAGATAACAGGATATCGAACGAATCTTGCGGTTATTCATATTTTATAATAACCTGCCATATATGTATGTATATATATATATATATATATATATATATATATATATATATATATATATATATATGTGTGTGTGTGTGTGTGTGTGTGTGTGTGTAGAGAGAGAGAGAGAGAGAGAGAAATTTTTTTTTTGGGCGTAAGGGCCCTAGGGACTGGGATCTTCGTCAGGTGACGATACATGCTGATAAATTTGTTCAGGTTAAGGTTACTAAAGACTTGCCTTAATGTTGCAACGACGGAACATAATATAAATCAGTCGACAGATCACTTCTCACTAAATGCATGGGTTAACATTTCGGTAATAAATAAATAGTTTTACATCACTATAGGTTAATGAATTTATAACTTAAGTAAATATTTGCATGTTAATGATAACATACTGCTGCTTTCTCATTCCTGTCGTTAACTTTTTCCTTAACGACAATGTTATTTTTTTTCTATTACTGATAAGGGGTAATTTTTTCCCACTGAGATAGATAAAGTGCTAGTCTCCACCATCTTCGCAGTAGTAATGTCCTTTGTTAGCAAAGGCTTTCAGCCACAACCGTGATGCAAATGTGTCGGGATGGTTACCCTATCATTACATAAGTGGCCATAACATAATTTAAGTTTTCGACTAAAAGTGCGAAACCGGCCGTCACCATCAGATCTCCTGCTTCTTTGTTTAATGTAGATATTAAGAGGAACGCCAATCACACATCCTTACGATAATTTCAATGGTACCGTAGGTCGACAAACAGCGCGGACGGATATTTTATTTGCAAATGGATTTTACACCGTCAGTTCCATTTATTTCTCTTTCTTTTAAACCTTCCACGCAATCAAATTCATTTTTTTTTTTTCTTTCCATCAAAGCTCATACTTCATTATCATTAAATAAATTGTAAGGAAAATGGAAAAATGGCCAACCATTGTACCACTGCACACACTTTACAGGACAATTTTAAATCATCTAGCTCCCCCAGAAAAACGCACTTGGCGTAAATATTTGCCACTGGCTTGCTAATTCCTGTAGATTGCAACTCGAATGAAAATCTTTTTTATTGACTGAGAATGCAGTAAACTCATACTTTGTTTCGGCGGTTAAAAATGTGATGTGTATATGTCCATTATTTGATAACACCTCAGGTTGTCATGGTCCTGTACATTCCTTTTTCTATTCGTTGCATTTGTAACTCTAATATGGCTTATTTATCTTCAAAATTTACTACCTAACTGTGTTATGAGTTAATTACAATAAAATGATCCCATAGTTAGTATATGAACTTATCACAATCCTCTAACTTTAAAATGAAAAAGTTCAAATAATTAGTCTCAAAGAACAGGTGCGTAAATTTTGCTTACAATGGAAACATTCCCAAACATAAAAATTTATCTAGAGTTGCTGACCTGGAAATCTCTCAAACAATTTCCTTACACTGTATGTACCTTACAGACCACTTTAACAGGACACATTAGATTTTCAAAGTTTGACCAAAGTATTTTGCATTTCAAAAAATATAATATTTCTAGGGATTTTAAACGACAGAGAGAGAGAGAGAGAGAGAGAGAGAGAGAGAGAGAGAGAGAGAGGTAAAATCAAACCAGCTGCTCTTCCACCTCACAACCCATTAGCTACACCTGATGCAAGTCTCGACATCCCGCCAGGGGCAATGCTGTAGCTGCTCTTGGCCTGAAATGAAGATGGAACTTTTCTGCTTGGAGGTGGTCTTCCCCAAGGAGCTGCGACCTTTTAAAATGATATAGGCCTTACGGCATGTACATTAATGTCCTGGAAAGCTGGCACTTGCTTCCGCAATGTATAGGTTAAATTGTTCCCACTGTTATGTCGCAGTATTAAATTTCTATAATTATTGTTCAGAGGATTTCCCCGACAAGATATGGTTCATTTGGAGATATTCTTCCATCAATGCACAATATAAAGTTTATATTGTGCATAGATGGAAGAATATATTATAAACACATGTAGCGAGCGATGCTGCAAGTCTAACTGCTTTAGCTTAGCTTAGCCTGATCACTCACATATACAGAAAGATTACACTAAACTCACTTCAATACATATGGCAGTAGTCGGCAAGAATAAAACGACATTACCAAAATCAGCTTCACTACTTTTCCACCACTAAAATTATTAATACTGCTGCTCTGCCTTTTTCTGCCACTTCCCAACACCTAAGATTACCACACTGGACTCCTTATCAGTGGATCTGAATATCCTGAACACAAAATTATTACGATCAAAGATAAACACCGCGTGCTTAATTAACAGTGTCAGTTTGCAGCATCAAAAAACATGGAAAGGACAAGCCATCCCCAGCCTTTGCAAAGCAGGTCAATTCCGCTCGGCCCTCCTGGATGAAATGATGAAAATAGAGACTATTTAAAGCGTTTTGTTTGTTATTGGCGTTACGGACCTGACAAACAACATAGATGGATTACATGTGTGAGTAATTCGAAAACAATTTCCATGACGAAATTTTTCTCCTTTCTTCCCGTGTTGTTCAACAATGACAGTCAAATTAAACCCGACATCTGCATCCATATGTAACACGTCATGCGCTTTCCCTTGATTGGCGGAGAGGAGGCAAAGGCACCATTGCGAACGATCTATTGCTGAACGTTCCTAATCCCTTCAGATTGGTGGAGGGGAGGCAGAGCAATACTGCCAACGATAAATTACTCTGTGTATCAATATATTTTTCCCGTAAACAAAATGGCACTCTGTCTTTGCTGTGGCACTTTTAAAATATTCATGGGAAGATTATGTCGGAAATGTCTATATGAAGGGGGAACGTAAATACAATAAAAAAATATATATAGCAAGAACCAGTGTGTTGTTCTTGCCATGTAACACATTAGTGCTGTGCATCAATGATAAAAATATTACGGCACTGAACATAATAAAATCAGGTAATTAAAGATGCTAACCTAGAAATTAACTTTAATTTTCCCCTAAAGCTCTAATAAGAGTTTTACTTTCAATACGATAATTTGTATTTTTCTGACAAAAAAAAGGTGTAATTATATGAATGAGCAGCATTTCCTTCTTTAGTGTCTTAAGGCGGCAGTATCAAAACAAAAGTTTAAAATTCTTCATCGTTAATCATAACATCAAGCCTTTTACGGATGTTTCCATTTCAAAGAACACATGAAAAACTCACGTCATCGTGTTCCCTGTTCAGAACGTGAGCGGATTCAACTCTAGTCGTGTTTACATCAAGTTTGTGCCGGCTAGCATCAGTTTTAATCCAACAGTTTGGTAAGCAATGAGAATGTTTACATCTTCACGAGATATATTAAGACGCAACAAGTGTGTTTCTAACTGCATGCTTTAAAGATAAAAAAAAAAATACCGTCAAGAAACTGTTGATCAAGACAGGCTAACCTAATTCGATGCATTTCGATTGTTTATAAATCATAGATACTGCTCACATTGAGATCACATCCGTAATTTAAGCACAATCTCTGGAAAGTACAAACACACCTTAGGCGACATGACAACAGTGCTTGGGCATGCGAATTTGTAGTACATACGATCAGTAATGAAGTATGGGCACAATAATGCTCTAATACACACCAGTATCACTTATATATAATATGATGATATCATTTAAGGTACATTCGCAGTTAGCACTGCAGAATTTTATACTGAATTGTTACGAGAGAGAGAGAGAGAGAGAGAGAGAGAGAGAGAAGAAGAAGAAGAAGAAGAAGAAGAAGAAGAAGAAGAAGAAGAAGAAGAAGAAGAAGAAGAAGAATACGAAAGCGATAAGTTCAGTAAAGTACAGATGTTAGGTACAAAATGTACAAGTAAATGAATAAGATGTAGTGAACTACACAGTGAGTGGACACAGTACAGCGAATTAGGCTTCGGCGTATTGTTAACAGAGAAGGTGAATTTTATTACCATTAATTTTCATCCACGAAAAGGAGGTACACGATTACGCGGTATTAAATTTCACATTGTTTATTCCTAATCCAAATTAACACACACACACACATATATATATACATATACATATATATATATATATATATATATATATATATATATATATATATATATATATATATATATATATATATATATATATATATATAATTACATATTTGTGTGTATGAAGTTCAAATAAACATTGTTTGAAATTGTCTGGTATCATAGCACTGAATGTGAAAGATATCTATCTAATACCAAAAAGAAAAAATACTACCATATTCACAGGCATCAATACATAATCGATACAAGTCAATACATAATCTGAATTAAAGTTTCTCGAATTTTTCAAGTCTTATCAAAATGTGATTTTCGTTCTTGGAAAAAAATGTGTTAAAATTCATTACCATAATCATTCTCTCTCTCTCTCTCTCTCTCTCTCTCTCTCTCTCTCTCTCTCTCTCTCTCTCTCTCTCTCTCTCTCAGGGTATTAACAAAAATGTGGGACTAATTTTCTATTTTTCTTTAATAAATACACAACTTTGATTCAGTTTTTAATTGTTATTATGTTTTTAAACGTACAACTCTTCAAAAAGAAGACGCCTAAAACAATGACTCCACATAAGAGAAGGGCATCATGAGAAAAGGAGAAAGACCGACCCAAGATTACTCAAGAATAGTTTGATTCAGGAAACGAGAGTTCCTTAAGTATGTCATATTACATAACTTTGTCATTTGTAATTCATTTATTTATGAAAATAACGTGAACACAGTGGCGTCGCTATGGGAGGGGTGGGGGGTCCCCCCGTCAAATGCTTGGCCACTCGACTGGGCCCCATCAGTTGAAATACCCTAGTAGCTATTCTTTAACCCTTACAGTATTTGATACATTTGCATAAAGTGAGAATTGAAAATTAATTGAAAATTGAGCTCTATCATTTCAAATACAGGTTTACTAATAACTAATACTATTATTTTCCTTCATTCACATGGATATATGCATTCGAGAATAATATATTTTACTAATTACAGAATTGGTACATTAGTTTTGTAACTTCCTTTGGCCCACCCCCCAAAAATCTCTTGGCCCCACCTAGGCACCCCACTGATGGAATGCCAACTACGCCACTGCGTGAACAGTGCGTAATTGGGCTGAATACCAAATAAAAAATTATGAGGAACGTGTTAGATATTGGGGGAATAAGGAATTGGGCTAAGGCTCGAATGTTCTAAACAGATCAAAAGATCAGGTGTCGAAGAAAGGTCAAACTTTAGGTCGAAAAAGGGTTTGCGTCATTATACATAAGACAAAAGAAAGAGAAATGAAGAATTAAGTAAGCGTTTTTATAATTTCATTTCACATCTCAAATTTTAGGTTTGGAATAATTAAATGTAAGTTACAATTGAAAGATTTTGACCCGACGATTACCTGTTGATCGGTTCCGCCCCACCGGGGAGAGTAGGGGGTTTTTTTGTCGAGGTCAAGGCTAACCTCCTTGGTCGAAGGTGCAACCCCTCCCCCTCCCCCCGTGTAGGCTTAGATACAGCTAATTGCAAAAAATGAAAGCTATGATGTTGGATCTGACTTAAGGACAGAATACAAAGTACCACATGGAGTTAAGATCATGCCCTGCTCTAGGGTCGCCGAAGTAGGCGGTGGCATGGCATCTAGCTCGCCGATAGGATATCCCGGAACTTGTCTTACGCTTGGATATGTGTAAAAGTATTTGCAATAGTTGAGATAGTAGGGTAAACAATTCCTCTGGTTAGTTGTCATAAGTGTGAATGCAGCTGGATTCTCTATCGTGTGATTCGAGACCGATTATACGGATTTAAGTACTGCTCTGATGGGTATTTGCAAATCGGTTCTGGTACAAGGGGTCCATTCACTTTGAGGGAGTCAATACCACTCATCACTTTTTTATGACTGTGTGCATGTGAAGGGAACTTTACGTTTTTACGTATATTCTCTACCGCCTTGTTTTCCTCCACTTGGTTTTAGGTTTCCAGAAAACTCATAAGAATTTGTTTTATCAGCTTTCATTTTCAGGATTCGGTACAGTCGACCATAGAGTTTTCCGTTTCCTCCGTCTCTGTCGAACTAAGATTCCCCGGTCTCTCAGAAGCCGTCCTGCCTGGTAGATTCTTATATGTATGGAACGATTTGTCTCAAGCTCCGTACACTTTCTATGCAACTATGTTCGATTTATTTCTTAATATTCATCCCAATTAATCGACGTAAT
The DNA here is from genome assembly GCF_040412425.1 of Macrobrachium rosenbergii. Taxonomy (NCBI): domain Eukaryota; kingdom Metazoa; phylum Arthropoda; class Malacostraca; order Decapoda; family Palaemonidae; genus Macrobrachium; species Macrobrachium rosenbergii. Next base: position 65,284,771 of record NC_089742.1, on the reverse strand, counting down.
ATTAAAAGAGCTCTTTTCAACTAAGGATAAGGACTGACAGTAGGAGTTCTGGGTGGTGTTGTTGAACACCATACAGTGCCAAAAAGTTATCAGGTAGCGATCAGAAAGAGCCGAGGGTTGCCTTGATATGTTGCCTGGCTACTTATAATTATTTGTGAAACTTTTCTTGGTGATGCTTTCTTATCTGGAATGTGCTGACCTCGTTCCAGGTGTTATCTTTATTGGAAACGGGGGTCACATATGTAACGATTAAGCTGTTTAACATCGTAGTTTCTGGCACATTAACTTGCAATGGGACAACTTCTCAATCTCTCTACATTGCACTTAGAAAATTAAAATCCACACACACAAGTATATCTGGGTCGGGTTAGCCCATTGAATGGTACTGTATTCTTTACGATGATTGTTCTAATAGCAGGCAATGATAGAGACTGTCTAAGCTATTTTGTATAGGGGGTGATATTCTAGTCAAACAAACTGATAGGAACGACCATATGCTATCATTTCCTCTTGATAATAATGTATAAGATATAAGATAACCCCCTCCCTTTTGTTTGTCGACACGATTAGCCTTACTGTTTGAATAACCCTCTGTGAGGAATTCAGCTCCTTTTGCTGCCTCATCTAAGTAGCTCTCCATGATGCCAAGGAAAATATAGTTTTCATTTTACAATCCTTTTAAAATAGGTGTTTTCTATCCTTCCCTTGCATGACAGCAGGCCTAAAATGTTTTCAAAAAGGAAGGAGAGGGGACTTCACAGTTCTTGCTTGCCGTTATCCTCAGCAAGTAGCAGTGTGTGTGTGTGTGTGTGTGTGTGTGTGTGTGTGTGTGTGTGTGTGTGTGTAGACGAGATACAGAGGCAGGTGGGGGATCCGCTTGTTGGAGTCGTGGTATGTAGGAGGGCTTGGGGAGGTAAGACAACAGGATTGGGGGAGAGGGTAGTTGACGGGGGGATTTGGTTGGGCGTGAATGCTGGAAAATTTCGAGAGGTTTGATAGGCTTATGGGTGGAGAGAGGGTTAATGTGGAGGTACTGTTGTTGTTGTCGTGAGGGAGAGGACTGTGACGAGATGATGATGATGACTGTAAGGATTGAAAGGATTGAGGGGATCATGAATAAGGTGAGGAGGGAGGGGATGGGAAGGGCAAAGGGTGTGATGAGGAGGCAGAGAAGGGGAATGCAGTGGGACGAGGAGGAAGGGGAGGTGTGGTTTGATACTTAGCAAGGGTGGAGGAGTGGGAAACGCGATCGTGAGGGGGAGGAGAGAGAGAAAGAATGAGAGATTTTTTGCGCCCTCTGTGATGGATAGATTGACATTTTGTGATATTGCACTACAGGTATTGAGTTGAGTTTTCGCAGGAATATGTTGGGTGGTAATCATCCCAATTTTCACCCTAACCGCATCCGTGTAGAGCCATGACACCAATCCATCAAAATTTTAGGCACGAGGTGAGTGATATCTAGGGCATTTCCCGTGCTTTCGCCCTGATGCTCCACTATCAGCACGCTCCCCCCCTACAAGAAGGCAGGTCTGGTCACGGTTAGGAGGGGGTTGGCCGGGAGGGAGGAGAGGAAGGAGGGGGGGTGTGAGGAGGGGTTGCCAGGAAAGTGGGTTACAGGCGGAGGGAAATTCGACTCAGCAGTAAGGAGGAGGACAGAGGATTGGAAATTGGCATACGAATTTGGGGCGTTGGTGATGAGGGGAAAGAGGCCCCATGTGATTCTGCGGGAGAGGATGAGGGTATGTGGGTATAAGGGTGTCATGCTGGCAGGCGGGGTGTGGCCGGGAATGTCTGTCATGGCATCATAGAAGGATGAATGATGAGAACTCGAGTTTCCCGTAACGGGTCGAAAGCAGGTTTGGCATAATTACAATGAAGCGTCTTTGCAAGATTATATCACATTTCAAGATTTAGGTAAATAGCAGGGTGGGTATAATTAAATGTAAGTCAGAAGAGAGAGAGAGAGAGAGAGAGAGAGAGAGAGAGAGAGAGAGAGAGAGAGAGAGAGAGAGAGAAATTTTTATAGTTAAGCGTCTTTGCAAGATTATATCACATTTCAAAATTCAGGTAGAAAGCATGGTGGGCATAATTAAATGTAAGTGAGAGAGAGAGAGAGAGAGAGAGAGAGAGAGAGAGAGAGAGAGAGAGAGAGAGAGAGAGAGAGAGAGATTAAACTACTTAAGCGTCTTTGCAAGATTATGTCACGTTTCAAAATTTAGGGGGAAAGCAGGGTATGCGTCTTTACAAATTCATTTAATAAAAATCGATCAAAATTACGATTGATTACAATAACCTAAGAAAATAAAAGGAAAAGACAATTGCTTATTGCAAATGAAAACTGATGTAAGCATATTTTCATACGTTCATTCTATATTTTTCACTTGTAACGATGCAGTAACTAATGAGGTCGTACAATACCAACATGGAGGTGCTCTGCCAATCTGTCTTTTCTATACTAGAAAGCATATTGTCAAAGCATATTTGTGAATATACAACGGCTAACATACGATGAACTTTTCAACTTCTCTCGATTACTGGCCTTTTTTGGTGCGGTCTGCTGAAAACGTTGAATTGAATTGAATATAGAATTTAGGCCAAAGGCCAAGCACTGGGACCTATGAGGTCATTCAGCGCTGAAACGGAGATTGACAGTAAAAGGTTTGAAAGGTGTAACAGGAGGAAAACCTCCCAGTTGCACTATGAATCAATTGTTAGGAGAGGGTGGAAATTAAGACGGAAGAAAGGAGGTACAGTAAATGGAAAGAAAATGGTTGCAGCTATATAGGGGCCGAAGGGACGCTGCAAAGAACCTTGAGAAATGCCTACAGCGCACCGCATGAGGTGCACTGACAGCACTAGCCCCCTACGGGAGGAAAAAAAAACGTTGAATTCGAAATGGAATATGAATAACGAAACTCGCCTTTCACACCAGAATTCGAACCTATGTCAGGGGAAACAGGAGTTAATCACCATACCACCCAATCCTGGTGTGGAGGCGGACTTCTTCATTTCATTTCCAAAATTTCTGTAAAATAATAAAAAATATTAGCGAATCGAGAAATTAGAAATTCACTGCATGTTAACCGTTGCATTTTCATACATCTGGTGAAAGTGGCCAATAGCTCCCATAATAATAATACCAGTTTGTTTATATATTTAATTGCTTATATGAAATTAATGTCGACCTGCAGGAATGATTTACGTGTATGTTACATGTAGGTTTCATATTTGTCACAGCATTTCTACATAGAAAAATCAAACAACAAAGTTAAGAGGATGAATGAGAATCATTACATCAAAATCATCAAAATACTCATGATGAATACCCGCTATCGAAAACAAAAGACTCAAACTGGCAATCTTCCATTAACTGTGACGATGATAAAATTATACCCTAGAATAACACTGAAAGGAATCAGGGCATCATGAGTGCTTGCATATTCATTGAAACCAATTAACTTGAATTAATCGAGTCACTTAATTGACTTTAAAAAAAATCAGTGAAAGTAATCGCTTCTGACACGCCTAGGCAAAATAGGTAATAAATTAAAAAACGAGCATTACCCTCAGTAATATTAGTTATAATCCCCTGCTTTTATCAAGTCTAATCAATTAACGGTTAATTATAATCGTTGCAAAGATTACCCAGCGAAGACACACGTATAGATCAGGCTGAGCAGGGCCTATTTCCCATCCATTGGGATTTGGGAAAACAGCAACAGCAGAAGCTGTCTGATGATGGATCCAGCAATACAAATGAAGCCTGAAAAATCACGAGTTTTATATAAAAAGGGCAGAATAATGAACGTGCTAGCTTATGGAGACATCGCTTACGCGCCAATTGTTACACGGTAAGGTTATTCCTTGACAGTTACCATTCTACTGTGATCATCATCAATCAAAATCGGACCTTCATGAAACAATGCTGATTTGCAACTGCACAGCTCAGTTGAACGGTAACTGCATCACCTATGTCTGCAGAACGTTGTCCTGCATTGTGAGACAGCTTGAGCTGATAAGAACCAGACCTTTTAACACAAAAAAATTTAATAAGTCATTAATAATGAAGCTTGACGGCTATCTTACTTTGACACTCGCCCCAGATCAACTAAGGTTTGGCGCTCGTCCTCCACTCCTCATTTGGACACTTCCTGCGGAACCATTTATTTTTCCCTCAATTGACGATTTATTGTTGGAATGTACTTAACATCCTGTAGACGTCTTTCATCATAATTTTTTAAGTTAGTTTGTGGGTTTGCGTTTCCTGTAAGTCACTCCGTTTGCTTTGAGCGTTTCCGGAAACAATTCTGGGAACAAACACCATCGTCCTGTGAGTCAGGAAAAAGTGAGAAGGAGAATAAATAAATAAAGATAGATATATTATATATATATATATATATATATATATATATATATATATATATATATATATATATATATATATATATATATATATATATATATATATATAATATAATATAATCTACAGGTCACTTTTTACCAGAAACATAAGTAACATTTATTAACCACAATGCCCTCGTAACTTCTCGGTTTCATCACATTTTGGAACGCTTGCCACTCCGAAGCTTGAAACCAAATTAGAAAAGAAATTAAGTTTTCCAGATGCCCGGCCGAATATTCGATTTCGGGGTCGGGGTATCCGAACGAGGTAACGATAATTACCTGATATCATTACCTTGTTCGGTATGGCCAGGTAATTATCGTTACCTCGTTCGGTATGGCCAGGTAATTATCGTTGCCTCGTTCAGATACCCCGACTCCGAAATGGAATATTCGGCCGGTCATCTGAAAAACTCCATTTCTTTCCTAATTTGGTTTCAGGCTTCGGAGTGACAAGCGTTCCAAAATGTGATGAAATCGAGAAGTTAAGAGGCATTACGGTTGATAAATAAATATATATATTATATATATATATATATATATATATATATATATATATATATATATATATATATATATATATATATGTGTGTGTGTGTGTGTGTGTGTGTGTGTGTATATACACAGACGCACACACACATATATATATATATATAATATAAATATATATATATATATATATATATATATATATATATTATATAATATAAAAGATTTTGTCGATTTAAGAATGAAACTTTAAGTAGATTATTGGGAGTCAAATGTCAAGCTAGAGTTAAAATTATGACCATAAGGAAAATTACGCAAGTTCCATATATACACGAGATAATATTGAAGGGGTGGATTTAGCTTAGACAAGTCTTTCGCACAATCCCTGGGCCACCAGAAGGAAATCTGGAAAGGAGTGTAGATTTGTCGAAAACAAAGCACTGTGAAAACTTGAGTAGCAGAATTCCGCAGAGGCTCTTTTGAGTCCAACAGCATTGAAGGCAATTACTGTATATATACATAAAAAAATGTGTGTGTACGTGTGTACATACACGCACACACAAGTCCATTCCTTCATTCTTGCTCTATGAATACTATATAATTCATTCGTCTTGACAGCTTCACCCTTTTCCTTCTCATCATTCCACTCTTACTGTTTCTTCATGGAGGCTGAGTGAAAATATAAATGTAAGTCAAATAAAATGCCGATGAGAGAGAGAGAGAGAGAGAGAGAGAGAGAGAGAGAGAGAGAGAGAGAGATTCAGGTCTAAAATCCCACTAATAGAAAATGGCATTACCTAGGCGTATACTATTTCATTTCTTTCCATTTTTGCATCAAGTTTTCATAACACTCACTGGCTGATGCAAATAATGATTATTTGCCATTCCTTACACACAGTAGACTTATATCGTTATTTTTCAAGAAAAATTGCAAAACTGAACATGAATGCACCTAGCCACCAGCGGATCCGGGGGGTGGGGCCGCCCTGGGCAGGTGCCCCCATGAAAAATAATGATATAAAATAGTAATACTGAAGATTTAGATGTCAACATAAATAAATATAAAAATGGGGACAAAATAAAAATCTAAAAAAATAATATTATATATATATATATATTATATATATATATATATATATATATATATATATATATATATATATATATATATATATATATATATATATGTGTGTATGTGTGTGTGAATTGGTGGCCCTATGAAATTTTTCTGATCCGCTAGTGCACCTACCCATTACTAATAAGATAGCTAAGATACTGCAGATATCAATATTATTCCTTCTAATGGCTAATTAGTTAATCAGTAAGCCACGTGGTATCTATAGCATCACCACCTCTCGGTGACAACAGATAGGAGTGAAAACAAACCAGTACGCAGTGACACGCCGTGTAACCCTCAATAATTTACGGAAAGCAAAGGCGATACATTATGTACTTGCCGGCTGGGACCTCCAAAGCAAAAAAGGCACATTCCTAAGGCACACCTATTTGCCAACGACCCACGTCTGGTATCTTGCTAGCATCACAGCATGCAGGAAATCCTACAGCCTTTCAGTTTGTAAAATGGAACACCGCTCGACAAAATCTTATGATACCAAGTTAACTTTAGCAACAGGACAGAAATTAGAATGTCGCTGGGCGTCAGCAAAGTATCATACATTACGAACACCTATGTTATATATTGCAGTAGTTATACTCGGACGAGTCCGTGGGAGCTTATGGAGGGCGGGGTAATCTTGGTACAGCGTGCTGTGGGAAGCGGCGTAAACAAAAGCAAGATGTAGTATACTTTTAAAACGAATATCCTAAATAAAATTTAATCTGGTACATAAAGTCCTGTTTATTTTTTTTAATCAATCTATCTAACAGTACCGAAGTGCTTTGTAAAGCGCCAAGTCGTAGCAAGCGAAAGAAAACGTGAGTGAAGCAATGCTGCAACAGTTGTTTCAAAGCCGGCTGGCCGACAACTCTCATGAACATATTTCTTATTTTTTCGTTCACCCACCACTATTGCTTCCGTTACTAGTGCCTCAATTATTGCATTTGAGTTCAAGTTGATCCAGTAGATTTTATAACATTATCATATTGTATTTACGATCTGTGAAACACACTATATACTTCTAAATTACGGAACGAAGCATTAAAAATTCGTTCATTAACCAATGACATTCTTTTCTAGCCACAACACGCATGGCGTGATGTTTGTGAGTTGCCCACGCGGAATAAGTTGCTCACGATAACGCTAACAAGAATAATTATAAATGATTGTACCATTACTAAGAGTAGACGAGGGTTCCGGAATTGCTGTTAAAAATCACATCTGATAAAATGCTGTCAAGCATCTACGAGATGAATAGGCGTGATGTGGTAAAAATAGGGAATCATGGCCATGAGGACTCAACGGATCAGGTAGCGGCCAACCAAGCCACGAAGCAGACGCTAGGCTCTCTCTCTCTCCCTCTTCTCCTAACTGAACAAGTTGTAAATCGTTGTGATTCCCGGTTACTGTGATAAAGGTGAGGATAACTTGAGTGTCGTGTTTCGCATTAGTGAGTTGAAGTGGCACTAAAGTGTCGTGGTGTCTCAAGCTAAGTGCACATTTGCTCCACAAGTGTAAAGGGATTCAAACGCAAGTCTAGTGATGCTTCCCACACTGAATGCAAGAAAGTCGCCGGTTTGGTATTAACACATCGTGTTTTCTGATGGAGCGTAGTCTCAAGGAAGAAATCGGAAGTACATACGCAGCAGATTCAAACTAATCGTATATCTCGATTCGTGTTCAAAATCAACGTTGACCGTCTTGACTGTCCTCATGGGCATCTATCTTTAAGGGCGTGTGCAATTCTGACTGTGATTTTCGTATGTTTTACATTCTTTTGGTTTTGGAATCTCATTCACCTTTTGTTGAAATGAAGTAGTTTTCATTAAGTTACATCTCAACCAGGAAAACTATGAACGGTACGTAAGGCAAATGTTTACAGTCTTGGCAGTACAGTTTGTGTCGGCGACTGCAGTTGTCGTACCGCACAGGGGAAACTCTACTGCCGGAGACATTGCACCACTTCATAGGATTTTCATCCTTATGACTACCACCGAAAAAAAAGAAAAAAAAAATCTGGTAATTTTGAAGGAAGACTGTATTGCTTGGTGTACGAGTTACTATAATTTCTGCATTGGACGTAACACCAATAGTGCCTCATCAGTAGTTTCGAGGTTGGGTTGTGTAAGGTTTGTAAGCTTTAATGGTGTATCCAAAATGAAGTGCTGCAAATAACACGCAGGCAAACATTAAATACAGATTCCTTCATTGAAATAGAACGTTGAATTTCGGAACGTTTTACTATTGCTCAATCTCCTCTGTGGGTCAGAATGTAGGTCAGTCAGTGCAAGTAACAGCGAAGTATGTCAAATGAGTGACGTTCGACCTTGAAGCTTGTGAATTTTAAGGCAACGTGTAACATTTTGGGAAGCAATAGTAATATACAAACTCGTTACGTCACGCCATTCCGTAGTGGAGTACTGAGTTACAGATAACCATTTTTATTTTTTTACCATTTACTCTTAAGTAAACAAACTGCCGCTATATTATAACAAGCTCTCTCTCTCACTTTCTCTCTGTTGTGTAGAACTATAGCTGACTAATGTCGCCACACCCATTTCACAATGAAGGAACTCTCCCGCCCACAACCATTACATATTGTTTAAAGACTCCTGATACAGTTTCCAGTAGAATCTCTCTCTCTCTCTCTCTCTCTCTCTCTCTCTCTCTCTCTCTCTCTCTCATCCGTCCCGCGTTATGGGAAAAGTAAAAATAAAAAACTTGTCACCAAACATGTCCTTGGCATTTATCAGTATTTCTATTATTTCTTCATTCCATCGAATATTCTTATTTTATTCCTTAAAGTCACCTAACATGTCCTTGGCATTTATCAGTATTCCTATTATATTTCTTCATTCCATCGAATATTCTCATTTTATTCCTTAAAGTCACCTAACATGCCCTTGGCATTTATCAGTATTCCTATTATTTCTTCATTCCATCGAATATTCTCATTTTATTCCTTAAAGTTTCATACACGCTGCTTCTCAAGCAACCTCCTCCCCCCTCTCCACCCCCACCGCGACACAAGGTAGTTCAAGTTTTTATGTCGTTCAGAAATATTTACCAACTCGTTTCTTTCCAATGATAGAGGCGCCGCATACTTATCATTTCAAGGTTAATAATAATAATAATAATAATAATAATAATAATAATAATAATAATAATAATTGTTCTTTATAATTTGTAACTTACTGAACAGCATCAGTTACCAAACCTTCATTCTACCAGCCATACGCAAGTTCGGTTAATCAGGGCTATTTAGGGCCAATGCCTGGGTAGGCTTCAGGGACCCAAGAGTGCTGGTAAGCCCATATTCACCATATTTCCCGTCATATATATAGGCTTATATTAACCATTTTCCCATATATGTGTGTTTGTGCATCACTATATCTCCTTTTCATCTCAATATTATGTTCACTGGTTAGTGAAGCGGTTACCATAAATCTTTAGTCTCTAAATTAACTACCAAGGATATCGAGGCAACGACTTCCATAATGGTTTTCAATTCAAATACGAATTAAAAAAAAAATACTTTCGAACTAGTGAGCAAACAGGTGCTAAAAGGTTCAGTAGGCTTGAAGGGCAATTGGATTTGAAAGACAGTCGCCATGAAGGTCAAAATTGAGGAAATATCCAAGGCTAGTCATTATGCTAAATATGCAGGTCCTTCGTAATAACACTTCTCCAGAGAATATGATTGAAATTTAAATTCTCTCTCTCTCTCTCTCTCTCTCTCCTCTCTCTCTCTCTCAACTCTCTCAAAAACTCTCTCTCCCCCTGCCATTTCCCGCTGTCAACACTGCCAAAAACGTCCCTGATCCTGAGGCACTTCGTACCCGGCTTTTGAGTCTTATTGTAACCTGGTTGAACTCAATAACATGCCCCTGGGCTCTGGACATGAAATTAGGCTTTTGTAGCGTGATTTTTCGTAATTTGCCCAGTTTGCTTATATTCAAGTTGGTTAGGTGTTGATACTGCACCCCTGCCCATTTCCTTTCAGATCCCATCGCTGCATTTGCTCGTCCTTAAGGGGGAGAAATAGGCACTTCATTTGAAAATACTGGATAAATCTGCCTTACGTTTATTTTTGCTTGCATTTATGCCTTTTGAAAGGTTTGCCTGCATGTCTGGCATTCAAAGCTTTGCATTCGCTTCCTAGTAGGGGTAGGGTGGTTAGGACTGAGTGTCGTTGTGTCGTTTATAGGCTTCTTTTCCACTGGATTACACCCTATGTGACCTTGAAGCCAGCATAGGCCTACTGAATGAGTCTGCCAGCGTTGGTTTCCTGCAGTGGTACAAAATATGTCAAAATTCTTCGTATCTACACCAATTCGACAATGCAGTTAGAGTGAAATACTTATGCACCAGCTTTGCTTAAAATAAGATATGGTAGGGAAAACTAGGAACTTGACCACACTCATGACCCTATGTTGGTGGCAGACTGACTAGCTCTTGTTTGCAACCATGTAAAGCTATTGCTTATTAGCTTCGTTTCGTTTCGATCATAGGCTAGGTGTGTTTGTAGATGGAGTTTCCTGCCTAATTTATAACAAAACAGTACATCACAAAGCCATGCAGCCATCTTCAGTTTATAGAATGCCAAATGTGCATGTATTGCGTAAGGAATACAAATTGTAATCAACGGTGAGCTGTACACTGAATGGGGAATAGATTAAATTGCCAATATCTCTGATAGCGAATGTTATTCTTAAAGATACCCAATTACCCATATAATAATAAGTGAATAGGATTA
>NC_089742.1:65259005-65266505 GCF_040412425.1 Macrobrachium rosenbergii | reverse complement strand
ATCCCTAACAGGAGTAAGGACGCCTGAATTCATTTGTACACGTTCCACCACTTGTTGCAACACAAAAAGGAATTCTGACTCTAAAGCGGAACAGAAACGTAGGCCTTGTAAAAAACTTTGAACATTATTTAGCGAGCACCGCTGTCCAAGAGACAGTGATACCAGGACACCATCAACTTTAGATTCCCATTCATAACTAAAAGCAATTCTTCGCGAACAGATACTACACCGCAGGTGAGAATGTTTTCCCCTACAGTTTGAAAACATGGCAGTGTGCGATGTTCTATGAATGGATAGAAATTTGTCATTTACACTATATATATATATATATATAATTTTTTTTCTGAATCAACGATAACTATACAATGATTTATTTTGGTTATAGCCGTGCCGTTAATTTAAGCTTCTGTTTGTCTCGTGCTGCTGAGAGCCTGTACTTCAATAATATGATAAGGCTATCTGGATGGACAAAGGTGCAGTGGTTGTGGTATCGTTAATTTCATGTTCCTCACACGCGCTCTTTTACTGTGCAGCGGACACACTCCGGTTAGAAGTGGTTGGAACGCGAAAAGTCTGAAATTATAACAAGAATGCGACAAGCGTCGTGAAAGAAGAAAAAAAAGCAAGTTCAAGGGCATTTATGAAAATGCAGTTTTCAAAATAAAACTGCCAATTATTCATGAATGGTTTCTGAATTTTTTTTTATTTTCTAAACGTAACTAAATTGGGATTAATGCCCTACGAAATTAAAGCCGCCTTAGGAAAAATACTTTTTGTGTGAAAATATTCATCTTTCGCGACATGCACCTTTCTTAAAATGGAAATTATCATACATTATACATTCCTGACGAGTGCGCTCATGAATGTAAGCGTTTTTTTTTATTTGTCCTTGAATACCACCAGGCCTACTTTTACTTCCATTAACCCCATTTCAACAACGACTTTTTGTGTGATAAGTCTTGTGGTACTCTACCTTTCTGTGTGATAAGTCTTGTGGTACTTCTCTACCAGGAAGACCTCTGCTTGGTAGTTGAATTGTAGATTAATATTATCCTGTGTGTGTGTGCGTGCGGGCGTGTAGAGAGAGAGAGAGATAATATATAACCCTTTGGAAATCAGGAATAGTTAAGCTGAGGAATTCTCTGCTGCGTCTTACATCGGTCGACTACTCACCGGGTTTGAAAGCAACCTGCCTATATCATTCCTTCCAGGCTATATAGTATCGAACACCAATCTCTCTGGTTTGTGAACACTGATGCCTCTTGCTTGCACCGTATTTCGTGAACGAATAAAGGTGAAACAATGATGACTAAAATATTACTGATTATCATAAAAGTAACTGTTGAAGTGGCTAAGGAATAATTCGATAATTTTATCCTAGAAATATATTTGATTAACCTACCGTATAGCATTAACGACTATGAAATGTATTTGATAAACCTACCATATATATAGTGCTAACGACTGGAAGCGAAGGGTTCTACAAATCGACTATTGGAGCTGGTTTTTTCTCGTTATAACAATTGCGTTGTTGTGAAGTATGTTTGCAAAAATATATTATTATTATTATTATTATTATTATTATTATTATTATCAAATACATCGCGTTATTGTGAAGCATGTTTGCAAAAATATATTTTATTATTATTATTATTATTATTATTATTATTATTATTATTATTATTTATTAGTCTTTATGAAACATTACAGTCGTATTGTTGATAGCATTTTATGCAGCGTTACTACAATTCTGGGCAACAACAAGATGTGATGTAACATCGCAACGACCACTCGTCCTCCGTCCATCTCCATCCCCCCACCCCAGCCACCACCACTTCGAAACCGCAAGGAGGGTCGGATTTCTTTCGTTGATAGGAACAGTCCTTTGCAACTGAATTTCAATCACTTGCATAAAAGCCGACTGAAAAGGCAGGAAAGTGAGTTTTTATGGGCGAAACAGAATAATAATTGAGAGAGAGAGAGAGAGAGAGAGAGAGAGAGCGTGGGCGTGCTTCTATAGTGCTTGTTTACAAATAGTTCACAGCAGTGCTGTCATAAAATATTTATCATTATAAATCGCATAAATACCTTTGTTTGTCATCTAAAAAGGGCTTATTCAAGAGACCAGTTTCGTTGCTCAGGTCTTAGAGTGTTCACTAGAATTTAATGGCAAAACGGGGAAGATACAGACTGAGAGATGTAGACTAGTATTTCACAGCAGTGTTATCGCAATGCAGTAATGGCATTTTTCATCATTCATACACATTTTATGTCAGTAATTCTGTAATGCTGTTTTGCATCAGTAATAATATTATACTGGATTTGACAGCATTTGCACGATGTTTTACGTAAGTGATAGTAAGAGCTTTAATTTTACATCGATTATTCACTTGAACGGATGACAGGTTGATTGAAACGCGCCGAGCAGTAACCCGGAATTTTAAAGTGAAAATGGGTAACTGGCAATACACTTTGCTGATCTTACTGTTTTTAAACAATCACAGATTACAGGACAAGAGGAGAGACACGACCTTTTGACAGAGTACGATAAATGTTCGTCGTAGATCTCTCTCTCTCTCTCTCTCAGCAGCATAACGACGTGGTACTGTGACGTTGAAACTTACATCGAGTGTAATTATCTGAAATACTACTATTACGCCTCATCCCAGAGACACTCTTAAAGCAGCAGCTATCACTCAAGTTTTCGTGGGAAAGCTTTTGTGCAACACGAAAGGAAAGGTTTACGGAATATTATGAGCTTGCTAAGAGTGAGAGAGAGAGTTACCGGTACGTATCAGGTTGGTTCAAGTTCGGATTACTGCCTTGAGTGAATACAAGAGAGGTTTAATGTTACTGAATAGTTTTGTTATACAATGAATTAAGGCCGGTGTTTATTATACACATGAAAAGCTGTACTTCAGATATGCATCGTCATATGCATACCCGAACACTGTTATATGACGTTTACACAACTGCATACTGATGTCTGAAATTTTAGACAATTGACAACAGCAACAGTAACACTCTATAATACTGAATTAGTCATAATTTACAACCATTATGCATTCACTGTCAGGTAATGCGGGTACAGGTCGATAGTCTGATACTTGCGTTGGGTTGTGTGTGTTGGGGGGTTGTTATCCTTGGTAGGAGAGGTCGAAAACTCATCCTTTAAAGACGTGACCATAATATCATGAGCGTGTGAGGAAGTGATGGTCATCCGCTGTGTTCGTTGCATGTTATAACAATGACCGTATAATGAAGAGAAACGTATACGGTAGGCAAAGATTCAAGCGAGTCGGTTTAAACTGGAGACGTTTACTGTACATAGAAGTTTTGGGTTCGTGCACTTGGCTTATGATTCAACGCAGATGTAATACTAACGTGCGAGAACGTTGAACGAGGACGGTTACTATTATCATTATTCAACATTACGCCAAAAATCATCGGTTTAACTTTTACGAAAGAAGTCAAGCCTTTTATTTTTTCATAAAATCACATTGGCTACGCCAAAAATTATTGAAAGACCGCATTATTCGCTATTTCTTAACGTTACTTGTGGTAAAAAAATAGTTTGAATACTGGAAAGTTATCGTGAATTTTTAAAATCTGGGTGCAGGTCTTACTTTAAAAACAAACGAGCAAACACACACACACACACACACACATATATATATATATATGTTACAGTCAACATGCGTAATCAGTTATTACGTAATGACTGAAATTTCCAGTCATCACGTTGATGCACACATTGATCCTCATATATAAACACGAGAAACATATACTGTATATATATGTAGGTGACTATATATATAGCTATATAATGATGATGAATATATATATACTGATTATATACTGTAAAATATAGCTAGCCTATATATGCGTGTTTGTGTATGTACATATACATAATGCGAATGTTTGTGGGTACACATGAACGTATGATGACTCTCATTCACCGCGAACCGGCTACGGACATGTGACGAATGTAAACATTCCAGGGTGGATGACGAATAACGATGCATCCTGTATTCGCGTCTGGCAGTGCAAGGTATAATGATCAGCCGATGTGTAATTTCCTGATGTCATCAAGCTAAGGTTGCCAGAATTAAGTTCAAACTATATTATATATTGCATTAAAACCTTTGGCACATGAATTTTCGTTGTATTGTGGATAAAAGTTAGTCTTGCTTCATCTCATGGTTGAAGATACAGGAACAAGAGCGGGATCTCTTGATTAGAATTATTATGGACAACAAATATGTAACTATTTTTAGGATGTAAGTGTGTCTGTTTGAATAATTCAAGAGTGGGCAAATGTTCGGTGACCCTTTTTATTAATTTACCACCACAAATCTTTCATCTTGACAATCTGGAAACAGACCAGCTTTTATATAATGTTTTTAATTGTTCGCAGGTTTGGACGCGCAACTGTCATTACCTGCTAACGATCGACTCTTAACGGAAACGAACCGAATTCATTCTTGCGGGAGTCTCGTATCAGTTAGGGTTGTTTTGTTTCGAAAACAGGTAGGCCGATTATCACACTTGACAAACTCTACTCTTGGCTTTCAATTTGCTGCTCATAATTAGGCCAAAAAGTCAGGTTTCTAATATAAACAAAGCAACTGCGTCTTCTTTTAACATAAACAAAGTAACCGCGTCTTTTTCTGGTATAAACAAAGCAGCTGCGTCTTCGCCGTTTTCTTTGTGCATGTCATTATTACGCATAAATAATTGACAAATTTAGTAATGAATATCTGAACCCAACAATGTTTGAAAGTTGAAACAAAGATACAAAGGTATGCATTATATATTTATATATATATATATATATATATTATATGTATGTATGTTTGTTCAACGAGGACTGTTAGCTCTAGTGTTCACGTGTTCTAGAAAAGAGCTGTTTTAGAAATGTTTTACTTAGGATTGCATATATATATATATATATATATATATATATATATATATATATATATATATATATATATATATATGTATATATACATATATAATAAATATATATAATATATATACATATATAATAAATATATGTGTATGTATGTATAATATTGCATCTGCAAACACTAGTGTGGGATATATATATATATATATATATATATATATATATATATATATATATATATATATATATATATATATATATATATATATTATATACATAATATATATATATATTATACAGTATATGCAATCTAAGTAAACCATTTATAAAACAGCTTTTTCCACGTGCTGCACTAGAACTAACAGTCGTCGTTGAACATAGCTGCCTGACTCTTTATAGTAGTAAATTACTTCCTTGTTATGGTACAGTAGTGACTGCCGCTGCATTGCCCCTTCGGGTGGATGCTTGAGCAGACCTGCTTTGTTTTTTATTGAAGTTCTCCTACGTAAACAACTATTGTGATCATATATAGTATATGTTTACATATATATATATATATATATATATATATATATATATATACACACACATTATATAAATATATGTATATATCTGAGACAGGCGATAATCATTAGCTGGACACATCATTCCATATGTCGGGTTTTAGGTCATTTGATATATATGATCCAGAATTCAGAGAGATAATATAAAAGAACAGAGCGAATGTTGATTATAATATAAGCTCCATAGAAGAGCAAAAAGTTCTAATAATCGGAGACACTGCATTAAGGCAATTTTAATTACTTCGATTCCTTAAGAGGCCGGCAGGTTGCAAAACTCTAACGTGATTTATTCACTTTCTCGGGTCTCTTGATCGCCACTGAACTGTTCAGGAATTTCTGAGAATTTACACTGCTGACTGGTTTATTTTGAAGAGAGTCATGCCACGCACCAACGCTTTCCATCATATATATATATATATATATATATATATATATATATATATATATATATATATATATATGTGTGTGTGTGTGTGTGTGTGTAGTGTAACTAGCTCACAAATAGTTACCATAACTGGAAACGAGTTTGTCTCTACTCTGCATACGGATCAGGAGTGTCTGAACGTAACCTATCGATTACATACTTACAAAAGCGCGTTTTAAAACTTATTAGACTTCTATATTTTTTACCTTTGTAATTAACTCAACTATTGCAATGTAATTATCTTTATGGCTGTCACACGTTCTTTTATATTCTTTTAAACAAAACTAACATTCATTGAATTTATACTTCATGCAAATGTTTTTTGTTGAGCATAAAGACACGAGTCTCACTCCATAGGTTATCTGCTATTTGTCCTAATTATTCTAAACTAGTACTTGACTCGTTTGCTGTTTCTCGTTGTTATTTCGCTTTCATAGTTCACTCTTTACTCTTTGAGTTTCCTTTAATGTGTACTGGGGTCTTTGAGTTTGTACTAGGGGTTACAGCTTGGCTGCGTTTAATAACAATAATAATAATAATAATAATAATTAATGGGGGAGGGTGGAATCAACCACTCGGCCACGCACAAAGATCCAGAGAGAGAGAGAGAGAATTTCTATGTATGAGTACGAAGTGTCTGTTGTGGAGACATCCTGTACACAGGGTTCGTCCTGTATTTACCAGATGAACGATGAACGTGATAACGACTGTCATGTTTTTTTTATTGGTAAAGGTTCAGCACGGACTCTTGAAAAACCGAGTGCAATTACTGCATTCCAACTGTCAAAACAAATATTTTAAATTCGCAGGCACGTTTGAAGATTTTAATATCGTAACAAAGTATGTTATGGTGACGCCAACACAGGGAGGTGTAAAGTTGTGGAGAAAAATCTGTTATTTTACTTCACCCTTAGTAAGACACGTCATTTACTTTTTTTTAAATCCTTTTGTTTTATAAGGTGCCAAAACCTAGACAGGTTTACCCAACAGCTGGTTTTGCCTTACGCGAAAAAAAGGAAGGGCCTCGTTGATTTTATGTTCACATTCAACGCAACCATATATATATATATATATATATATATATATATATATATATATATATATATATATATATATATATATATATATATATATATATATATATATATATATATATATATTTCTTCTTATACACATATATACACTGTATAT
Source organism: Macrobrachium rosenbergii (assembly GCF_040412425.1). NCBI lineage: Eukaryota > Metazoa > Arthropoda > Malacostraca > Decapoda > Palaemonidae > Macrobrachium > Macrobrachium rosenbergii. Next base: position 65,259,418 of record NC_089742.1, on the reverse strand, counting down.
ATATAATCGAGGAAGATAGAGTATGCTGGAACCATTTTACCAGATCAGTAATTGTAATATCCACAATGCCCTCTTAACTTCTCGAATTCTCCACACTATTTTTATGTGCTTGTCATTACAATGCCCTTGATCCAAATGCAAGAATATGAAGAATTCTGATGGCCTTAGCTGGACTCGAATCCAGAATATCAGAACGAGATCACGTTTCCGACCTGACCAGGGGAATTTATATGTATATATATATTATATATATAAATTATATATATGTATGTAAAATATGCAATGTATAAAAGTAATTTGGCCTGGTGTATCTAGATACACCAGGCCAAATTTTCGGGAGATGGAACCGCCTTCTGTTTATATCAAAGTTTCTGTCACCATGGTATCACGAATGAAGTTGCATTGAAAAGTCT
>NC_089742.1:65204005-65256505 GCF_040412425.1 Macrobrachium rosenbergii | reverse complement strand
CTGTATTATTTTCATATGGCTTAATTGCTGTTTTTTCCCTGTGCAATTCTCGTTTCTTTATTGTCCTTCTCTCTTTTGGACATGAATGGGATTTACAGCCGTCAATACTGGAACTATATTGCTATTAGTATATTTTTATTAATTGTCCACTGATGTATGATCATACATACACACATACATACACCTCAGGAGGGTGAGGACCCTTTCGTTTTGGTTGTTCCAGGCCTTTTTTCCCTACCATGGCTACCACCCACCATAGTTAGTGCATCAAGTCCATAATTCACTTCCAAGGTCAACAGAGACAAACTGACTTTTCCCCCTGATGTGAGGCAAAGTTTGAATCACTGAGATTATATATATATATATATATATATATATATATATATATATATATATATATATATATATATATATATATGTGAGGCAAAGTTTGAATCACTGAGATTATATATATATATATATATATATATATATATATATATATATATATATATATATATATGATTGTGTGTGTGTGTGTGTGTGTGTGTGTGTAGAATCTACTGGTCACTTTTACCAGATACATAATCATGTAATTTAATCATGGTCTAGAAAATACGTTCTGTAGACCTTGATTGTAATAGCCACAATGCCCTGTTAACTTTCTCGAATTCTTCGCGCTTTTTTGGATATGTGCAAGAAATATGAAGAAATTCTGATGTGCGGTAGCACATGGATTTTGGATCATAAGGCTTTGTAGTGACAAGCGTATCCAAAAAAGTGCGAAGAATTCGAGAAGTTGAGAGGGCATTGTGGCTATTACAATTACACACATATACATATACATATACATACATACATACATACATACATACATACATACATACATACATACATATATATATATATATATATATATATATATATATATATATATATATATATATATATATAAATATATATATATATATATATATATATATATATATATATATATATATATATATAGAGTATAAGTATATGTATACGTAAAGTATGTAAATATATATATATATATATATATATATATATATATATATTAATTATATATATATATATTATATATATGTGTGTGTGTGTGTATTTAAGTATATTGCAATTTAATTTATTATTTACTTAGCCAGCAGTTTTTCCAGGATGCTCACATGTGTACTTTATTACTTATTTTTATTTTAATGCAAATCATTTTAAGATTCAAAGAGAAAAATTATTTTGTATGTTGACCTTGCAATAATTATATTTCCAGTAATTTTGTAAATTTTTTCCACGAAGTGCACATTTTCAGTACTATTGTATTTCCAGGTTGATGTGAACGGGACGTCCTTTCTGGCGAGTGTTTGATATCAGAAGTATTTTGTAAAAGTGTAAGTATGGCGTCAGAGATGTGAGTTTTGACACGAATGTGTTTTTTCTGTCTTTGTACTTTTCTCGTAACTTGCTCTTACTCAATCATTGTTGTTTTGATGAACAGCTGGTAAATATTCGCTTGAATGTTTCAATAAGAACCAGTTTGTCATGCAATTGTTATTCTTTCGTCATGACCATGTGTTGTTTAACAGTTTTGTGTTTTTTTGTTATTGTGGGCATATAATACCTGTAATTGAAAAAAGCTGAGCTACAGGTGATCGAAAAAAATAAATTAAGCCAACCCTGCTTTCGGCCTGAAGTTTGAAAAGTGAAATGAACATGTAAATATCCCCACCAGTCCAGATTTCTCTCTCTCTCTCTCTCTCTCTCTCTCTCTCTCTCTCTCTCTCTCTCCTCTCTCTCTCTCTCTCATCTTAAAATTATGCCAACTCTGCTCTCGAGATTTGGCCTTACTAATTACTGAAGCTGAAGTCTGGTATATTGTAAGGCTTCGAAAATTTTCTTCGATTTCTCGATAAATTTACAGAAAAAATATGAAAGTGGAAGGGAGGAACAGTTATTGCAAGACAGTTTTTAAGAATTAAAGGTTATTAAAAATTTCATGATTGAATCTGAATAATCATAACAGTGTCCGTCCAAAGAGTTCAAATAACGTAAATGTGAGGAACTGGTCAACTCCCCCTTTTTTTTTATCAGATTTTTACCGTTCTGTCTACGGTTATTTATTTATTTTTTAAGTTATATATTGTGCTCCTGTTTCTAACTATATTATCTTTCGTGTATGTTGCATTGTTCATTAAAAATGTAGGTACGTTGCTTATGTAATATATCTGGCACTGCTCCCCTTTCTCCTTCCCACACATTTCGTTTCCTGAACCAACTCTATCGCCGCAAGGGCCGTGAATGATAAACTCAATTCCGTGTTAAGTGCACGCTAAGTGTTGAACCATCATTCTGGAATGAAGTTCCACAAGTTGTACCCATGATTTCGGAAACGCGAGTTATTTCATATGTCTCTCTAAAACCTTTCTTCATTTCATGCTGCTTCTATTATGGCGTTTCCTTCACCCCTATTGCATTGATGACAAGGGGTCCAAGGCATGGAGAGGTCTGTAACTTTTGTCCTAAAATTCTGTTTGGTCTAGTTAAGATTGTTTCTACTTTTCTTTTTACACTAGTATAGCCACGCAGTTGGGAATTTAGAATTGGGCATATTCAAGTTTATTCTAATTATTGGGTATATATCCACAATGGAAGACATAAAATTGTTCAATGATTAGAGTTTGCCCGAAGCCTAAAATTCCTAAATACTCCGTTGATGATAGATTATATCTGTTGTTTAATTACTGAAGGTAAACATATCCTGCAGATTCACTTAAGTGCCCCCAAGATTTCCTTATATTTGTGAGGGCATTTCCTTTTAAAACAGCGTACACATCAGAAATAGTTTTTTTGTAGCCTTTAGTAAAAGTTTAGATAATTATTTCTTTTAATCACAACTTGTTCTCCCCTCTGTTTGTGCAGATTTGGTAATGTTACTTTTAGAAATAGCTGTACTTATTTGATATCCTTGACCTAACGTGATTATTTTAATCTTATATGTAAGTATGTGTCACTTTAAGGGAGAGCTAATTATCCATATGTAGTGCATTTCTGTTGAGCCTGCCTTGTTACTAATTGCCCTGTTGTTTGTTGAATAATGTTTTATCTTAGCTTGACCTGCCTGTTTAATATCGTTTTGTCTTCTGTATTTATCATCAGAGTGTATAGTACAGTTAGTTTGTTATTTTGCAGACAGAAAGATGCATTCCATGGTAATACAGCTTTCATCCACCCCTTTTTAATTTTAATATGATAAGAACACTGAAAGTACTTGAAACCCCCATATTTTCACGATCAAAACTGATGAAAATTATTAACCCTCAACGTATCTGTCAGAATAATAGAAATGAGACTGTGCGATTTCTCTATTGTGCCACAGTCATTTATTTACATGTAAATATTACTACAGTATACTCTTCTGTTACTGTTTGCATATTAACGACTAGCTGTAAAAAACAAAGCCCACCTAACAGTTGGTAATAATTCTTTGGACTCTTGAAAATTTTATACCATAAAATTTTTATTTGTATAATAAAGAAGTTCCGCCATTATGAAAGGAAGCTATTCTTCGACTAAAACTTTCTTTTTCCACAGATAATAATGGTAATCGAGGGAGGAGGCAAGAAAAATGACGCCGGGTACTGGGTCAAAGGAGAAGGAGGCCAAAAGCATGGATTTGCTCTTCTTGAAGAAGTGATGCGAGAGAATGTGGTGACACTTCCCCTTTTGTTGGATTATGCAGCTGGTAAACATGGGGACACCCCGTGCATGGGGACCAGACAGGTCATTGATAGGCAAAGAACATCGGAAAACGGTAAAAAGATGGAAAAACTGAAGCTGGGTGATTACTCTTACATCAGTTACCAGGAAGTCAAGAATCTGGTGGTTAATTTTGCCCAGGGGTTGAACAGCTTAGATATCAAAAGTGGGAATCGCATTGCCATGCTTGCAGAAACACGATCAGAATGGTTTATCTCAGCTATGGGTTGCCTTCGGCAAAATGTAGCAGTGGTCACTCTGTACACAAACCTTCCGGATGACAGCATTGCTATTAGCATCAAAGAAACTGAAGTGAAAACTGTGATAAGCTCTTTTGATTTATTACCTAGACTGATAAAAATCCTGCCAAAGTGTCCTGATGTCAAACAGGTTATTGTGATGGAAGATCAACTGGAGGGCACAGGATCTGTTCAAGAAGATGGAATCAAGCTCATCCCATTTAAAGAAGTATTGTCACTGGGTAAGAATTGTGAAAATGTAACCAACTCCTTACCCACTGCTGAGGACTTGGCTATAATTATGTATACAAGTGGGTCTACAAATCAGCCCAAAGGTGTACAACTCACTCACACCAATGTCATGTCTGCTATCAAAGCGTACATCATTCAGGCAGACCTTACTGTGGGTGACAGATATCTTGCGTATCTACCTCTTGCACATGTCATGGAGTTAGCTACAGAACTAGCGCTTATTGCAATGAATGTCACAATCACATATTCCTCACCAATGACCCTTACGAGTAACAGTCCAAAAATTATGAAAGGCACCAGGGGTGATGCAATTATTGCACGTCCAACCTGTATGAGTGCTGTTCCTCTCATCCTAGAGAGAGTAATCAAGGGAGTAGCTGCAGCAGTTGAAAATCAGGGATATTTGAAGGCTATGCTTTTTACTAAAGCTCTAAAATATAAGCAGAGGCAGGATAGACCTTCCTTTTCTTCAAGAGTGCTAGACGCTATAATTTTTAACCGAGTTAAGGAAGAACTAGGAGGTCAGCTGAAGATGATGGTGGTTGGTGGAGCACCACTGTCACCGGAAATTCACAATAAATTTAGAGCAATATTTGGATGCACCATACAGGTTGGCTATGGTGCTACAGAAACATCAGCATCGATAAGCAGTATGGACAGCGATGACTACAGGACAGGGCACTGTGGACCACCTAACTATGAAGTTCTGGTCAAGTTACGAGACTGGGAAGAGGGTGGCTATTTGTCTACAGACACACCTCATCCTCGAGGTGAAATAATTGTTGGTGGCCCAATGATATCAAAAGGTTACTACAAGCTATCGAAAGAAACCGACGAAGCATTTATTGAGGAGGATGGTATCAGATGGTTCCTGACTGGAGATATCGGAGAATTTGATGAAACTGGAGTATTACGAGTTATTGACAGAAAGAAAGACCTGGTAAAACTGGAAACTGGTGAATATGTGTCCTTAGGAAACATTGAATCTAGACTTAAAACGCACATCCTCATTGAGAGCCTCTGTGTAATTGCCAATCCTGGAGCCAAGTTTGCTGTAGCTGTAATGGTACCTGTTGCTGATCAGCTCAAGAAAATTGGAATCAACTGTGGATTCCATGAAGATACTAGTCTGAAAGAGCTGTGCAATGATGAAAAAGTAATTACCTGTGTCCTTGAAGAATTGAAAGCTCATGGAAAGAAACAAGGTCTAGGAAGATGGGATCTCCCTGCTGCCATACACCTTACGTCAGACCCATGGACTCCTGAGTCGGGGCTAGTGACAGCAGCACTGAAGATCAGGAGAAAGAATATCAAAGATCACTTCAGGAATGATATAAAAAATATGTATGACAAGATGAGCAGTGGTGAATAAGGGATTTAAATTTTTTATGCAAATTGGCATGTTAATAAAATCTGTATTTGAATGAAGCCAAAACTAGTTTAAGTGAATGAAAACCAAAGTTTTGCAAGAAGAATGAGACTACAAATAGTGAACATCACTATTTTTTGGTCACACCTCAGTAGCGTGAATTCTCTTAAACTGCCAGAGTATGAATTTTTTATGATGATTTCTGAGGTGTATAGGGAGTCCAAACAAGTAAAATTGTTTTGTTTCTGAAGTCATTATTACTCATAACTTTAGCAGTGAGACAAACTGGTATGTAACCTTACCTTTTTGTCCACTATGAACGAGCTACAGTTTAGCACTTATATTTTTTTGTCTTTTCCTTGAGGGAGAAATTTCCCTAAAGTTTGTTGTGTTCCTCTATATTTTTTTCATTTTTTTATACAGTATTTAACAACTTTATGATTTTGTGTAGACTAGAGCTACCTGTGTATTTTTGTATAACTATAACTATATATATATATATATATATATATATATATATATATATGTGCAGTATATATATATTATATATATATATATGTGTGTGTGTGTGTGTGTTTGGAGTGTGTGTTTGTGTATGTGCAAGTATTTGCCTTACAGATGAAGCTGGCTTGTAACCGTGTTTTTTACGAAGAAATGTTACAAATTGATGGCAAAAGTAAAAGTTGTGTTATCTTCAGGAACAGGTAGATGCTTGCGATGTTCTCCTTACACCCAACTCCTTCATTATTTTATTCTCCGTAAATATTCGCAAAAGTAAAAGCTTTCCTTCATGGTATGGGAAAAGCAGTCAGGAAATGTAAAATAACTCTACACAACTACCGGTACATCAGGACAGGAAACGAATTCTGCACAATAAAACAGACCAAACATCATCATAATCGTTTGCTGCCTTCTGCGTCGTCAGTGCTATTATCTGCAGTTGTTAGGTGATAATAAATGTACAGTTACAGATTACAGAAGCTTGGCCAGCAAGCCTAAAATGGAACGAATACCATATGGTATAGGCCTAAAAGGTTCTGTTGTATTTAACTTAAACGGATAGTCTCTTACCTGCCTTTAAAGGAAGCACAAAATTAGAATCTGTTTTGGTAAAACACTGAGGATAATGTATTTATTACTGAAGTCATTGTCGCAATGAAAGGAAAACCTTACGTTGTGACAAATGAACAGACGTTCTGGTGCTATGTTTAGCAACCAATATTTATGTTATTTTTAAGTATTCGGTTTTCGTTGATAACATTAACAGTGTCAAATCATAATAGAGATATGTTAAGGAGAGGGTTCACTTTGGTAAGTTGACGTTTGATAAGTGATACCAATGGGAATGTGCGGATAGCATAAGATGGAAATGATTACGTTTGTAAATAGACGAAAATATAAGAAAATATTGGTAAATCACATTTATATCTCGAATTGAGTGTTCTTGTCAAGTCTTCCAGTGTTTTTCATTCAGCATATTAATGTTGGTGCATATCCCAACACTTGGAGGTGAGTGTGTTTTATACATTTTTTAAAATAATGACAGTGTTTCATGAGTTATATTTATTTATGTAGTTCCAGATGCAAAAAAGGTGTGCTGTAGAAAAATTCTATGTTTTCGTTTATAAAGGTGACTAAAGTAGCCTAGAGTATGCAAAGTAGTGACCCATGTTTATACAGATTTATGTAGATATTTGTGTTACGTGGATGGATATTTTGTTGCCATGTACTTTTTTTTTTGTTTGTTAAATTTGATTTGTTCCCTCAAAAATATTTGTTGGTTTTTGTCAAGTATTGAATTAAAATCAAGAATCTCGCTATTGTCTTATTAGTTATAATACCAAGTACCATAATATTTTGAATATGAACATATTACATTGTATAAAGAGTAATTTTATTATATATTACAGATATAGAGTAATGAAGCATTTGATGTAGTTTTTCCTAGGTTCATCAATCTTAACTGCAATTTATATTGTTTCATGTGCATGAACTTTTGTTATATTTGCGCTGTTATCCAGGTAGTAATCCCATACCAAAGATTGCTCTGGGTCCACAACTGATAAAATTTTACATATTACTTGGAAACACCAGAGCGTGGAATATACGTGTATGGTAATGTTTCTGAGAACATGCAGAGTGCTTCACATTTTGCTATAAAATAACAATGGTACCACAAACAGCAAATCATTCGTAGCTCGGCCACGATTCTGTGCTACAATTTGATTCCTTTTTTTACTTAGTTTTTTGCCACTTTTACATTTTGCCATATGTTTTTTATTACTACACTTTTAAGCTAGATTAAAACTGCATATGTTGGTAATTCTAAGTATGATCATAATTTTTAAAGAGGTATCGATATCTATAGCAGATATTACCTTTTTACCGGATTACCGCATGTGGTTGCTACTAGACAGACAGATTATATACATTATATATATACATAAATTTATATATATACATACAGTATATATATATATAATTATAATATATGTATATAATATATATGAAGTTTTGTCATATTTTTCACTTGATATCGAATTCACTGTATCTTGTAAGTAAATTACACTCAAGGGGGAGTCATAACTGATAAGTGTTTGCTTCCCTGCCAGGATTCTTTCTTAATAGCTGAATGGTTAAGTCTTCCATCACTGTATCTGAACTAAAGACCCAGGTTGAAATACTATAGCAAAGTACAGCGTTCTTTGCAGTTAAGCCCCGCCCACGGCTTACGTCATGACCATCCCTAAGAGCTAATTGGCTGGCAATAGTTTCGAAAAGTTGGTTAATCTGTGGTTCTTTTCATGTTCATTAATATTGCAATGGTTGTTGTACCGAACTAAATTACGTTCTGCAGATTATCAAAAGGAAACGTTATATTATCCCCTGAAATACAATCGTAATACGTTCTGCAGATTATCAAAAGGAAACGTTATATTATCTCCTGAAATACAATCGTAATACGCATCTCAATAAAGATGGTTAAAAAAAAGGAAAATACGAACGAAGTCAGGAGTGTTCCGCGATGCTACAGTGTCCTGAATACGGAGGTGACACAGGGAATGTCTGCGTTCGAATCGGTGCACTTGAATCACTGGACAATGATAATTACCGTCTGATACTGTCAAGCGTGTTCACCATTCTAAACTTACACACAAAGATTTTCTCAGACCTATGCAGACTGATATTTCATATTGATTTAAGGAAATTCTGCTACAATTTAACAGTCATAAAATCGATTTCATTGCACTTTTACACATTCGGAGGGATGACAAGCAGTGACTGCACTCTACAAAACCTGTATATGAACATGTTTAACTTAAAAGTTTTACAGTATAATACGCTGTACAAGTAGTACTAGATATAATTTGCTGAGAAATTTCTTAAGGACGTTATCTTCTTTCCAAATAACAGGATCATAAAAATGGACGTAGACCTACTGTATAATGTCCTATGTCTTTTTGTCGGTTTACGCAGCTTATGGTGTTTGGATTATAGGCCTATCTTATACTCAGTCGTTTATTATGGTTATTCTTATTTTTTTATGGTGCTTGTAGTTTTGTGTCTTCGAAAACTTTTCATATGGTGACCTACAAATGCAGAATAAACATAGAACTATTTAGAAAATACTGGTGGTGAAAAGAATTATCTGCCTACTTTTGTCAATTGAAATTTAGTCATTTGTTTTAATTAAAAGTAATCCAGATCTTTATGAATATAATCTAAGCTAGAATACTCTCCTAACAAGAGAGAGAGAGTATTTACTGGCTCATGTATCCTTTTGTCCAACAGGAGAATGCCCCCAAAAGCAAATGAATCGAGGGCTACTCGCAGACTGGTTTGGATCATCTCATACATAACATTTTCAGCTATCATTTTTTTTTTTTTATTTCGTTAAATATCTTATGATGCCTTCCTACCATAGCCTTCATTTTCGTAGAAATGCTACAGCAGCCTTATATTTACCCATCACAGTAATATAATTTGTGATCCCTTTTGTAAATATATTTTCAATATATTTCATTGAGAGCGGTCTGATAGTTGTGTGTAAGGCTCAGACAGTCCTATGATTGATCTGTGTGTGCCATCGGCTACGTGCCCGTAAGTTTTACTTTTACTCTGTGGTATAATCGGCGTTACAATTACTAAGGCCATCCACGCATGTCTGTGCATGTGCACTTGCTTATACGTGTGCATTCCACTTTATATTATACATTATATATCGTGGAGTTGAAACTACTATATTAATAAAAAGTTACTCTATTTCCAACGGATACGGGAAGAAAACTATTCACGATAAGAAATTGACGTGTAGGCCCATGCCCTGTCATGTTCTCAAAATATAAGAATTAGATGCGTGGCCCTATGACCTGTCATTGCCTCAGTATATAAGAAATTGACGACCTGTCATTGCATCAAAATGTAAGAATTGATGTGTAGTCCTATGACCTGTCATTGCCTCAAAATATAAGAAATTGACGTGTAGGCCTAATCTCTCAATAATATTAACATTTGACATGGCTGCATAAGTCTATGCTTCATTTCAATTAATGTGCTCTGTGTGGGATCGCTTATGTAGGCCAACACCAAATAAAAAAAAAAAAAGCAAGATGCTTGTGTATTTAGGCTCCGCATGATAAATAAAAAAAGATGCACAGACTAAATGATCCAAGAGCTTCCTAATAAGATACAGTATAACTTAATATATCTTTTATCGGAGATATCAATTGCAAACTTCACAACTCCGGGAACTCTGTGGTGTCATCATTCATGCACGACACTCAACATGACCGAACGGAGTCAAATCCGTTCTGGTAATCATTTGGACTGCTAACTAGTGTGACGTCATTCATCCCTCGAGAGCTAACCAATCACTGGCGTGCAGTGGGCAGGGCTTAGCTGCAAAGAGCGGTGGACTCTGCTATAGTCATGAAACCTATAGAGGTCACTTGAGAGGGATAGGTCGTTAAGTGTAAATATTCTGGTAACGTTCATGTATATAGCCTCAATTCGCCTCTGGAGAGAGAGAGAGAGAGAGAGAGAGATGCCTTATTGCAGTTATGTTAAAATAGCTATGGCTGGGACACCCCTCCCGAATTAACACTGTAGTAGAGGAAAGGTGTATAATTATTGTATAATCTTATTAGCAGAGGAGCTTGTTGGCCCCACCCACACCCAGTACATAAACAGGTTTGCAGAATGAGGGTGGATGTCTCCCCTACCTACTCCACCACTACCCGGGGCGGACAAACAGGTTTTCAGGAGGAGGGTGGATGTCCCCCCTACCTATCCAACCCCACACGGGGCGGACAAACCGGTTTGCAGGGGGTGGGTGCCCATGTCATGTCTCCCCTATTATCACCCGGGGGAGGACAACAACAGCCACCCAGATATTATTATTATATAGATAGTCAACTCAGCCATAACTGTTTTAGTGGGAAGATCGACCCCGTAGGGGGATTGTGCCGTCAGTACACCTCACGTGGTGCAATGTAGGCATTACCTAAAGGTTCTTCGCAGCGTTCCTTCAGTCCCTATAGCTTCAACCCCGTTCATTCCCTTCACTGTATCTCTGTTCATATTCTCTGTTCATTTCTTTGTGAAAAGCCTTTGGCTTTTCACAAAGAAATGTCTGTTTATGAATAATAATAATAATAATAATAATAATAATAATAATAATAATAATAATAATAATAATAATAATAATAATAGACACGAAAACAATAAACTTCGCCAGTGTGACGATTAAAGTTAAGTAAACCTTAGTTTAACCACACCACTGAGAAGCTGATTAACGGCTCTCCTAGGGCTGGCCCGAAGGATTAGACTTATTTTATGTGGCTAAGAACCAGTTGGTTACCTAGCGACGGGACCTACAGCTTATTGTGGAACCTGAAACATTGGATTATAGCGAGAAATGAATTTCTATCACCAGAAATAAATTCCTCTAATTCACTGGCCAGCGCCAGTGTGATGAGGAACTGTTTGTTAATGTTGATACTTTCTATTAGAGAGGAACTGCAGAAGGAATAAGACTGAACAAAGGCTCACTATTTCTCATGCTTGCAACCCCTTTCGTTCCTTTTACTGTAGCTCCTATCATATTCTCATCTCTTCATCTTACGTCCCACCTCCCTAACAATTGATTCATAATGCATTTGCGAGGCTTTCCTCCTGTTACACCTTTCAAACCTTTTACTGTCCATTTCCATTTCAGCCCTGAACGACCTCACAGGTCCCAGTGCTTGGCCTTTACCATAAATTCTATATTCAGTTCAGTTCAGTTCTAAAGTAGTTTTCTTGAGGTGTTTGTGGTCTCTCGTAAATTCTTTATTCTCTCTATTATTTCTATGTTTCCCTCTCTTTCTCTCTCTTAGAACATCTGTATCTTCAATTCTGTCCTTTTTTTGTCAAGTCCTCTTTCTGAAGCTATACTGACGGGCGTTCTAATGGATTTTTACGATCTGTCCAGGAAAAATTACATAATTCTAACAAAGTCCAATATTTTTTGCTTCTTGAAGGGACTGAGCTATTGATGGCTGAGCTACCAACACCATAAAAGGAAACTTATTTCATTTCAGAGATAATTAGTGAACCCTTTACTTGTCTCTGCCTTTCTTTTAAATGATACGAGTATATGTGAAGCAAGAATAACAAAGTAGAACCATTGCATCTCCGTCTCGGACGATTTATTATCCTTATTTCGTCTTATTTTATACTGTTTAGGCACAGTATTTATCAAAAATGTGTGTTTTTACTTCTGTAAGGGCGTCAAGTCGCCTCTCCTTTCTTGTGTTTCTCTCTTCATACGTACATTAATCACGTCATATATGTTACTTGTTGATATTTCAGATTCTTTATGTATCTCATTGTATGCATCATTGTGTACGGCCTGTCATCCGATATATATACCTGCCTTTTACATGTTCTGTAACGCATTATATACGTCTTTTTATGCCTCTTAACAAACACAACCTTCGTATGGACGCAGAGGGGGCCTCAGGTCGCCCGCTACCCTTCCGTCCGCTTTCTGCAACGTTATATACTACGGTCTCCCTGACTACCTACTAAGAAAATTGCAAGGAGTACAAAATAGAGCCGCCAGTTTAATAAAAGAACTACGTTCCCGTGACAGAATAACCCCAGCACTAATTGAGCTACATTGGCTCCCAGTAAAAGCTAGAATAGAATATAAAATACTACTTACAGTCTTTAAAGCACTAAAATATGATGAACCAACATATCTGAGAAACTGCTTAAGTTTCTTTAGACCCGAAATGAATATTGTAATCAGGCATGCAAGTGAAGCATATAGGCTATTTGAAACTAGAATAAATTGTAAGTCAGGCGAGAGAGCATTTGTACACTGCGCACCAAGACTATACAACAAAATACCGCCTGAAGTGAAGTGCATACAAGAAGACGACAAATCTAAAAAGGAACTAAAGACTCTCCTGTTCTCCAGGAGCTACGATACTGACGAGAAAACACTGAAAGACAATTACAAAATATAAGACGCACCTTATTTTGAAAACGTACAAGGGCCCGCCAGAGAGGGAATTATCCCTGTGGAGGGCTGTACATTAAACCAAACAAAGTGAACAAAGTGTACTTATAATTTTATGTTATGTTTTACTCCGAGTCCGTTTTTTAATGTCTGTTTCTTTTATTGTGTAGCTTTGAACATGGGACTAAACGTCTTGAAACGTCAGCAGCTGAAGAAAGTACTCAGAAAGGAATAAAGTGTCCTCCTCGCACCAAATTGCTGTTTGCTTAATTGATACAACCCACCCTTATCTTCGTTATACAACACACACACACACACACACATTGACACACACACACACATATATATATATATATATATATATATATATATATATATATATATGTATGTGTGTGTGTGTTTGATGACTGGAGGGTGCATGATCAACATACCAATTTCCAGCCCTCTAGCCTCAGTAGTTTTTATGATCTGAGGGTAGACAGAAAAAGTGTGGACAGACAGGCAAAGCCAGCGCAAGTTTTCTTTTATAGAAAACTGAGAGAAAGTTGTGTAGTTACTGGCATTTTATCACAGGTTATTTTTTGGAGTCCAGTTTTTAATAACCTCTTTATTTTCATTAATGTTGAACATTCAAGTCCTGCACTGTTTTCTTGATGGTTAATTTAATGATTTATGATGCTTTAATAAAGGCAATACTGTTAATATTGTATCATTTCTACTGTTCTCTTTTCATTGCTTCATAACATGTCTAGAGAAGTGCACAAAAAAAAGAATTGCGGGGAATCTACCTCTTCTCTCTAAATCTTACTACAAGGTTTGACAACTTCCTGCCCTCATTTTACCTTGAACTTCTAACCATAAAAGGATATAGTACTAAAATAAAATTATAACAGGCCATGCATTACACATTGACAACTAACCTGAAGAACACTGTGTAGCCTAAGAAAGCAAATGTTTTGTTGGTGGAACTGGTTGGTGTGTTTTTGTGGTTTCAGAGCATGCAATATGCTTAAATAAGAAGGTTAAATGAGGGAGAGTCATTCATGTTGAACAGTACAGTCACTGTGAATCTGCACCGACATTCACTCAACAGAGTTAAGTGGCGTTAGTGACAGGTTTACAACAATTCCTCTCACTCGCAAATGGCTCCTCTCACACAGTGCTTATTTTAGATAATAACTACCGCAATAACATAAATCTGCATTTACCATATACTGTACTGTACACTGTTACATTTGGTCTTCAAACAATGATGGGACATGGAATTCATTACTTTTTAATACATATACAATTAAATACATAAACAGAATGCACATTTATCACATAATTGGTGACTGAGCCACTACAGGTACAAATTCTTACTACAGTACAACTATTACTACCCATTCAGCACTACCTCATCATGAATATACAGTTAGGGTACTCTACCGCGGGTCAATTTGCTAGCTAAAGTGAATTTCAGATATGTTTATGACATCCTTACATATTGCAGTACTTTACTGTTCTTACCTCTGTAGAATATGTAAGTTTTATGGACTTAATGTTTGTTCACACAGGATTACTGAAGTTAGGCTAGGATTTCAAACTAGCCAAGAAAAGACTAACAGTTTTTTTTTTTTTTTTTTTTTTTAATTTGTTTCACATTTGACAGCACCCCACTAAACCTATTGGTTCACCAATTTGTCAAATTTTCATTGGGTGAAATAACAATAAGACAATTATGCATACTTTACCTTGGGCTAAAGCATTACAGATGATAGGAAAAAGAACAATTTCTTCTCAAAAGTAACCATCACTAAGAGTAATTTCTTTAAAAGGGAAATAATACTAACAAAAACAACTAATATAATGATAATAATAACAATAATAACGATCATAATAATAATTGCTGAGGACATTGAATTTTCAATCTACAAGGCAGCAGGAAAATCTTCTTCCTTTAATAATAATTATCCAAATAATGTTACCAAAACAAATTGATATTCAATAAGTCTTAATGCTTTATGCATATGTACTATGAAATATATATATACAAATTAAAAACTCCAACCAATTTTTATGACAATAGTGTTGAATGGTATGTTAGTAGCAATGTTTTAAAAGTGAAAGCCAATGCAAACTTTGGTTGCAAAGCTAGTGTTACACAGCACATATATTAATTTATTTAAACTCACTCAACAAAGGTCACTTTGGGGACGGCGCATTTATCAATATTATTGTAATTCTCCTTGGATGTAAGTTATCCCCTACGCATTGTGAATTCGACATTAAATATTATTTGTAGGGGGTTGTTCCAGATGGAGAAAACGCTGGTGTCACTGTCACAATCTTACTTGAATGGTAAATCTTGATTGAACTCTAGTGCAGAAAACTTTCGCATCAGGTGCTTTAAACACATACACAGAAGTTTCACCATGGTACTGAATAACATAAAAGGTTTCAGTGCCAGGTCATTAGACCAAACATTCCTAAAATCAAATCAAACAGAAGGTTCACCAGCAGAAAAACTTCCTACACACACAGCACCATCAACCTACCAATTCCTAGGTCTTCTTATCCTCCTCACTCCTAACACTATAATTATACACACCATACTCCAGTCGTTCCTCATAACAAAACTTTCTCAAGACACTTGGTGCACCTTTCACCTGCATTTTAACTATATCTATGTACCTCAACATTTCTCACCTTTTCAATCCTTCCTCTACTACAAGACACATATCACAGTCCTTCCTTATCCATGGTAGATATGTTCCAGGACCTACTGCGGAAACTCAAGTAACCAAAAGCAGACCCCATATGCAACGTGGTTTTCTTGTAAGTACATACAGCAAATACACTGTATATTGTAAATTTCAGCCTAATCCCAATGAGACTGCAGAACAATGAAGAGCCTAAAAGTTAGGCTTTTTACCCCTTTCAAGATGAGAGAACAAGGATAAACATAACGTACTGTTGCATATTTTACAATGGAAATTATTGTTATGAGCTGTGGAAACATACGTGGGAAAGGGAAATAGCAAACAAAAGGAAGTATGTCATTTTATGTTGGGCGCAGTGACGTCTGACAATTTTCATCATTTTATCCTTTACTCATCTCCGGAGAGGGTTGTGTCATCAGAGCACCTCACGCGGTACACTGCAGGCATACTTCAGGATCTTTGCAGCGTCCCTCCGGCCCCTAGCTGCAACCCCTTTCATTCCTTTTACTATACCTCTGTTCATATTCCCTTTCTTCCATCTTATTTTCCACCCTCTCTTACCAATTGTTTCAACATTATTTTCAACTTTGAATGACCTCATACTTCCTAGCGTTGGCCTTCGGCCTACATCGTATATTCCAATTCCAATTCCAATTCCATCCTTACTCACTTGTCAGGCTGAAGGAAACTTGTGAAATATTCACTCTAATTCTGGAATTTTGCATGTTTTTCGTCGGCCCCTGTAAACCAAAGAAGAGTTACTCCACGGATTTTGGACCGGTGTATACGGGAGGATTATTGCACCACACCAATACTTCATCTCTAGAGATTCAAAAATTATCTTTATATTCGCTTCCACCATTCATATTAAACATTCATAGCAACATCTTGCAGTTTTCCATTTACCTCATAACCTTACTCTTGTTCACATTTGCTCTCAACTTCCTCCTTTTGCAAATACCTTGAGTTTCCTTCGCTTGCTTTTACCATCTGCAGGCAGAAGGTAGTGTTCTCCCAAGATCTGAGGAAATATTTAGAAGAAAAGTTACCCAAGGTATGCAGAGACCAAAATGTTACTGAGGTGAAGGTAATGAAGAAAAACACGGGGATACTGTGCCCATTTCTAGTGTGTTCAATTTAATTATAAAACACTCAAATGAGAATTCTGAAAGGGGAGAGTTCTTTATGGATTTAGAAAGTTTATGATACAACCCATGTGGTTAGTGATGCACTGTTCAATCTTAGTTTTGCGTGTCCGTTTACTGTACAGCTGTGCAATTTCATTCGTATTTTTGCATTATTTCACACTCCATTCCCATCTTATTCTCGTTTCCCCTAACTTACATTTAAGTCTACTCTTCTATCTCTACTCTTGTACACCTCATCCATAAAGATATTAATATAGCCACGCAAATTCAACATACCCTTGTCTATGGTCCACTCTCACCCCAAACTCATCGACATCTTAAATTATGTAACCCATACATCCTCAACATTCCACATTGAACTTGTATGGGTTGTATCATAAACTTTCTAAGTCCATAAACAACCTTCCCCTTTCAAAATTCTCATTTGAGTGTTATATGACAAAGGCTTGATCCACATATCCTGTTCGTTGTCTGAATCCAAGCTGTTCTTCCCCCTATAAGCCCTCCTGTTATCGGTCTGATTTCTCATTCGAAACCCTAACATACACTTGCCTTGGTATAATAAGTAATGTTCTGCCCATGTAATTCTTACAGATACCTCTGTGACGTTTATCCGGAGGCAGTGGAACAGCCATTCACCTATCCCATTCTTTTGGAACCTTTCTGCCATTCTAGACATACTGTATTAAGTTCCTCAGTTCTTCATTGACGGGCTGGTATCGTTCTCGGCTGTATACTCTGCTGGGCCCGCGTCGATTCTCCGACCGGCCATGAAGAATTAGAGAAATTCATTTCTGGTGATAAAAATTCATTTCCTCGTTATAATGTGGTTCGGATTCCAATAATAAGGTAGGTCCCAAGCGTTAGGTAACCAGCTGGTTCTAGCCACGTAAAATAAATCTAATCCTTCGGGCCAGACCTAGGAGAGCTGTTAATCAGCTCAGTGGTCTGGTTAAACTATGGTATACTTTTTTGTACAGCCCTTGTTAGCCATTCAATCACACTAACACCACTACACTTGCCATCCCACTCATTATGCCATCCATTCATGGTGTCTTCCACTTTTCAGTCTCTTAATGACTCTCCTTTCTTTCTCGACAGTCACCTCCAAAAGCATTACACTAACTTTTTCTCTTTGTTATCTTTCACTTTCAACATACCTTCAAAATACTCTCCATTTCTTTATCTTATTCAGAAATAAATTTGTTCGTTTTTTCTCTGAAACATAAAACTCTTAATAAGCTGTAGGTCCCGTTGCTAAGTAACCAGTTGGTTCTTAGCCAGGTAAAACAAATCTAATCCTTCGGGCCAGCCCTAGAAGAGCTCAGTGGTCCGGTTAAACTAAGGTATACTCTTTTCTAAGGTTCTTGCTCACCTTTCCTTTTTTTTCTGACTCGCTTTCCTCTTAATTACCGTTTCTGTCCTAGTGTAGACATTGCTTAAGGTTCTTTGCAGCGTCCCTTCGACCCCTAGATGCAACTCCTTTCATTCCTTTGACTATATCTCCATTCATATTCTTTCTTCCACCTTAACTTTCCACCCTCGTATAACAATTGTTTCACAGCGCACCTGCGAGGCTTTCTTCCTGTTACACCTTTGTAACCTTTCAACTTTCAATTTTCCTTTCAGCGCTGAATGATCTCATAGATCGCAGCGCTTGGCCTTCGGCCTTCTGTATATTCTCTATCCTAGTGTATACCTGTAGATGATACTCCCTTCTGTCATGCAACTGCACCTCAGGTAATACCCCTTTTCCTTCACTAAACCGCTCCCAACAGCATTCTTTTTCACAATCTATACTATTCATATATCCCCAGTCTTCATGGCATTACAAGCACTACCACTCCGATGTTTTACACCTTGGACCTACCCTAGACAGTCATTCTGTCCTTCCAATTTCTGCGCACACACACAGCGCCTTTAACCTTTGTCTAACCAAGTGTCAAAACATCACGATTTCTCTTCTCGAAAAAAAAAAAAAAGCAACGTCTAGGTACCATCACTTCCCACCACCTTAGTGTCAATCTCAGTATACAGATGCTGACTTTACCATATGATTGCTGTTGGCTTGATGAGATTGAGGTCTAACTGAAGTATTTTCATAACCTGTCACCACTTTCGTTATGGAAATGGTGCGTTAGAATCCAAAGAAGTTGGAGTTCCCCAATAAAGCTGAGCCTTTTCGAGCCTTAGTAAATGCCACTCCTCCTCCTTGCCAGTACAAGAGCAATAAATTTTAAATTACATACTTAACTATATATATATATATATATATATATATATATATATATATATATATATATATATATATATATATATATATATTTATATATATATATATATATATATATATATATATATAGATATATATATATATATATATATATATATATATATATATATATATATACACATATAATGTCTGTGTGTGTTCTTTTCTGGCACAGTCTTTCTTTCTTGCAGGTAATCCTCACCAGGTGCTAATCCACACGTACACACACCGCTTCAAGCAACATCCCTGTCCCCAAGGTCGAAGATTTAAAGGAATAAAACAAAACTGCACACACATACTCACACGCACGCACGCACGCATGCACGCACACACCACACACACACACACACACACACACACACACATATATATATATATATATATATACATATATATATATATATATATATATATATATATATATATATATATATATATATATATAATATTATGTGTGTGTGTGTGTTTGTCTGTGTGTTGTATGTGTATGTTAAAAATTGTAAGAAATGGCATACAGCACAGCAGGAAAGGCCCATGTGTTAGGTTTGGGGTAGTATTTCTTTCTCTTTACAAACAATACAGTGCTTTCTATTCTCCCTTTGTTTATATATATATATATATATATATATATATATATATATATATATATATATATATACATATACATATATATATATATATATATATATATATATATATATATATATATATATATATATATATATCTCAGTAAATTCTTAATTTGGAACCTTTCGATATTTTTTGAAAAGGCAAAAATCGATAGATAAGTTTCAAAGGAGTTTCAAATGTCCGTTCTTGATCAACAGAAAATATTAAACACAATAAAAAATTTCAAAATATATGGAATAGATAAAAGCATTTAATAGGATTTAAAATGAAAGGGGTCTCTTGACTGACATAAGTAAAACTCTACTAGCAGTAAAAACACTATATTGTAAAAGTAATATATATATATATATATATATATATATTATATATATATATATATATATATATATATATATATATATATATATATATATATATATATTAATAAAATATAAATAAAAATTACTATTAACTGATATTAGAATAATCTGTTTACATCTAGTCAGCGGATTCAACCTCGCAATCCCTGCCGTTTAGGAAAACTTTTGAAAGAATGATATTTGCTCCCTTAACAGTTATACCCTTTAATATACAGTACATGTACAATGGTTACTAAGCCAGCACTCAGTGCAATACTATAATAGTTTGGAACATCTGCCGCATTTGGTATAATTATTGATGTTAATTGCGGTAAAAACAAGATAAAATCGTTTAACATTACACTATTAACACAACGATAACTTTGTAATAATAATTGCTATACTCATGTTAAATAACTTTTGATGAGCTTGGTATGATTGCTGTTATGAAAAGTATTCAAATAAACGTCAATAACTTGTATATTGATGAAATAAGCATATCAAAATCATAAAATACACGCGTACGTGAATAGAATAATTTAAAATAATTCTGCGGCTGAAACTTAAAATAATCTTTACAAATCAAAGATAAAATAGGCCTATTTCTCTTAAGTTTTCACCATTTGCTCTTTATTGAAGAACTTATCATTGAAAGAAGTGAGCATATGAAGCACTTGAAACGCCAAAAATAAAATATAAGATACGAGTACATGCTAAACGATTCAATGAAAACAATCTAGTAAACTGTAGTTAACTCCAAAACGGAATAGTTTTTTCTAAATGCTCAAATAGACATTAGGTTTTTTTTTTGTTCTCATTTAAGCAACTGATTTAGGTTTATGAAAAGTATTAAAAGGAGATTAATGGTTTCAATACACTTTTCAACTTTTTAAAACCTTGCAGTACTCAGTAATTATTGTATATATGGAGCCTCGATGGCTCGGTCGGTAGAGCAGCAGACCTGACTTCATAAGAAGTCTGTGTCGCGGTTCAAATCTGCAGCCAGCTGGTCAGAGGGCGGACACTTTGCCATCCATGTAGACACCCCGGGATTATGTATGTAATCATTAGATAGGTTTGCTGAAAGCAAATGGGTGTTACAGACTAATACACAGAAAAAACAAAGCCACTCCAACATCTTCTAAAACATAACAGACGCCTTACACGTCTAGAACTGTCGGCCTAAACTGCTCACGTCTCTTCGCTGGGAGAAAGAGAGCTTGGGTTTGGCACGATACATATACACACAGCTACCAGGGTCTATGATGTCAGGCAGGCAGCTGATCGAAGCTACGGCCACCCCAACGCCAAAATCAAAAAGTCATTCAAAGAAGGCATCGTGCTTACTCCCATATGAAAATGGGAAAAAGCACGTTAAACGAAGAAGAAGAAGAAGATATATATATATATATATATACATATATATATATATATATATATATATATATATATATATATATATATATGTATATATATATATATATATATATATATATATATATATATATATATATATATGTATGTATATATATATATATATATATATATATAATATATATATATATATATATATATGTATATATATATATATAAACCATTTATAATAATAACTAATCGATCTGGAAAACCTTTGGCCGTACATCTCTAGACAAGGCTAGACTGGAAACATAACTTGATGTTTCTTTAATTTTGTCAGGCTGTTCGGTATTTTTGTTGCTATGAATTGTTCAAAGGAGTATAAAATCGTATTAAACAACAATTTTAATGCATCTGTCTCTTTACCTTAATAATTACACGATGGGTAATACTTGATATACCATGAACTGAAAAATATGATGCCTTGGTTAGCAGTCAAATAAGGTCACATTTAATTAACCAGAATAATAGAGTTTTTACACACACACACACACACACACACACACACACACACACACACACACACACATATATATATATATATATATATATATATATATATATATATATATATATATATATATATATATATATATATATGAATGACTCTTGTACTCTCACTAATTAAGTGGGACCCTGTCTGAGCACAACGAAAAAGACTTTCAAAGAACTCACCATACAGCACCAAAGAATGTGTATACCAAATCCCAAGTAATTCATGTGACAATTTTTATATTGGTAAAACGGAAAATTTATTGCAAAAGTAAACCTAGCACCACAAAAAATGTATAAGGTATAAACCTGAGAACAGTGCAGTTTTCGTTCATGTTAGTGAAAACAATCATGACATCAATTGTACAGGGACTATACATTTTTCCAATAATTTACTGGAGGAAATATTAGAATTCGGTTATAAAAAAGAAAACTTTTCCTAGGACAAGATTATCAGCCAAAAATGTATAAGCTCATTCAATTATTCCGAAATAAATTCGTAAAATGTGTGGATTTTAAGGAAGTTGTTATCTGAGCATGCAGCAAAAGCATGAGCGCACCTGTATAGAAAACAAACTTGTCAATGGAGCACTACTGACCTGAAATGCTTATGAGTTTACCACCCCTCCCTTTTTCTGCTGACTAGGTGCGAGTACCTTTGCCACCCGTCTGTATCGTCGTTTGTACTGTCACCCTAACATACATATTGTAAATTTCTACAACTAAACATCAGTTTTCTTGAAGATGTCTTGGAAAACTAAAGGCATAAACGGTCACGATTTATACCTGCGTTTCTTTTTCACTGTGGTACGTTTGTATATATACATCACGTGTTCCGGTGATTTCATGCAAATTACGCACACACTAAATATATATATATATATATATATATATATATATATATATATATATATATATATATACACACACACATATATATATATATATATATATATATATATATAATATGGATTGATTGCTTGACTGAATGGCAGGTTCATATTGTCCTGACATCGCAGCAACACACGGTCATATGTTAAAAGTCTGAAGTTCCATTACCTACCTGCAAGCTTTTACAGAGTAGGCGCCCTTGTATGGAAAACAGCTGAGAAGACAAGACGTATGGTTAAAGACAGACCATTATAACAACTTTCAGACATAACAAGCAACCACATCTATAACACTGTTAGGAAGACATTTCCACTGGTTTGCCCTTAATAAAAAAAATAAAAAAAAAAATACCATCAGCATCTATCACAAAACGCTTGACCCTATGTATGAGCGCGCGTATGTAACTACAAGATATGCATATGTGTACGTGTGCTCATGTACATCCCGCACCAAAAATGAGAAACAATCCTTTACAGCAAGGCACAGAGTTTTCATTTGCAGTTTGGCTTTACCTTGTGTGTGTGCTCTACAAAACAACTGGATCGCGTATTTTTAACTTATAGTTTACTATTTCATATGCGAATGACTTTTACGTTTCCCATGCAGTGGGCCTGCATCACTGTTAGACTACATTTGTTTACCCAACTTAGCGAGGTAACCTTTTGCGCGACAGTTTTTTCCTCTCTCTCTCTCTCTCTCTCTCTCTCTCTCTCTCTCCTTGTTGCTTGTTATTCCAGGTGGTTGCAATGACATTTTTTTGGGGTCATTCTTTATTAGTTTTGACATGGCTGTAGTATCCCGTGACCATTTCATTTTTTTTTTACATCAGGTGTTTGATAGAGCGATATTCAAGACCAAATACAGCATGCACTCGGGAGGGATGAGATAACAGGACTTCGTAAAATATTCTTTGTTCTTCTTTTTCTAATGGGAATTTATGAACCCTCCTCGGCCTGACCAAAGTTATTCCTCTCGTGCTATGAAAAAGTTACGATACTCCTGTACTGCAAGGCAAGAATTATAATACACAGACTCTCCAGAAGACTGGGAATGGTTCTCTCACAGTCGCGCAGGAGTTAAAACATCACTGAAGAGATCCATCACTGATGGTTAGGTAAAGGTGTAGTTGTTTTTTCTTTGTGCGAAAATATTTGATGAAACGAGAAACTTGGTGTCGTGATACATGGCAGGATTATACTATTGAGATATCTAGTTATAATGATAACGTTTAAGATCCCACAAGCCAAATGGAGTGCTTAGATCAGTAGGGATGATCATTTCTCCATCTCACCCGTTGATATTTTTACCAAAGGCACGCATGTCTTGGCCGTGAGAGTAGTTTTAATTGGAATACAAACAAACACTTTCATCATTACTGGTCTTCCTTATTTTTTTAATTCAACTTCAAAATATCAGATGAACCTTCTTAATCCTGTGACCGATATAAACGTACTGAAATAATAGAATGTGGTTCGGACGTCGCGATAGCTTGAATTTACCAGTTTTATCGGCTTACACCTCAACTGAGCAATAACTCTAAAAGTAAATATGCTCATAATTTAATATAACATACCCATAAACACTACCCACGCACTGTAAAGATGAATTAATGATGCAAACGGCAGAAAAATTTGTAAATAAATTAAGTCAACATTAATCACTGGTTTGACTCGACAGAGTTAGATAACGTCCAGTAAATATCAGTACCTGTTAAATAATGAGAATCGAGATACGTAGATTCTCGATGATCTGGAATCGCATTAAGATATAAAGAATTTGGCTTTAATAAAATAATACAGTATTCTGGATAGGTTCTTAAACGTTTATTCCTTTAATTCTTCTTTATCCCAACTTGGATCCCGTTTCGAAGGGAGTGTGTTCTCGATTCACACTAGGGGTAACATGTGGCAAGTCTGTCCTACATAACTTCTCTTTGCGAGACAGGGAAAAAAGATCTTTTCAGTTATCAAAATGTAATTTAACTATTATTTTCCTAAAACTACTTCCAAGCAAATGCAATATCAGAGGTAAAGAGAGAAAACTGGTGAATGAATGATTTAAAACTCTTGTCGTAACATTAAACATTATTGAAGAGAGAGAGAGAGAGAGAGAGAGAGAGAGAGAGAGAGAGAGAGAGAGAGAGAGAGAGAGAGAGGTCCAACGTCTCCATCCGGCCGTGGTCAGATTCCCACCACCTCCTTCCCTTCCTCCGGCAAACCGTCCCCCAACCCCAACCCCCACTTTCACGAAATGTCTTTAAGTCCTCCTAAACTTTCCCGACAATTAATCACACAGCAGAGATTTGATCAACGCATCCTTCAGCCTCAGCCATAAAATCCCCTTTATTTTCCCCTCAGGGTGGGAGAGCAGACGGGATGGCAATAGAAGGAAATAAAGGAGAAGAAGGATAGTGCCAGCGAGAGCGGGGGAAAAGTAATGGGAAAAAAGGAATGTCTTACTAGAACTCTCTCTCTCTCTCTCTCTCGAAAGACACATAAATATTATAGCTAAAGCGATATACCTTTCGGTAAGCGCTAAATTCACGATATTGCCAAATAATCTCCTACCCCTACTAATATTCGCACAACTACTACTGCTACTACTTTCCTTCATCGGCTGAAAAGACCGAGACGGGAGAGTGGTAATTTATGGTTCGGGCGGGAAAGGAAATTAAAGAAAGGGAGGAAAAACGTATGTTAATGGACCCCCAAATCACACGGGAGTATATCAAAACTATCATTCCAGTTTTACTGAATATTCTACTTTCTCCTGTTACTCTGACCAAGTCAGCCAATAATAATAATAATAATAATAATAATAATAATAATAATAATAATAATAAAAATAATAATAATAATAATAATAATATCTCGGAAGAAGAACCTCTTTCAAAGAACCTTCATTGAATAGATGGCCGTCTGGACGCCGTTTAGTTTGTATTTTAGTTTCTCAACCTCTCGAATGAGTTTCTTTGCAGCAGCAGGTACATTATACGGTACGGCAGCTGTCCAAAGTTCATTTATTCCTTGACGTTTCGGCAGAGCTTTTTGCCAAAGTATGGCATAGATGTACCACTGGCTTCATTCGCATTTATAGTTTCATTGAGTACCCTTGACTTCATTTGCATATAGAGAATGACATAGATGTACTCCTGGCTTCATTCGCCTTTATAGTATGTCACGGATATACCACTGGCTTCATTTTCCTATAGAGTATGGCACAGATGTACCCCTGGCTTTATTCGCCTTTCCAATATGTCATAGATGTACCCCTGGCTTCATTTTCCTATAGAGTATGGCACAGATGTACCCTTGACTTCATTCACCTTTAGAGTATGTCATAGATGTATCCCTGGCTTCATTTTCCTATAGAGTATGGCACAGATGTACCACTGGCATCATTCGCCTTTATAGTATGTCATAGATGTAACCCTGGCTTCATTTGCCTTTAGAGTATGGCACATACGTACCCCTGGCTTCATTCGCCTTCATAGTATATCATAGATGTACCCCTGGCTTCATTTTCCTACAGAGTATGGCACAGATGTACCAGTGGCTTCATTCGTCTTTATAGTATGTCATAGATGTATCCCTGGCTTCATTTTCCTATAGAGTATGGCACAGATGCACCCCTGACTTCATTCGCCTTTATAGTATGTCATAGATGTAACCCTGGCTTCATTTGCCTTTAGAGTATGGCACAGATGTACCCCTGGCTTCATTCGCCTTCACAGTATATCATAGATGCACCCTGGCTTCATTTTCCTATAGAGTGCGGCACAGATGTACCAGTGGCTTCATTCGACTTTAGAGTATGCATAGATGTATCCTGGCTTCATTTTCCTAAAGAGTATGGCACAGATGTACCACTGGCATCATGCGCCTTTATAGTATGGCATAGATGCACCCCTGGCTTCATTTTCCTATAGAGTATGGCACAGATGTACCCCTGGCTTCATGCGCCTTTACAGTATGGCATAGATGCACCCCTGGCTTCATTTTCCTATAGAGTAAGGCACAGATGTAGGTCTGGCTTCATTCGCCTTTATAATATGGCATAGATGTACCCCTGACTTCATTTTCCTATAGAGTATGGCACAGATGTACCCCTAACTTCATTCGCCTTTATAGTAAGTCACAGATGTACCCCTGGCTTCATTATCCTATAGAGTATGGCATAGATGTACCCCTGTCTTCATTTGCCTTTAGACTATGGCATAGATGTACCCCTGGCTTCATTTTCCTAAAGAGTATGGCACATATGTACCCTGACTTCATGCGCCTTTATAGTATGTCATACAGATGCACCTGACTTCATTTTCCTATAGAGTACGGCACAGATGTACCCCTGGCTTCATTCGACTTTAGAGTATGGCATAGATGTACCCCTGGCTTCATTTTCCTAAAGAGTATGGCACAGATGTACCCCTGGCTTCATGCGCCTTTACAGTATGGCATAGATGCACCCCTGGCTTCATTTTCCTATAGAGTACGGCACAGATGTACCCCTGGCTTCATGGTCAGTGGCTTAGATGCACCCCTGGCTTCATTTATAATATGGCACAGATGTACCCCTGACTTGCACCCCTTTTTCATTTTTCCTATAGAGTATGGATGTACACTGGCTTCATGTACCCCTAACTTATGGCATAGCTGTACCCTTTATAGTAAGGCACAGATCTGGCTTCACAGATGTACCCTGACTTCATTTTCCTATAGGCTTGTACCCTTATCCTATATAGTAAGTCACAGATGTACCCCTGGCTTCATTTCCTATAGAGTATGGCATAGATGTACCCCTGTCTTCATTTGCCTTTAGACTATGGCATAGATGTACCCCTGGCTTCATTTCCTTATAGAGTATGGCACATATGTACCCCTGACTTCATTCGCCTTTATAGTATGTCATAGATATACCCCTGACTTCATTTTCCTATAGAGTATGGCACAGATGTACCCTGACTTCATTCGCCTTTATAGTATGTCATAGATGTACCCCTGGCTTCATTTTCCTATAGTGTATGGCACAGATGTACTCGATTTCATTCGCCTTTAGAGTATGGCAGAGATGTACCACTGGCTTCATTTTCCTATAGAGTATGGCACAGATGTACCCCTGACTTCATTCGCCTTTAGAGTATGGCATAGATGTACCCCGGCTTCATTTTCCTATAGAGTATGGCACAGATGTACCCCTGACTTCATTCGCCTTTAGAGTATGGCATAGATGTACCCCTGGCTTCATTTTCCTATAAAGTATGGTACAGATGTACCCCTGACTTCATTCGCCTTTAGAGTATGGCATAGATGCACCCCTGGCTTCATTTTCCTACAGAGTATAGCACAGATGTACCCCTGACTTCATTTTCCTATAGAGTATGGCACAGATGTACCCCTGACTTCATTCGTTTTTATAGTATGGCACAGATGTACCCCTGGCTTAATTTTCCTATAGAGTATGGCACAGATGTACCCCTGACTTCATTCACCTTTAGAGTATGGCATAGATGTACCCCTGGCTTCATTTTCCTATAAAGTATGGCACAGATGTACCCCTGACTTCATTCGCCTTTACAGTATGTCATAGATGTACCCCTGGCCTCATTTTCCTATAGAGTATGGCACAGTTGTACCCCTGACTTCATTCGCCTTTATAGTATGTCATAGATATACCTCTGGCTTAATTTTCCCATAGAGTATGGCACAGATGTACCCCTGGCTACATTCGCCTTTATAGTGTGTCATAGATGTACCCTTGGTTTCATTTGCATTTACAGTATGGCATAGATGTACCCCTGGCCTTATTCGCCTTTATAGTATGGCATAGATGTATCCCGGCTTCATTTTCCTATAGAGTATGTCACTGATGTATCCCTGACTTCATTCGACTTTAGAGTATAGCACAGATGTACCCCTGGCTTCATTTTCCTATAGAGTATGGCACAGATGTACCCCTGGCTTCATTCGCCTTTAGAGTATGGCATAGATGTACCCCTGGCTTCAGTTTCCTATAGAGTATGGCACAGATGTACCCCTGGCTTCATTCGCCTTTATAGTATGTCATAGATGTACCCCTGGCTTCATTTTCCTATAGAGTATGGCACAGATGTACTCCTGGCTTCATTCACCTTTATAGTATGTCATAGATATACCCCTGGCTTCATTTTCCCATGCTTCATTTTCCTATAGAGTATGGCACAGATGTACCCCTGGCTTCATTCGCCTTTAGAGTATGGCATAGACATACCCCTGACTTCATTCGCCTTTATAGTATGTCATAGATGTACCCCTGTCTTCATTTTCCTATAGAGTATTGCATAAAAGTATCCCCGGCATCATTCACCTTTAGAGTATGGCGTAGACGTGCCTCTGGCTTCATTCACCTTTGGGGTATCGTAGAAAGATTTACCGAAATGTTAAGGAATAATATATTTTAGACAGCTGCTGTATAATTTATCTGCTGCTACGAAGAAACTCATTCGAGAGATTGAGAAACTACAAATAAACACTAAACGGCATCCAGGCAGCCATTCTGTTCAATGAAATAATAATAATAATAATAATAATAATAATAATAATAATAAATAATAATAATAATAATAATCCTTAATGTTTGATATTGTTTGCAGTTTAAATGAGAACCCGATTTTTGTTTTTTAGAAATACTTCACCACGTTAATAAATAATGAGCTTGATGGCGTGCGCTACGCTGCGATGGAACCCGGCACTGCCCGTCATGTATCCCCTAACTACTCCGCCAACACCCGGGGAGGACAAACAGGTTTCCAGGAGGAGGGTGGATGTGTCATGTCTCCCCTACCTTTTCGATCCCTAACTACCCCGCCCCACCCAAGGCGGAAAAACAGGTTTGCGGGAGGGTGGATGTGTTATGTCTCCCCTACCGTCCCGGTTCCTAACTACCCCGCCCTCACCTGGGGCGGACAAACAGGTTTGCAGGAGGGTGGATGTGTTACGTCTCCCCTACCCTCCCGATCCCCTAACTACCCCGCCGCGGACAAACAAGAGATCCACCCGGATTTTATTATTATAGACACTTACAATGTTAGCACAAAGGTAAGGATGTGCCACTAATAATTAAATCTGCCTATACTTTGACGTCAGAGCTCAGACAAAAGACACATACATGCATTTTTTGTTTTTCAATAGTAAGACCTCTTCCGCACTACGGTATAACATCAGAAGAAAAGCACTCTAGCATCAGTCTTATAATCATATTTTTTCGAATTTTAGGCCCTTTTCCTACGAGGGAATGACTCCCAAGAATAGAAAAGATATTAACCGCTGCCGCATACATTTAACTACTGCATTGTGGACTGATTGATTGACTGACTGATCTACGGTTACTCAAACTGGCGTCGCAACATGTATGTTATTGACGCACTGTGGAACTTCTGCAATAATAGGCAACTTCTACAATAATAGAAGTTTCATACACCTAAACAGAAGGGTCACCGGCAGGGCGTCAAACCATATACTAGACACATACACTGCGCCATTCACCCCTATCTCGCGCGCATTCTGTCGCTTCCTAGATATTGTGGCTTTTCCTTTCCAGTACCTCTTTCATGCTTTCTATCCCACAATTTCTAGTTGTTCTTCTCCTCCTACCAACTAACTTACAAATTATAATTTCTTTCACCAACCTATCAACTTTTTACTCCCTACAAATTCTTACGAATTATACATTTTTTTTTTTACCAACCTCTCAACTTTTTGTTTACACATTTCTCGCCCTCTCTGTTCTTTTTATGCCACTTACTCTATACAAAGAATTCATTTCAACAGCCTCGGCATTTTTTCTTTCATTTTTCTTTCAACATCCACACTTAACTTGTATAAGAAGAGTTGGCTAAACAATCCCTTACAACTACACCTAGAGCGTTGTTTTCGTTTAAAATTCTCATTTCCTCATTCTAAAAATCAGCATTTCTATTTCCTCTCCTCAGCCTTCAAAAAATCACCAAAGCTCCTTAGCTTCCTGCTGAATCTGCAGTTTTCCAAATTCTCATTACAACTTTAACATTTGCCTTTAACCTAGCCATTTTTTCCTCACTATATAATCTCTCCATTTCTTCTTAATAAACTCACCTACTGTAGTCACACACACACACACACACACACACACACACACATATATATATATATACCTATATATATATATATATATATATATATATATATATGACACACACACACACACACACACATATATATATATATATATATATATATATATATATATATATATATATATGTGTGTGTGTGTGTGTGTGTAAGAAAACGTGTAATATTCAGGTTGTTCTGATGTCAACAGCTTTTGCTGCAGCATCTTCATGTATCTGTCAATAAACCTCTCTGAAGGATTTACCATGGTTACAGAAACGGGGCATGTGGACATGTGATTTCCGAGTCATTATTGCCTTGCTTACATGGCAGAATCATTAAAGGACAAGCATATTGCTTTCATGAGAGTGCAAATTCACACATATATATTACATGGACATATAAACGGAGAAACGGACCCAGTCAAAAATATAATTTGAAATTTTGAACACCTTCTAAATTTAAATTGGAACAAGACATGAACAAAAGAACCCGAGAGCATCGACTGATACAAAAATTTCATGCGATACATGCGATGACTGATGACTCTAAACAAGAACTTATGGCGTGTCGAGGTTTGCAAACGCTACTGTATTCTTGAGAAATTACTCAACCTTAAAAAATACAATATGAATTACAAAAAATATTACACAAAATATATGAAATCTGGAATTTTTCAACATCCAACTCGGATGTGGGTCGCATTCCTAGTCGGGCACGAGAGAGAGAGAGAGAGAGAGAGAGAGAGAGAGAGAGAGGTTCTTTCTCCCTAAAATGGTAACTCACCTTTATCCTTTTCTCTCATTCGTTTTCATAAGAAATGAACAAAGAAATACCCAATATTAAATATATGTTAAATATTTGGTTGAATCTCTGTGTATGATTTTGTTTTAATTTCTACGTGTGTGTGTGTGCGTACATGCGTCAGTGTGGGGAGTCTTTCGGTTACCAGCTACATTTTAATAATAAACTGTTAAGCAAACATTACTTAAAGGTTTACGGTACAAAGTCTGTGAATACAGAGATTGTTTACAGTATGAGGCTTGTGACTAAGAAAGGAGGTCATTCAGTTGAATAAGAATTTCCTTGAAAGGACAGTAAAGCATTCATAGAAATCCGACAGATACGCCAGATTAGCCTAGACTTCAATGGTAGGGATTGCTATTAAAGTTATGATAAAAGATCTTTACAACATCGTAGGTGGTATAAAGCATTTTGAGGAAAGTCCAGTTCATACACGATAAAAGAAATTTAGTATGGAATTCTCAAGTAAACTTTTAAATGCACTTATTTAGAACGACACTGGTTTTTGCTTAAGCTAAACACATAGCTTTTGAAACTCATCGATTCAAGTGAGTCGTGAAATCTTTCTGAAATAAAGTCTTATTATCAGATAAAAAAGAAGTCATGATAGTAATTTTTTTTTTTACTTTTATTTTCGGACGTCAAAATGACAAATGGAGGTGGTATACTTTTTCCCTTTTTTGTACGCATAAATAATTTCATGAAAAAACTAAGAAAATCCGTTTAAACAGTGGATATACAAATCTTGAGAGAGCAAAGAACCCAGGTACATCGTGGGTGTCCTATACGTGAGATTATTAGACTTTCCTACCCCTACTTCTTGTTTTCATCAATCGTTATTCATTTTATAAGCGTTTATTATCATCATTATTTTCCCAGAATTTACGAAATCTTACAGCAAACATGGCTTTAATATGCTTACATTTCCTTCACGTACATTAAATGAGCATAATCTAAAATTATGGCCTTCTCCTCTTCACAGATACTGCTTCTTCGCGATAGTAACTTCCCAAGAGTTTGAATTATGACTTGAAAAAATCGTTTCCGCTCTCTGATCCCATAATTGTAGGAAAACATCGTCTCTGATTCGGACAAATATCCCAGTCAGCTCTGGACTTCGACGGTTCACAATGTCTATGTAACTATGATACTACAGGTGGCAGTGTTAATTTATGAGAACACCGATATACACATACCGGGTGAAAAAGAGTGCGTTGGAAATACTGTGAATGTCAAAATTACTAAATGGAACATTGGGAAAAACAGAGAACACCAGAGATCTCAAAAGGTCGTCTAATCGTACGACATGAAATACTCAGAAATGAATAGAAATAAAAATATTTATCCATTTTTTTTCCTGTTCTTGGACCAGTGACTTTTGCATTTTCATTAAACTCACTATGGCTATTTTGTGAAGAGTAGACCAAATTATCACAGATTCTGACCGATATTTGAAAAAAAAATGAGTTTTAAAGGGAATAAGTTGTTTCACTCAATTCCAACCTTGAATAAAAATTTCAAGTCAATGAATTAACAGGAAAAAAAATTTATTAATTAACATACTTTTAAAAATAAATAATAAACAACTAATCTTCAGTAAAGTACGGTAAAGGTTTTCGGGATATCGCTGAGGTAGAATGAGTTGAAAAGCGCCACACAAATAAATCTACTCAAATGTGTTAACGAAAAGACTACGATTTTTGGGAATAAGAAACCCAATGAAAATACTAAGGAAAGAACGAAGGAGATCTCAAAGAAAGCGGGTAAGAATTGAGGGAAAGAGCAGAGATATATCTGAAGGAGCTCGGGTTGGAACATGAAGGCGCAGTCTCTAAAAGGTGCATTAGGAGGTTTGATATCTAAATTATCAGGATAAAAGGCAACGAAAGTAAGAGACGGCTGAAATGAGTGTCATACTGAAACATGAATTAGAAAAGTTCTATTGGATAGAGCGCCACCAAACACACCTTCGTCTCTTTTCACAGTCAGATTGTAAGTATAAAAACACACTTCTTTCACATGCATTCTTGCCAACAGTAGAAATGAAATTACTCTAGAGAATAGAATAGCAGATAGAATTTAGGCCAAAGGCTAAGCGCTGGGACCTACGAGGTCAATAAGGGCTGAAAAGGAAATTGAGAGTACAAAGGTTTGAAAGGTGTAACAGAAGGAAAAGGTAGCAGTTCCACTATGAATCAATCGTTAGAAGAGGGCGGAGAGTCAGATGGAAGAAACGGAATATGAACGGAGATACAGTAAGAGGAATGAACGGGGTTGCAGGGGCCGATGGGCTCTGCAAATGCCTACAGCGCACCGCATGAGGGCTGCTGACGGTACTACCCCGGTATGGTGTGAAATTACTCAACTAGCTGAGGAATTAGTTATTATGATATTCATACATTTGTCTGCAACATAGATTTACTTTCTCACAAGTGAAATATCCTATTTGAAAATGCATTCCACCTCACTGAGTAAATTAATAAAGCATATCGTACATTTGCAAGACCACTGGCAAGAAGATTTTGGAGTATGTGACCGCAATTTTATAATTTTCTCGTTTATAAGAGAAACGAGAACCGTTCTGTCTCTTTTTTATAATCGTCGTCTTTCATTATAATATATGAGCATCTTAAGTGAAACGAGAGATGGATAGAGAAAACCCTTATTTGAAGACTTCACATAAGAAATTATTATGTCGTACCGAGCATATTCCCGTCACACATACTTAGAGAGAGAGAGAGAGAGAGAGAGAGAGAGAGAGAGAGAGAGAGAGAGAGAGAGAATGAAAAACAAGAAAGAGACAGGTAAAAACACCTTTCAATCAGCCGAAATGCTTTCTGTTGATACCTTCTGCCACAGTAATGCAACGAGAGATCCCACTCACGAAAAGAAAGGAAATAATCAACACAAGAATATTCTGTCGTTATATCTTTTTCTGTTTTCCGACGTACCCAAGAAATAAGGCAGACAAAAAGAAAAAGAAAAAAAAAAGAACATGGCGAGTGGAGATAATCTAAAAAAGAGAAGCGCTGAAGATCTTGGAAGGGACATATCTGTCAGCCTCCAACATCTAAAACATTTATTATGTTCCATCAGCACCCCCAACAGCGGGCTGAATGATCTCCAACACCAACAGTTAGGTGCCAAGATTTCCTCTCATAACTCCCCTCCACCCCCAAACTTTCCCCTCTCCTTCTCTCATCTCATCCCCACATGCCATATGAAACCCCTCCTTTAATTTCCCCTTCCATTATTCACCCCCTACACCTCTCATGATATGTTTTCTTGCACACCCACCCTGGTTCAAGGCAGATTCTCACTCCCTCCCTGTCACTCCCTACCCATTTTATGTTTCCCTTACTATACACGTACACACACACACACACACACACGCACACACACACAGATATACGTACGAATTAATTATTACACACTGCAGCTTTCTTTTAAGACACGTACATACTGACAGAAAAATTACGTCAGCTATTGGGAATTCCTCACACGTGTCTAAACATTAAGATCAAACTGTATGTCACAGCAGACACTCATTTAGAGTTTTAGAGTTATGCAGATTACTCATTTGCATCACATTCATCAATTAAGTAAAAAATGTTCGAAATATCATCCATCTTAGAAAAATACACAAATATCCAGGCCATCTAAAACTGGACATCAGTGAATGTAAAAGCACATCTTCACCCGTTCTCTCTACAAACACAAACCGTTCCATCATGATAGGAACCAGAGTATGTAAGAAAAGATTCATTTTATTTTCACTGCGTCTCTCTTCTTTCTCCCGTCACTCCACTTCGTTCATATGGCCTTTCACTTACAATGAACTGACTCTAATACGCACAGTACCTAAAATTTGGTTCATAAAATGAAATCGACAATGTTATTCTAAAGTACCCGATTCCTAAAACTAGGTAATTTTGAGTCACAATCTTAATGATTAAAGATAATGAAATAATGTCAATCATGGAAGAACGAACAGAAAAGTACCATGAACACCAATCCCTTATAATCTGACGAAAGGTATCTTTTACTTTTTCTACTAATCTATCCACGTGTCCACATCTGAAATTATATTACCTCCTTTAAATAAACTACACACTGGGTCAAAGAAAAAACCTTCTCTATGTATAAAATCATATTACACTTGAAATAAATGCTTATTCTAAATTTTATAGAAAAAACTAAAACGAACAAAAATTCGGTATTAAAAAAGAAATCGACATAGTTGTTTGGCATAAAATCCTCTCTAAAAAATCTGAAATAATATTCATTCAACAGACACCATATACCGTTTTTATCAAGTAAAAATCCCACGGGAAATTTATTATAATTGGACATGAAATATTTACACTGAATATATGCATGAGTCTCATCATTTAGAAATAAACAAACGAACAGAATTAAAAATAAAATCATGCACACTCGCACACAAACCATAAACCTTGTGGCATACATGCCCGTTCTCAAACAACACACGCACATATATTTGAGTATGTGTGTGTGTGTGTGTGTGTGTGTGTGTGTATAATATATATATACACACACGTTATACGATTATTCAAACTGATCAAAAATTATCTTTACATCATAATAGTGGCTGTAGAAAAAGAGCTAGGAGTACAAATTATCAAGCATTCCAGCCGACTATTTTCATAATGTAATATTTTGTCGGATGCTATAATTACTGTGTTTGTGGCACAGAAATTACCATCAGGCGAGGTTGAAATTTCAGCTTCAATAAATGATTATCAGTATTATCATCCATGTAGCAAATAAATATGATTATTTTTGAAATGATAAAGAAAATTCATAATAAATGATACACCACGGGTATATTAACACTACAATCAGTAGTCTAAACAACTCGACGGTTTATTATTGCTACTATTAATAAACTTTATCATATTATAATAGTCACATTTATTGCTACAGCTACTACTATTGCAGCTATTGTTACAGTTAGGGTTAGTCTTAAATACTCCGAGCTACTCATAAAAAAAAAAAAAAACATTACAAAAATGAAGCCGAGTCTGGTCCAGACCACTTCAATTTCTTAAGAAAATATACCTGAAGGAAAAACTCAAATATTTGTCTTGGGTCATTCTAATCTCCAGAATAAGGTCCTCTTGTTAGCGAACAAGTAAGACTAGCCGTGCGTTTCATTTTACGGCCCAAGTTTAAACGGTAATCATTTATAGATATCACAAATAAACTCTCGCTTTTCGAAATGTGTGAGGCTAGAGATGGGGTTTTCCTTCTTTTAAATTCCCGAAAAAGCAAAAGAAGAAAATGGAAGTATAGAAACATTGATAAAATTCACCTCTTGTAATAAAATAAACTTAAATATTATGCTAATCATAAAGTATAACCAATAAAACAAATACATAACCAGCAAATATTGCAAGTAATGTTGTAATAAACTTCTGAAAACTTTAAATAATATTTTGATTGTTAACAAGCTGCTTATTACATGAATAAATTAAATGTTACGATGGAATAAAAACGAACGTGGAATTCCAGATCTTGGAAGAAAAAGTGAAGAGAAAGTCACGGAACTGTAATGAATAATATCAGTTTTAATATAAATATTAAACTAAGGACAAAACTGACAACATGTTTTCAATAAGCGAGAGAGAAAGAAACGAAACAAGCAAATAAACCCCCAATATATTTCCCATGCTCACCACCATGCATTTTCTCCGCTCCTCGTCTTATTTCTGAAATTCTAATTACCGGAAGATTGTGTTGGCTATGTTTCGCCTATTCCTAATTAATTTTCCATTAGGAGCACTCCGTAATATACCGAATTTCCTAGGGCTGTCAACGGCACACGCCATCAGTTCCCACCACCAGAAGGCGTGGACGAAGAAGTCGAAGGACGTTCCCTGGAGGTTCTTAGGACAACAATCCTCCAGGAAAATGAGGGAGTAAAAAAAAAAAAGGATCATCTGGTGGGCAGAAGGATGGAAGAATGGAGAGAGGAGATGGAGGAGCATAAAATAAGAGAGGAAGAGAATGAAGAGGTGGGAAGAACAAGCGGAGGTAGAGGTAGAGGAAGAAGATGAGAAGGATCGGAGTCCAAAATAGAGGTCGGATCTCCCTTCCCCTTTTCGGTAATTACGCTCACTATCACAGCAATTTGGGCGGGCAAGTAGGCCGATCGCCTTTATGGCCTATGGAGCCTGTCTCTTCCACGAAATTCCGCCTACAGGAGGAAAGAACAACTTTTCTCTGCCGCTATCAAAGTGACCTACTTTCTATTCCCCTTTGTTTTTCTGCAATCCAGGTGCAGTTTAATGCTATCGTTCACATACTATCTGTTTGTTTGCTCCTGCGCTGGAAAACAAAAGTAAGAGAACAGAGGAAAATGAAAATAAAACATCTAGAACACGAACAATTTTAATAGCTGGAATCATGGTCTTAGGCCATGGCAGGAATGCTGAGTTCGAGTAACCCCAATATGAGACCTACATAAATATTTCAAACTACTCGAAATGATTCGATGGAGCAGGAATGACAATTTAAGGGGAATGGGAATCACATCAAATTTCATTTATT
The DNA here is from genome assembly GCF_040412425.1 of Macrobrachium rosenbergii. Lineage (NCBI taxonomy): Eukaryota > Metazoa > Arthropoda > Malacostraca > Decapoda > Palaemonidae > Macrobrachium > Macrobrachium rosenbergii. Next base: position 65,218,002 of record NC_089742.1, on the reverse strand, counting down.
TTTCTGTGGTTTAATGGTCAAAGTAACCTTTCACTAATTACTGCTCTAAGTCATAATTTATTATTATTATTATTATTATTATTATTATTATTATTATTATTATTATTATTATTATTATTATTATTATTATTAAAGGTAATCTTACGAACCTGCTTCACGTCGAAAATCCAAGAATGACATGGAATAGTGTATAGTGGGGTCAGACACAATTAGAAATCCTTGGTAACTTTATATAATTTCATGACAGAAATTACAGCAAATTTAGGGAAAAAATATCTATTTCTTGCCCTTATAGCTTCTTATCCCTATTAGGATTATATGCCAATTATTCAACTTACATCATTAACATCATCATAAACTCCAGTGCTGGTGAGCCACAGGGCCTCTGATATTCTGCCATTAATGCCTTTCCTGTGTTTAATTGCACTCAAATCGCCTCCCATTTCCAGCCTCCCATATCCTAGTTCCCATCCAGGTAGGTACGGGTCTTCCAATTATGTTAAAGAAATAATAGTGTATAATACGAGTATTTCAGACCATAATGTCATAGAATTAACAGTCCGTTCCAAAGCACATGAAAACAGAGATAAGCAAGAGAAGAAAAATTGGGAAGGATATGGAAAATATAATTTCTATAGTAAAAATATAAATTGGTAAAAAATAAATGAAGAATTAAACAAAGACTGGGAAAACATATTCGTAAGTGATAATATACAGGTAAACGGATATATTATATAAAATATTAGAGGAAACAGTGGAAAATATATACCGAAGAAGAAAAGTAAACATCAGTCACGCATACCAAGAGACAGAAGGATCTTGTTCAGAAAATCAGAAAGTGGAAAAAAGGTCTTGCAAAGAAAAGAATGCATGGAAAGTGATGGAGCTAAAAAGTAAGATAGAAAATGCAGAACAAAAGATTATACAGTCAAAAGAAAAAGAAAATCAGGACCCTGAAGAAAGGACCCTACAAAATATCAAACAAAACCCCAAAATTTTTACTCATATGCAAAAAGATGAATAAAATAAGAGTAAGAAATAGGCCCTCTAAGAATTGAAGGGCGATTAACAAATGAAAAAGGAAATATGTACCATATTAGCAGAAAGATATAAGAGTGAATTCACACCTAGAATTGATAATGAAGATAATGATACAGAAATAAGAGATGAAAATAGTGAATATTTATCGGACATAGATATTACTGAAGCCGATATTGTGCAGGCTATTAATGAGATTAAAAATGGATCAGCAGCAGGACCTGATGGTGTTCCTGCCATTTTGTTAAAGAAAGTGGTTCATTCAATCGCAAAGATGCCCGCAATATTATTAAGACAAAGTATAGATACAGGCAAGATTTATGATGAACATAAATTAGCGTATATTACCCCAACTTTCAAAGGAGGATCAAGACTAGAGGCAAGTAATTATAGGCCTGTGAGTCTGACATCTCATATTATGAAGGTTTATGAAAGGGTAATGAAAAAATAAATAATGAAACATTTAATGAAAAATAGTTTGTTTAATATAGGACAACATGGTTTTGTACCCGGGAGAAGTACACAAACCCAACTGTTAGTCCACCATGAAAGCATATACAAAAATATGATAAACGAAAAAGATACAGATGTGGTTTACCTAGACTTTGCAAAAGCTTTTGACAAGGTAGACCATAATATATTAGCGAAAAAAATTTGAAAACATAACATTGTGGATAAAGTAGGAAGATGGATAAAAGAATTTTTGCAAATCAGAAAACAGATAGTGATTGCTAATGATAAGAAATCTGATGAAGCTACGGTAATATCCGGTGTGCCACAAGGTACGGTGTTAGCTGCATTGCTGTTTGTGATTATGATTGCAGACATAGACAGTAATGTTAAGGACTCGGTAGTGAGAAGTTTCGCTGATGACACAAGAATAAGTAGAGAGATTAATTGTCATGAAGATAGGAACTCACTACAAAGAGACCTAAACAATATATATAAATGGGCAGAGGTAAATAGGATGGTATTTAACTCTGATAAATTTGAATCAATAAACTATGGTGATAAAGAAGGAATACTATATGCATATAAAGGACCTAATAATGAGACAATCACAAATAAGGAAGCAGTTAAAGACCTTGGTGTGATGTTGAATAGGAATATGTTATGCAATGACCAAATAGCAATAATATTGGCAAAATGCAAAGCAAAAATGGGAATGTTGTTCCGGCACTTCAAAACAAGAAAAGCCGAACACATGATTATGCTTTATAAAACGTACGTATGTAGTCCACTTGAATATTGCAATATAATATGGTACCCTCACTACCAAAAGGATATTGCACAAATAGAGAGTGTACAAAGGTCCTTTGCAGCTAGAATAGAAGAAGTTAAGGACCTTGATTACTGGAAAAGACTACAATTCTTAAATTTATATAGTCTTGAAAGGAGAAGAGAATGCTACATGATTATCCAGCCATGGAAACAAATAGAAGGAATTAATGAAAACATCATGGAGCTAAAAATATCAGAAAGAGCAAGCAGAGGTAGATTAATAGTACCCAAAACAATACCAGGAAAACCCAGGAAAGCACACAGGACATTAATCCACCATGCACCAGCATTGATAATGCAGCATCTATTCAATGCGCTACCAGCTCATCTAAGAAACATATCAGGAGTGAGCGTAGATGTGTTTAAGAATAAGCTTGACAAATATCTAAGATGCATCCCAGACCATCCAAGACTGGAAGATGCAAAATATACTGGAAGATGCATTACCAATTCTCTGGTAGACATCAGAAGTGCCTCACACTGAGGGACCTGGGGCAACCCGAACGAACTGTAAGGTCTGTAAGGCAAGGTCTGGTGCCCACAGGAGCCCACCTAACGCTATAACGTACGATTTTCCCAGGGGTTGTGCAAAGGACATGTCCGAGTCATCTCCACCTCCTGTTATTATATCATCTAGTTGAACTTCCGTAATTTTTCTTATACTTATCCTTACCCTAACATTTGACCCCTATAATTCTTCTTAAAGTTTTATTCTCAAGTCAACAAAATCCTTTAGATATGGTTTCAATTTCATATCATGATTAATGTCCCTACGACATTACACATCGTAATACACTTGCGTATGATCTTACTTCTGTACAGTTTCACACTATTTGATTTCCAAATCTTATTCAACATTCTCATTGTTTGAATGCCTGTCCGAATCTTTCAAAATAACCTATTTATCCTTTCTCCATCTAATGTTATTTTTTCCCTTTGTGCTTACTCTATCCTCATTGCTGTAAATCTATGTCAATGTTCAGTTGTTCATCTTCAAGATGGAGTACTATATTAAACCTTGAGATTCTGTCAACTCTTTTGTTGAGTGCTTTTAAATTCAGTTTTAGTGTGGTCATGACAAGCTGGTGATCACTTTCACCTGCTCTCCTGTAGCTCCTAACATTTATCAGTGTTCTTTTTCTCTCTCACTTAATAGCCATGAGGTCAATTTGATTTCTATGAATGCCATCTAGAGAAGTTCAAGTGTTCTTTTGTTGGCAAAGACTACCTCCAATAATCAAATTGTTTCAATTTGATTTCTATGAATGCCATCTAGAGAAGTTCAAGTGTTCTTTTGTTGGCAAAGACTACCTCCAATAATCAAATTGTTTGCGCCTCAAAAACCAATAAATTGGATTCATTTTCATTTTGCAATCTCTCCCAGGGCTTCCTCAGCCATTGCATCCTTTGTGCCTCTTTTGTTCCCAGTAAATTTAGCATTCACATCACTAACAACAACTGTCATATCTCTTTCTGGTATTTCATCCATAACATTCTCCAACTCTACATATCACTCGTTCTTTATTTCTTCGGAGGTATCACTCATAGGTAAAGAGCCCAAAATAATACTAAAAATAAATTGTTTTGTTTTAAATCTTGTTAGCAGACATCCACTGCTCCACGGCCTGTAGTCAGTCAGTTCTTTTTCTGCATTCGGCTTTAAGGTCATGCCTAGCCTCTAACAATTCCATCTGCTCTTCCTGAACTAATAAAAGCATTACTTCTCTCAAATCTCTTTTTTACAATTCCTTTGCACTGTGATTAACGAAAGCTAGGATGCCCAGTCCATACCTCTTCATTTTCTTTTTATAGCTATTCCATCTTTCCAAACTGAGTCAGGGTTCTCATGTTCCCATTTCTAGTTTCAATTACTTTAGTATTTAAAACACCAGGAGACTCTAGGCCCCCATACACAAGAGACTGGAGGACATTTCTAACTTGAACGTATCCATTTATCTGGCAGACTTCACAGATGATTCACTGACTAAATGCATTGAAGGATTGCCAGTTTCTTGTAGCAGGCTAACCAAGGCCACTACCTACTAGTTTTTACCAAGTCATTCGCCAGGCATCCAGAATCAAAGCGACGGAGACAGAGCACTCAAAACCTTAACTCTGTCCATCGTCCCACTATAATTTTTCTGGGCAAGGTCACAACTTTCGATTGTGGATGTAGCCTTTGCCTAAAGAAGCGTAAACCTACAAGGTGGCAGATACTCATACTCTGAGCTGGGGCTCCTGATCTAGGTGCTATCAGCTGTGCCACCGAACCTGGTGCTCACAAAGGGGCAGGGACACAACTCCCACCAAGGTGTTGGGATGCAACTGACATACCCAAAGTTACAACTCAAGTCTATTCAGCTACAAATGACATCAAGAGCCCCTTCAAAGAAATTACCACAATATGAAATGATACCAAAAACCTAGACTTAGTTTCCACTAAACGTCAACGAAGACTACTGAGGAAGACGGAGCAGCAGATAAAATGCGATCTTGTGTGTAAGCAGTGCCTTGTTCCATACGCTTGAGTTGCTCGCCACATTCCCCAGTGGATTTTAATTCTAATTGTAACGAAGGTGATGAAACTTAAGCACGTTCACAAGAGCTGTTTTTGAATAAAATTCCGAGACAGTCTAAAATAGCTACCTTACGATATCGCTATGCACATTTCAGATTTTTTAAAAGCTAACAGCTTACTCCCATGTGTTTTCTAAGGGTGTATATAGTTCAGTGGATAAAAAAAAAAAACTACAAAAAAGGAAAAAATTATAATTGTACATATCCGAATAAAAGAAAGAATATGGCGAAAAAATAACAATGCCTGCAAGGAAGGGACATGAAGGAAACAAACTTTTTGCTGCACGAGGCTGAGAAAAAGAGACGAAAAACTGACTGCCTCTGCGAGGATGAAAGACAAATATTCAGTCTTTGAATATGGCAAAATCTATTATATTTTCCGTTGTGAAAATATTGGTGAATAGCAAAAAACTATTTCACAAGTCCTTTCTTTACAGTACAAGTTTTCACTTTCAAAGAAGCAAAAAATGACTTCTGCCGCAAGAAATTGACTAGCCGTAAAGAATTTAAGAAAAACGTCCAGGAAAGGAAATATTGCACTATTTTTCATCACCACTTGTTCTGCAACGAAGTGCAAAAGTAATTTGAGCGTATAAAAACTACTGCCAAATTCAATCACCCTTTTTTCCACTAGTTTACACGTTGCGCAAAGAAAATATTAAAACCTGTTTACATGCCAATCTCTCAGTCGCCTAAAAGAGGGAGGAAAGAACACAGATTTTTCAAAATCAAATTCAGAGAAGAAAATATCTCCCTTAGAAACAGAGGAAGAAGAAAGCTGTTAGCTCTTAAGCATAAATCATTATAAGGATTTCATGAATCTTGTATACTCTTAACAGTGTTCAAGATTACACACACACACACACACACACACACACATATATATATATATATATATATATATATATATATATATATATATATATATATATATATATATATATATATATATATATAGAGAGAGAGAGAGAGAGAGAGAGAGAGAGAGAGAGAGAGAGAGAGAGAGAGAGAGAGAGAGGTGCTAAACTATGAAATGAGACTTTAAGGAATAATGCGCGCGTGAGGGAGGTATTTTATTTTGGAGTGCAGGGATTCGTAGCAATGGTGGAATGAGATAAAAACAGTGATCCGGAGGGATCTGATGGAATTTTTGCAAGTACCTAATAGAAGTGCCATCGATAGAAAAGCAAGGCTGTGATGAATAAAATCACAAAATAACAAGAGTCAAGTTAAGAAGTGAGATCTACGGGCTGGTCATGGAGCAAGAGCCCGTGCCAACACAAGGTTGGCTTAATCGAAAGTAACAGCAACAAGTAAAATATGCGTCGAAGGGTCTTCGGCGCAATCGAGTTTTCTGTACAGCGTACAATCAAGGCCACCGAAAATAGATCTATCTTACGGTGGTCTAGGTATAATGCAGTATGACCCGCAACCCATGAAACTTTAACCACGGCCCGGTGGTGGCCTGTCCTATATCGTTGTCAGATGCACGATTATGGGTAACTTAACCTTAAATACAATAACAACTACTAAGGCTAGAGGGCTGCAATTTAGTATGTTTGATGATTGGAGGGTGGATGATCAACATACCAATTTGCAGCCCTCTAGCCTCAGTAGTTTTTAAGATCTGAGGCCGGACAGAAAAAAGTGCCGACGGACAGACAAAGCCATCTCAATAGTTTTCTTTTACAGAAAACTAAAAATGTGAGATGGGTAATACTTAAGGCGAATGACTTTCACTCCTTACAGCGGAGTACTACTGTCTAACCTTTTAACACCTGGGTAAAGATTTTTTGGGGGGAACGTTAGGCGGTATTAGGAGGTCAGGAGGTTTAATAAACGCGATTAGACTCTTGTCACGAAAGCAGTCTACATTGAGTTGAAGATCAGTAAAAATGACAAAGAGCCAGAGAACTGTATATCAGTATAAGAATGAGTTGACAGGGGAACAAAGGATTGTCCATGAGTTGAAATTTTGCTGGAGTGATCACCAAAGTGACAAAGAAAGTGTAACCGATAGCGTTCTGCGTGAGGCACTATGGAAAATCGCATTTTATGGGATTCCTTACGAAATGATAAGTATTTGGACTTACATGACGCCAATCTTTTTAAAATAATGTTTATTAGAAAATCAAGATTCATTTGAAGTTATGACTGATGTGAAGTTGGGTGGGATTCTATCACCTCAGCTATTTCTTTTGGTTATATACTTTTGTTATGCAAAGAGTTGTTGCTTCAAAAATGCTCGCATTAATTAATAAAGGAATAAAAAGCTACTGGCTCTTAACCATGTTGAAATTATTATGTTGATATCAAGAATGCCTGAGGAAACTCATCTCGTTTTAAACTGGTTAGGGAGGATGGTAAAATATTATCTTCTGTTAACTACCCCAAAATCAATATAAGGAATCACCAGTGAGTGAATTATATAGATAGAGTGATGGAGGTGACTGAGAGGGTTAGATATTTGGGTATAACAGCCACAAGAGAAGGAAGTTTGCAATCCTAGTTTAATAAAATATCCATTTGCGTTATGCAGCACTGTCTTCTTATTCTTAAATATGAAAAGGAAAAAATCCCATAAGCTAAAATGATCAAGGCCATAGGGTTCTCACAAGAACAACTAAATCTAACAATAACTTGTCGATGCAATGGCTGCGCGTTCACCAGCCACCTGAAGTCAATAACTAAATCTGATTATATTTCACACGAAACTCCTCATTTAGAGGAGAAAAAGCCAAATGCTTGCTGTGTAGGCATTTGTTTCCCCACAGACAGAAAGCACAAGGGAAAGAGTTAGGCACTTGTGAAGCCCTTTTCGATCTTGTAAGTTTCTATCCAGAATCACCTTTAGTAACTCATAAAATATGATTCAGGCCTGCTAAAGCTGAATATAGCCATCACAGGGTTTGTCGCTTTTAATGTAACAAACTTACACAATAACACACACTAAACACCTACTATACAGCAAATTATACAGTGTATAACAAAAAAAGACTTTCTCAGTTTAAAGTAAAGAAAAAGACCTTGGTCAGGTATTTCAATACCTATCGAACAAACTTTATTCCCAAATATAATGCATATAAGTCATTATTTTCTTCCCTTGTCTTCGTTTCATTTCCTCGGTGTAAATTATCCTACCTTTAAATATACATTTTTAGCAAAACTATTTTCTTTAGGATTCTCTCTCTCTCTCTCTCTCTTGTACACACACACACAATCACAATCACCGCTTGTGTGTCTGTCTGTTTCCAGCGGAAAGGTAAATCCTGATCTTTAAGATTTTCCTCTTTACAAACTTCAGCATCCCGGATGCCTCATAAATTTTCCTCTTCTTATTTACATGTAAGAGAGCCCATAATATCGTTTCTTTCCGACACAATATTACCTGCCATTAAAGACAACGGGGTTTGCCTTTATTCAATTCCTGTCTCACATTCTTTTCTTTGTACATCGGCACTAAATTGTTAAATAAAAAAAAATAGTATTCCTTCTTTTTTACAAAAACAAGAGACATCCTACAATAATTCAAGACATTAAACACAACAGCAAGAATGAAAATTCAAAAAAACTGCAATGGACAAGTACAGTACATCTTTTCATGAAGTATGTACAGGAATCTCTGTCAAAACACGACTGACACTATAATGAAGTGGTATTAAAAAACATAAAGTTATTTCAACAAGAAGTACTGCCTACTAATATGTTAACTGACTGCTGTGTAGTACTGGCGGGTTATGCTCCCTACTGAATTTAAGAAAACCAGTCTGGTGTATGAAGATACTAGAAGACTTAAATATCGTTTAGTTTATGTGTGTGTGTGTGTGTGTATATATATATATAGTGTATATATATATATATATATATATATATATATATATATATATATATATATATATATATATATATATATATACCTGTATATATATAGACAGACAGATATAAACGATACAAAGGATTACCTAAGAACACTATGTTTACCTTATTTCACCGGCTCTGAGTCCAACAAATCAATGCTGAAATGTTCAATATAACAATATTCTTTTCATATGATAACACTGTAAAAATGTTTATGAGGAACTGTCGAAACTGTCGACAACAGTATGGCAACGTTGTTTATAAAGTTCCGTGTATGGGATATGATTTATTTCACTTGAGACAGACGAGAAAGGAATGAAGTTTCAGAGTAAATAAACATAAACATTCAGCAAAATGCTATTTTGTAGCCCTAAGTGAAAAAATCATGAAACTTTTGGCTCCTGTTGTAGTATAATTATATGCAATAAAATTGTCCCAAGAAACCCCTCAGACTTCGCATTAACTGAACTAACAAATGAAAATTATATTAATTCAAGTCCAGGTCTAAATAATCTTAACCCCATTCTGCGGAAGATTTTCGAAGATTTAAAAGAAAAACTAAAGCTTATCAGTAATTCTTGTTAATGCCCACAGCCTCTCCTTGGTTCATCAAGTACATCTAAAAATCAACCTCAAATATGATGAACTTGTATACAACAAAACGTTTTACAATCTCTGATCTTGGTTATTTTTGTTAAAAAAATTGTTTAATAAATTTCTCTGTTGTATGTAGCTTAGGCGAGAATAACTTAGAATGTAAGCGAACGATATTGTACAACACACACACACACACACAACAATATATACGTACGTATAAATACAAATATCCAAGTAGGGTGAGTCTCCACTCAAGATACAATCTCGAAGGCGAAGGGAAATGGCACCATTGTTACAACTAGTTTATTATGCCGACGTTTCACGACAATTGCTATCGTCGCATTTTCAAGGCTGCAATGATTTAAAAACCTTCTTACAAAAACTCACATTAAAACATCGATATACACATAAATTATAAGACAAATAAAAACAGGGGAATAGGCATAGGATATATTTAAACCGCAGAAGTAATAAGACTAAAACATAAGTTTTCTCAAGAACCCAGGAAGAGCAAGACAGGACGAGAAAAGAAAAAGACAAAAGGTTAAGCGATGAACAATTAGACAGAGGTTGTTTGAGTACTTGGTGTTGGGACCGTCTTCTTTATACTAATAGATTCAAGTATATTGAGGTCATTTTCATTTTGGGTTTGCCCTATCATAGAAAAATCTTTATAATTAATATCAGTTTTGCAGTTTTACATGATTTCTTATATTTGAGTGCTCTGGATTAGACAGTTTACATCCAGCTCTGTAGCTTACAACTTTATGAGAATCTATGCAAATCCGTAGTAGCTTCCTCGTGCAACCGACGTAAATCCCATGACCACATCCTAGACAAACATATTTGTAAAGGATATATATATATATATATATATATATATATATATATATATATATATATATATATATATACACACGTATATATGAAGCATTAAATATCAATACCCAATAAATAAAGAAGAAACAACAACAGAGCGTACTCGTTTTTCCGCAATCTCACAGCATCGTTACACAGCTTTAGCCCTCCAGAAATGATAACACCGATGTAAATTACGGGTCGTCCAAGCATGTTATTGGTTCGTGTAACTACAAGGTCTTTGTTTGCTCTCGGTTGAAATTTTATGAAAAGGAAATTTCCAAACACATAATTTCAATGGGGGGTTTTTAAACTTTTATTCAGGCCTGGATCCAACTGATTTTCGAAGCTTCACCACTGTTATTATTCTAAATGTCGAAACTGTCTATTTTTTTTTATTAAGTTCTTGTATTGACTTAAATAAATGAAAAGAAAACAAACAGCTCTCTTTTCACCTCTCATATATATATATATACATATGTGTGTTTATATAATATATATATATATATATATATATATATATATATATATATATATATATATATATATATATATATATATATATAAATTATATATATACACATATATATACTTATATAATGTGTGCTATGTGTAGCTACATAAACATTTTTGTATGACAACGACAGCTAACTTGTATTATACAACATAAGACCAAACTCAGTCACCACTGGTCCCTGTATAAGTCTGTAAAGTAAATTTACCTTGTTCCCCTCTTCAGAACGGTACGTAACATCCCTAAGGTAAGGATTTATACCGTCTCAACAGTCTTACAGTGTCGGCATTTTTTACGGTATGGGTACAGTAGTGTATTTATTATATAAATATTTCAGACAATATTGAAACAATCAGCTTTATCACTGAGGTGCAGGGAAAGACATAATCAGAGGTGTTGGAAAAAAACTTATGATAATGGTATGTGGGTGAAAAGGGGTTTCACTTCACAGTGGAAGTTGTAGATGAATACGGCTATGGGAAAGGATAAAAAACTGTTAAACCGATAACAGACAGTTTGGTATCCCACCCGAAGTCGCCAGTAGAAACAGGAAATGTGTTATGCACAAATGTGTTATGCACAAAGGAAAATATATAACACTTATTTGGGTATCTTGAAAAAGTGTTTGACACAGCACTGAGACACATAATTGGATGGGGATTACAAAGGCAGAAAAACTCATTAAGCTAGTGACGTTACTCTACCATAATACTAGATCCAGAGTAAATATAATGGCATGTGTTACCGAAGAATTTGTGATAAATGTTGGTATCCATTAAGAATCAATGCTGAGCATTTTGTTGTTTACCATACTACTGGAGGAATCAATAAAAGGAGTTCAGATAAGTCAACAACTAAGACCTGCTGTACGCAGTTGGCTTAATTTTAATACCATAATTTGAGGAAGTTGCCGTTGAGAAAACCGAAGGAGTGAAGGAGCTTGTGGTGACTGGAAAGTAAACAAAGGAAAAAGTAGTCCCCAAAACAGCCATGTGGCTCTTGTATGGCTGTTGTAGGAAAGTGTAAGGGTGAACTGAGAGACTTACTGCGTTCCGAATGTGACAGATGGTGTCACAAGAGATTCTAAAACTACAAACTCTACGTGAAGAGATCTTCGATGCCTTTGGATTACAAGAGCCAATAGGGAAGAGACAGAGGTGGTGAACTATGTGATACATGGACACGATTTCGAAGAAGCAGATTATTTATGTTACCTTGGGGACGCAATAGGCTGTGAAGCCAGAGCTGAGAAGACAGAAAGAAAAAGAGTAGCTGCTGCAGGGATAAAATGAAGAGAGATAGCTAGGCTACTGGTAAATGAAAATGCCCCATTAGTCGAGAGAACAAAGGCTTATGCATGGTATATAAGGTCTATACTAATTTATACTGCAGAAACATGGGTACTGACTGCAAAATCAATAAGATTTTAGGCCAATGTATTGTGGGGAGATCGCATTATGAATGAGGAAGCGTATTATGAATGAGGATGTGTAGGCGAGATAATAGTGTCCAGAGGCTGGAAAATAGACTATGATTTGGATATATATGATGAGAAAGGATGAGGAATGGAACTGTCAAAAAAGACCTGTCGGAAAGCTCAAAAAATCAGGAAAATATGGACAGATTACACCAAAGTCCTTACAGGAGGTCAGGCAGATAAAGCACAAAACCAACCTAAAATGTGTATTTTTTTTTACTACATACGCATTTTACCTTATAAATGGGGTGCGATGAAGATGTTCGGAAAAACGTTAGAATTAAAATGATAATAAAAAAAAATTTACGAACTTCATGAAAGACGACTGGCAATGATGGTCGAAAGACCCAAGACAAGTGGGTCTTACCCGCTTTTAATAAGACCCTGATTTCCCTGTACTAAACCTCTAGCTGGGACCCCATTCCAGCACCCTTGGAATATCCAGGTTCCATTCAATCCCCAGATTCCCAAGAATCTCATAATGATCATAACGACGAGGATGACGGCCATGATGAGTCAATGCAAAGAAGGAATAAAGACGATGAGAAAGCAGTAAAATGAATAATGAAAATGAGTATGGCGAAGGCGATGCGGTGAAGGAGGAGAGAAGGGGAGTGGCGATAATGAGAAATTGATGACAGGTTCGGAAAGAAGAAAGATAACGGGACGGGACGAAGTGTGTGAAGGAGGATAATGAAAAGATGCAAATGAATACCATCATGGTCAAGGGAAAGATAACCATGAGACCAAATTTCAGGGCATAATGACCTTAATGAGATGGAGGAGGAGGAGGAGGAGGAGGAGGTGGAAGAGGTAAAGAGGAAGAGGAAGAGTTGGATGAGGATGAGAAGGAAAGCAAAGAGAAAAACGAGATGAGGTAGACTAAAATAGCAGAAGAAAAAAAAATTGCTGGAAGACATCAAAACTTCCAAACGAAATGACAGCGCGGATGAGGATATTAATCTTATGGAAAAGAGAGAGAGAGAGAGAGAGAGAGAGAGAGAGAGAGAGAGAGAGAGAGAGAGAGAGAGAGAGAGAAACATGGGAAAATAAAAAGAATCACCTAACGACTTTCCAAGACTTTTTCACGTGACTCCTCTTGCACGGGCGAGCGTCGCCGCCACAACTTTCACCCATAAAAAAGCCGTAAAATTCTTATCTCCTCCGTTAATGACATTGTTTTGATCATAGAGTTGCTTAGCGAGCCATTTTAAGCATTCTGCAACATAAAACAAGTTTAAATGAAAAACGTCTTCCCCCGCCAATGGCAAAAACCAGATCAAGTTTTAATCAATCTTGAGATTATCTCTTTTCTTTAAGCGGGGGAGGAGGGACGAGAGAGGTGGAAGGGTGACAAGCATTGCATAAACGAAACTCGATTTCAATTTGTAAAGCATGTAGGGTGAAATGACTGCGTATTCGTATCGCACATCTCTCAAATTAATGGAAAGACGAAAATTTTACGTAACCAATAATAAAATTCCGGAAAAAATATTACTTACTATTCTGAAGAAGGGTTGGTGATAGGAATGCACGGGTATAACGTATGTTTTAAAAACTGGAGTACTGAAACCATATACGCAAGCAAAAATAAAATCTAAATATAGTAAAAAACCTCCTACTTTCTAAAGGTGGTCGATGTGAAGTATGTGCAATCAAACGGCATTTTTCTCAGATTGCCAACTTTCCTCTTAAAATTCTCTCAAAAGAAAGACACTCTTGAGACATAGATTCAGAATGTCATGTAATGCTCGGGCTAAGTTCTCCCCTTAGCGATATGAAACGGTTGACAATGGT
>NC_089742.1:65184005-65199005 GCF_040412425.1 Macrobrachium rosenbergii | reverse complement strand
ACAAGATGACACTTCAAGCATACACTGTTCGCTTACAAAATGAAAGAATCATCTACTTTCTTCATACATCGATGAATATGATTACGAATTAACTTAAACAACTTAATCCTTTTATAATAATAATAATAATAATAATAATAATAATAATAATAATAATAATAATAAAATAATAATAATAATAATAATAATAATAATAATTAGTAGTAGTAATAGTAGCAGTAGTGGTCTTTGCAGCATCACTACTATTAATAATACAAATAAGATTAATCAAACCACTTACAAATGTTAACCGCCGTACGCTGGACATACTAACCCTGATACATATTGCTGATCAGAGATTCTGATAAGCTGGGAATCACTGAGCAGAGGAATGCGAGACCTCTCTTAACAGACATCTCGACAAGGTAATTCACATTAAGCAAATCAATGGTCCGTGAGTGGCATGATTAACTGCTCAGCTTTAAGCCGGTTGCTTACTGGAAATTCGGTCCAAGGACAGTATGTCACTAGTAGAAATGAAAGAATCTTTAAGTAATAATAAGAAAAAATAGATGAAAAAGTCACGAATTACCGAAAAGAACATAAATATATCTCTCACCAGCTAGCTCTACCGCTGGATATTAAGGATCCTTTACTATCCAAAATTAACACTCTAAAAGATTTCAGGGTTGGCACTGTAACCACCACATTGTCACTGAAAATCCATATTACGATATATTTTAACCTTAGCCAAATTTAGGAATAAACATTAACAACCAAATATATCATATATTCTTAAAAGCTATCACGGTCTGCGTTACCCTTAAAAGAACTTCATACTTCATAACATGACAGAGTGAGAGAGAGAGAGAGAGAGAGAGAGGCCATAATTAGCTCAATATTAATGTTTCATAACGAACATGTTTTCTAGTTGCCTTTGGAATATATCCTATTTACCCCAAGATCCGTATTTCTTGTTTTCCAAACCACACTATTTAGCCTATGAATTTCTTCTTTTATCCACTTTTTTACATACATGCAAGAAGTTGTTCCATGATTTACCCTGTCACCAGAAAACACCAAATAAATCTTCCTATATTTGCACCTGTGAAGCGTTCACATTTTCAGCAGATCCCTGAATTGAATTTCTTGGCACCTCCCCCCTCAGAACAAAACTACCCAGAATCTGGGGCTTACGGGGGACATCCAGAGAATTCGACAAAGTCGTTCATGCAAGTGAAAACTTCCGGCTTTATTCAAGATCACGGAAAAAACAGAATGCTTTTGTGACAAATCCTAATTAATTTTCTCTAATGTAACAATTTCTTCCACATTCAATTTTACTCTTAATTTTCTGAACAGAAGCCTTTGTACATCTGTGAATATTTTCTTTCTGTGCGCTAGCTTTGCTTCAGTGTGTTTATGTACAATTTTCTTTAAACATCAGCCTTTCCAACACAGTGAATCTTTATTCATTCCTGTCGCTAATCTTCCAGTCGGCGATTTAAAGGAAACAGCCACGGGGTATCTTACGAAATATGTAAACTAAAAAATAATCCGAACTTTTAAGTAGAAGAAAGGATCAGCTAATTCAACCAGGGAGGTCTAGCCATAGGATTACTTTGTAAAAACTGACCATTTATTTCACTCATAATACAGTTAATATGAGAAAAATAATAAAAAACAAAGACTTCATCGCGACAAAAATAATTCATGAAATGTTTACGAATAATCAACCCAGAGATCCCTTGGTGTGCGTGTGTGTGTGTGTGTGTCTGTGTGTGTATGAGAGAGAGAGAGAGAGAGAGAGAGAGAGAGAGAGAGAGAGAG
Source organism: Macrobrachium rosenbergii (assembly GCF_040412425.1). Lineage (NCBI taxonomy): Eukaryota > Metazoa > Arthropoda > Malacostraca > Decapoda > Palaemonidae > Macrobrachium > Macrobrachium rosenbergii. The sequence goes on along the minus strand of NC_089742.1, from coordinate 65,197,196 downwards.
AGAGAGAGAGATTACGATCAAGTCCTAGGGGATTGCAGAGGTAAGTTAGCTCTCAATAAATGGCATAATATGCTTTCGACCTGGGCAAAACTTAAGCTCCGAAAACCTGCAAACAAAGTTTCGCATAAACTTTCCCCTTGAGGCACGTGAGAAGGCTTTCATGTGCAAAGGCCATGCACGAGGGGCTTCTCATAATTAAACAGAATCCGGATCAAAATACGAGCGCTCCCTTCCCTAATTATTTTTCCCTTTTTTTCCATGTATTTTAGTCCTTCGTCTGGAAAACTTTCAATTTCATTTTTATGGAATATCGTAACGCACATGGAAAAATAATAAAGGTTGAATATCGACTCTTCCTAGAATGTTTTTGTGCATGAGGGGAAACACTCAAGTATACGATATACCTGCACACAAACACGCACACACAGCACGTCAAACGCCCCTCTACACAAACACTTATGCGTTTGCTGGATATTAGGGCCCTCGCTTTCCAGTACTTCTTATACCAAATAAAAAAAAAACTTTCTAAATCACCTCTTCACCGTAACACTTCTAATTATGACCTCGTTAAACGAACCTATCGCCATCCACTAATTCCACAAGGCCAAGATATCTCAAAATACTCTGATCCATCCTTTCACCTACGCTAACGTATCTTTTTACGTCGCATATATTACGCTAACAGTGCATCTTAACAGCTACACACAATTCACATCCGTTAAACAGAGCTGGTTCGAGGGTTCTTTTTATACATTCCCACCTTGACTTCCATAGACATTCTTTTGCCCACACCACACTAACTTTTTGCTTCACCTTTTCTGTAGCTGACATCTTCCCTCGTCCGAATATCACCCTTTTGTTTTATTTACTCAAAAATATTTATATGAAATGACCGCCATATTGCCATTTATTGGTCCATCTTCCTGGCTTCTATTCACCCTCAAAACCTTATCCATGCTAGTATTGTATTCTAAGCTTTCTCCTCTTACAGTGTATGTGTATAGAGCTGGATGAAAAAATTCCATAAAGAAATTATACGTAAGGAAAGTTCCACTTTGACAGGAGTTACAGTGATACAAATCGACATAAAACTAGAAATATTTACCCACACATACATACGCTTTTTTCCTCTCTTTGAAGGTGGCACCAGCAAGCCTTTTGGGATGCGGTTGCTAGAACACGCCCCTTTTTTACTCCATGTTTAAGCCCACTACAGGACTCGAATCTGGGTCCGTTCACTTGGTAGGTAAGGGCACACATACGCATCATTTATTGTGTGTAACTAATAATGCGTTTTTCATTTCACTTATTTCATTATGCAGGTTCAAAATTTGTATTTTAGCTTGTTATTATAAGATTACTGTAATAGTTGTTTTAGTGTTATTAAATGGAATTTACGATTTCCATTGATGGCGTTTCATTTGATTACCAAATATATATGCTTATCCTTCACTATGTCAGAAGATTACGCTAACCAACCTACAGAGTGTGTGTGTGAGAGAGAGAGAGAGAGAGAGAGAGAGAGAGAGAGAGAGAGAGAGAGAGAGAGAGAGAGAGAGAGAGAGAGAGAGAGAAAGGATAATAACATTTGATCATAAATAATGTCATTTTCCTTTAAAGAAAAGTTTACGATTTAGAGATGAGAATTCAATTTGGAATAAAATAAATGTTCAGTCATACAATTATTTGTTCGTTTCCAATGTAATTTTGAAGTAAATGTTCATTAAAAAGCTTCACGGGATTATCTTTTTTTCGAATACCTGATAACGTACGATTTTAATTTGTTATAAACTTGCTGATGCAAGTAAGATTACAGATCAGGCAATAAGGCAAAAATCAGATATTGCTGAGAGGAAGTTTAGCGCCTTAAGAGTATCAACTTGAGATTAAAAGAATGTAAATAAAAGAAGAAAATTTTTTACATTATATATATATCAAAGATTAAATGACTTTAAAAAACAGAGAAGCAATTGCACGAAACAGAAAAAGTCATGTATAATTCCGCACAAAGTCATTAAAACGTATTTACTGAGTTTTTATTAAACCACTTCCCTTCCCTTTTCAGAAAATAAAATGTTAACAGTCGAAGTACAAATGAAACTATAATTAAGCACAGAATAAACTACATATAGCAAGAGTTATCATGACATAGAAAAACCTGATCAAAAGAGATAATCAACTCTGGATGAAGGAAATGTATATAGTTGTTACGAAAAAAAAAAACAAAACATTAAAAGCGTTATTTTTGTGCCACTTGAAAACGTACGTGAAGGAGCTTAGAGAGTATTGTCACAGGACTTCAAAATACGAATAACATGATAAAGTGAATGAAAATAAGCAAACAATGTCAGAACCAATGGACACCATGCTTATTCTAATTCCCAATATAATGCCACAGAGCATTAAACAGCTGCTGTACTCATTCTGGACGAGCAGCAACAGATAACCGGAGCAGCATGAGAGAAACAGCAACTGGGGGAAGGCTGGGTAGATGGGTGCCTGGGTAGGGCAGAGAGGGGTGAGATCTACCAGGGGGGGAGGGGAGGGGAGCAAAGAAGACTTGGCAAGGGCGTGCCTCTCCTAACTTTGCTTCAGTTGTCGGCATAAATTGGCGTCTGATTAATCAACAGCTTTGCAAATCCCAGCATAATGACCCAACATTATATCCGAGCCAGAATGACTTACGTCAGGCAAAATGGGCCAAAATGCTCTCATTTCACGGCTGACATCAGTGTCCAAAAATCTAAAAGCTGAATAAAATTATAATAAATAGCGAATAAATAAATAGTAACTTAATGTGTTGAATAAATAAATAGATAAATAAATAAATACCCTTCTTGAGTAGATGAAAAATATAATTGACTAGATATGATAAATAAAGAGAAAGTAAAATATTCTTTCTTTTTAACCCTCTCGTGACTGGGGGTTCAGCATCTTTAAAGGTCCCATGATTACAAGCAATCCTGTTTTGACTAATAAAGGCATTAAAGTTAGCACTACGTGAGCGCCAGCATTACTATGTAAACACAAACATGCAAACAGTCACGCGATCTTCTTATATTTTCTAAGACTTTTTTTTACAACACTGAATAAGTAATGACAGCGGTTAAGAAATACGTAAATTTGCACTCAACGTGATTTCGTTTAATTACGGAAAAGAAATGAGAGAAAATTTCAAAAGAACAGTGTTAGTTATTTTGTTAAGGAAACTGATACCAAGCAAATATTCAAAGCTGTAAGTGTTCTTATGAAAATTATGGAAAGAACATGTATCATACCAAGTATACAGGCAGAAACAAAAGTAAAATTCTTAAAATGACGGAATCACGAAATGAGAAATAATACTAATTCTAAAAGTGGTCTGACATTTCTAGCAAAAATTACGAACGCTTCTTAAACCTCTTAACGGAATAAACCTTCATCAGAGTTCTGGCTGTACGAGGACACAGATGTCATTATTGATGAGGGCGACGGAAAGTGCAGATTACGTTTGGTGCTTTTCATTCTACTTCCTTTTCAATTCACACACATACACACACAAACACATATATGTATGTATGTATGTATGTATGTATGTATGTATGTATGTATGTATGCACGCATGCACACAACGTAAATCTACCGATAAATGATAATAAACAAGAAAGTAAAAACCCTTACATATATATTAATTAAATACCATCTCAGTGAAAAATGAACTAAAATGGATATAAGTTTGCGCTTTGACGATGGGTCCTTAAGAAAAGTAAAAGATTTTTGGTACCTGATTTTTCATTACTTGTTTTACTCCACAAGTTTCTACCTGATTTTCCATTACTTGTTTTATTCCACAAGTTTCTATCTTATTCGTGCAGCATGCGCAATTTTACGATTTTAAGCATTAAAGCAGATAAACAAAACCACATATTTACACACGTATATATATTATAATTATATATATATATATATATATATATATATATATATATATATATATATATATATATATATATATATATATATATACACACACATATATATGTGTGTGTGTGTTCGTCCACATTATTCTACTTCCCCTAACGGTCTGTGGCTCCAGAGAAAACACTACACAACAGTCACTTCCCCAATACAACTTCAAATGCTTTGTCGAGGATGAAGCCCCCATGAAGAAAACTTCCACAGCATTAGCCCTTCATATACCTATACAGAAGGATTATCAGCAGTGCATCAAATCCCACCACATACTACCCCGCATTTAAAATTATCTTATATGACCTTTCTTATCCAATACCTACTCAAAAACCTTCTATTCAACTTGTTGTAAATCTTTCCTCTCTTCCTTCCTCCACAATCCCTCCCTGTCGATTCTTCCATAAGCTTACACACACACTCACACACACACACACACACACACACACACACACACACACACACACACACATATATATATATATATATATATATATATATATATATATATATATATATATATATATATATTCCTCCACAATCCTCCCTGTCGATTCTACTATAAGCTTATACACACACACACACACTTATATGTGTGTGTGTGCGTAAGCTTATGGTACAATCGACAGGGAGGGATTGTGGAGGAAGGAATGAAAACACTCACCAGGCCTGCAGCTTGAATGATTTTACTGCAGTTTTTGTACTCTCTGTGGTTATTAAAATTACTGCAGGTGAAAGATATTTCTGCTTGAAAAATGTGCGTTTTTGCATTTAATATAAATTAAAAATACATATAGTTGGATATGTGTGTATATAAAAACGTTTTCATCGCGCATACATGAATGCACATACCCACACACGTTTTTTTTTTTACATGAAGCCGTTTTCCAAGAAGATTTGTCTCCAGAGATAATAACAAACAATGCGACATTCATGATTTAACTGGTACTTTTTGGGTGAACTACATGTGCAGAAAATTTTCTCAACATTTTATATACATAAAAACTCATCACTCACACACACATATACAGTATATATTTGTGTGTGCGAGTGCGCGTATGTATTTTTTATTTACGTTTAGCATTATAATAAATGGCAAAACGCATATTTTCATGTAAAAATATCTTTCACCTGCAGTCATTTTAATAACCACAGGGAGTACAAAAACTGCAGTAAAATAATTCAAGCTGCAGGCTAGTGAGTGTGTTTTCATTGCTATTTTTCACAAGTGTCTTACTGGTCACCAACATTTCGCTTGTTTGGATGTTTTTCTCTCATATTTATGTTTTCTAACGTTGGATGAACTATGAAAAGTATAGCAGGTCGGGCTTCCTAAGATGCATTATGAACAAGACTCTATTTGCGAGTTCTATTTTGGTGTAAATATACTGTTTTCTACTCTTCGTTATTTCATAGAACGCAGCTACAACAATGCAGGGTAAGTAGAAAATCGTTTGGTCATTAAAACAACTGTCAAGAACGACCAGAAATCACTAAGAAACAATTTCTTTTATAGATGACCTGAAGCCCTGCATATCACCACTTCGGTCTTTCTCATTTCGAATGAGAAAAATCAAGTTAATTCTTCTCTCATACTCATCTTACTGTCACATCCCTTCAGTATCTTCTTACTGAAGGCGTCTGGTGTTCTGCAAGTGAAATTAATAAGTGTGTTCTTTGCATCCGAGATTTGCTGCAGTCCCTGTAATTATGCTCAGTGAGACATCTGAATAACATCACCGAGGGTAGTGTACTGTTACTTGATACGTTTTGGTGAACAACATAGCGTTGTGTCTCACGTCTTTAAGTGTTAGGATATAAAATGAGCAGTGGAAACATTCTTCAGGAATTCCGTAAGTATTATGAGCTACTTTATTTATCTTTCCCAGCAGATGTAATGAATACCCCCTGAGACATGCCTTGTGTACCCACACAGCTACTCTTAACAGACAGCATGAATAATGTGTGCCACTTATGAGACATTACGTCACCGCTCCCCCTCCCTCCTGAGAAAAAAAAAAAAGAATAATGAGCGAAATTCTCTTAATTTGATCTCAATTAGGAACATGTCATCTTATTTACCCATTTGACGAAGCAATTAGTTTCTTTTTAATCAACTATACTTCCTCATTTCTCAGTCGTTTTGTCTTTGCAATTTCAGCAAATGCATGCAGACCCTTTTCCCCGCCCGCGTTCTTATTAATTAAGCATTTCGAAACGCCGCTTCTTTTACGTCGCTCTCTAAAAGCCCCAAAATGCTTTCTCATACAAGCATGAAAGCAATGCAGGTCGATGCTTTCCCAGCCTTGAAGAATAGAGAATCTTTTCGTTTCTGAGAGTTGGCTCTTAATGCACGCCATATGTCAGGTTTAGGATTTTTATTTGTAAAGTAAATATTGGGTGAATGACACCGTCCCATAATGCTCTCAATCATCGTAACAAAGCAAATATTTTGGAGGAATAAAAAGTATTATTCTGCCGCAAAACCTCAGACGTTTTCAATCAGCGCTACGTCTACGATGAACTTTCTGTCTGTCTGACAGACATTTAAATGACGTTGTAAATAATAATCTATTTTAAACGCCGTTCCAGCCTTTCTCAGTATTAGCCCTTATTTAATATACAGAATGAAGGCACCTTGGTTCAAGCTTCGTGAGGGAACTTGACCTCCCTAATGAAGGAAATTGCCATCACTTTCATGGTATGGTTCCACTAACAATAAAATTATAGTACAAACAATGAACATGCACCACTTAGCAAGGAACATAATATAATACTAATAGTAATTGACCACTGAATGAAAACCATGCAACCAAAATAATTTTTTGCTGCTACCCGATCGCTTAAGTCATCATATGGGACAGGTCTTCGAGCACCTCATTCGAGAGTCCACATCTATGACCAAGGTAGATCAAGCTTAGGGGCTGCCTATCCTATTGGCCCCTGGGGCAAAAGGACCTCCTGTGATAAGCTTCTAACATAGTGGAGTTTTTTTTTTCTTCTTTTTAAGGATAACCAATACAAGCGGGATTCCTTTTAACAAGATTTTGTTAGTTGTCGAGTTTCTCAGCTGTGGAACCAATATAGCCCCGCCCCCCTCTTCTGATAACCATTCCGCTACAAACAATATGGCGATCGGGATTTTTTTTTTTTTGGTCAATAAATTATCTCACAATCTAGGAGGGGGGTCTCCTTCACTTTTTTTTTTTTACTTATTTCTACCTTCGACAACATCAATCCAAATTTACTGGGGTCTTTTAAAAATGTCATGAATTTTTCCCAAAAATTTTAATTGACAAGCTTCCTCTCGGCTATGATATCGATACTTTCGACCACGAAGGTATCTAGGCCAATATCATTCAGGCGCCTGAAACAACGTGACTTGGCAATATTCTAAAGAATGCAGAAACTGAGGGTAATAACTTCTCATCGCCTCCTACTCAAGAGAATCATGTATATTTTTCGGGTAATTTCCTCCCTGGATTTCACTCTAATTTCATCTACAATTTAAGCCTTCTCTCTACAATGAAGCCTTGACTCTCAAGCTCATATGACCAAATTCTTTTTGCTACATTTTACTTGTTCAATATTATCTAATTTATTTCCTAGGGGGAGTGGGGGTTAGAGACTTAGACATGAAAAGCCGTTCCCTGATATAAATATTGGCAGCATTTACAAACTGCTTTAAAAACAACTTTTACATCTTGTAAAGCGCACCTCCCAACTATTATAATTGCTCTGCAAAGCCAAAAGGCTAAATAAATAAACGATCAAGAATAACAGAAATACATCCTACCTCGATTTCGCTGCCAAGTAAATATCCTCTACTTAATTCACCTGCTCTCTGATACTCGCTCTCTCATATACCACACACACACACACACACACACACACACACACACACACACACACACACACACACACACACACACATATATATATATATATATATATATATATATATATATATATATATATAGTGTTGTGTATGTATGTATGTATGTATATACTATATATTATACATATATACATTACATACATGTATATATGCACATATACATACATACATACATACACAGTAAAATCACACGAACGCATGATGTTTAAACTCAAAATACCACGAGGGACAAATGCATATACTGTATACCTCTAGCTGGTGTCGTCTATTCAGACATCTCAAGGAAGAAATTTTAAACTTACGTGCTTGGTTGAGATATAAATCTGAGAAACCAACAAACGGTTAAATTTTTTTTCATACAGTTAAGAGGAGACTTAATCTTTCCCCCATCAAGCAATCTGGTTGGGAGGTTGGTTCGTCACCTGTCAACATATAAAGAACAACGGTCATTCCTATAAATCTTATTTTCGAAGAACCTCTAAGCTACGCACCTGGATCATTTCATTTGGACCTTCAGAAAAAGACGCACTAAAATGCTTAAAATCTGTACATTTAACAATCTCCGTGGATATATTTTCTTTTTTTATTCCAAGGCAAATATTTTGTATTCCTTTCAGAATTGTCTTTCATAAATAATTATTCGATAATGCATGCTAAGGCACACCTCACAGGGATTCTTAGGTCCCCTTTAAAAAATACCTTCTACTGTATTACAAACCGGTTCGGTTGGCCTCTAGAGCTTTAAAGTTTCCCACCATAAAACAAGGACAACAAGACAGCAACAGCGTTACGTAACATGGGTCTTACCAAACCCTTTGCCTTTATCTGCAAAACTGAGGTTATTTCTGTTATTCTTTTCCCTCTTAAAATTAGGAATCGTAAACATTTTGGTATGTTCCATCAATGTTTCACCAACAGACATCAGGATACAATCCTCATGACGGAAAACTTAGCGCATTTTAAAGCATAAGACTGAATGAGAGTGTCTAGTTACAAATTTGTATATTTCTAATAAAGAATATTCCCTAAATAGGGAGGGGAAAAAACTAAAGCAACGGCACTTTGAAAGAGATCCATAAATACTAATCGAAAGGACTGTAAAATTTAGCGCTGATATTGCTGATGGAAAGTTACATAATTATAATGATTTTAGTAAGAGAAAAAGTGACAATTACTGTCAATGTTCAACATTTTTGGACGAACGACAGCAGGTGTACGATAAAAATACTTTTTTATTACTGTTAACGACCACATCGATGTAAATTTGAGAGAAAATATATTATTGTGGTTTTCGCCCCTGCCTAATAAACCTCAACTCTTAGCTCAAAGTAAACAGTACAGTAAGAAATAATATGAAATACAAACTACGTTTGTCGAGAAGAAAGATGGACACTAAAAGAAAATGAAAAATAAGGGAGAAAGATGGAAAGGGCAGTCCATCTTGGTTATAGCAATGGCCACTAACTATTCAAGGTCCCTTTTACTCCGACCCAAACACGAGAAGAAAGTAGATTTTATAAACAAGAAGTCTAGGTTACAGAGGGACAATATCAAATGGGATGTATTACAATGATTGTTATTTGTATTGCAACAATAATAGAAAAATCAAACAATACTTCTATTTATCCGGTCGTTTGAGGGACACCATCCGCGAATCACCCGCCGAAATCTTTGACGGCGACGATGCCACTACGACTTCGACTTGTTTGTCAACGTCCTCATCAAAATCACTCGCCACCCGCACTCTTCTTTGTCAGTCCTCGTGACCCATCATTATCGCCATCCTCATAACAATCGAAACATCGTTATTGCTCCCGCCCCATCGTTACGAAATTAACAGTCTGAGAACACTCTCCTGACATTTACGGCTCCGAAGCTTGCCTCTTGTGAGATTGCCTTAAGTTAAGAGATTGCTTATTGTCCGCTGTCATTCTCTCGTTATTTCGAGCGCTTGTCATTCAATGGTGGGTGTTTTTTGCAAAGTCTTCCTCAAGATTCCTGTTGTGATTTCTGGCTTACTATGAATTTAGAGATTTAGAGAGAGAGAGAGAGAGAGAGAGAGAGAGAGAGAGAGATGATTTAAATGTTCCTCAAAACATCGCAAAAAGTGAGAGAGAGAGAGAATCAGTACTCGCGTTCGTTCCACATCTACGTTGAATGTGTGCGTGTCTATACGTGTGTGTGTATGTGTGTGTACGTGCGTGTATCAGAGCCCAAGTTAAGTAGTGAGTTACAAGCCAAGACTGGCGAACTCCCGTGCCAAACTGGCTCGATGCCTCTTAAACTTTCCTTAACACAGTTGATCTCCCGGGAAGTTTTAACCTACTCTGGGGGTTGTGATCATAACGCTCACGGGATGAAATCTGTTTTTGTTAAGCCAGCCTCAGATGTGGCTTATCTCTTTATCTCCACTTCATTTATCAAACCCTTTCCCCCTTCGCTGGTTGGAAATGGTTTCAAAATTAAACATTTAGACGTGAAGAAACCGCATTAAACATGGCAGAACAATGGTAAAAAAATATAAGTTAAAAATGGAGTTATACTAAAGCAGATATTACTGTTCATGGGTTAAGTTACCATTTGAATAAACAGTTATTTTCCTTTACTGTAACTGGAAATCGTGATGACTTCTTATAAGTAAAAAATTCTTTGGCAAAGCCAAAATCCACTTACATCGGATCGTGTATTCTTAAATTATCATGCATCTAATTTTAAAATCCTGAATTTAAAAGCAGTATTCACGTATAAGTTTCAGTCTAACTGCACTTTCGTCTACCTACTCTATTATCCATTCAATTTCATTTATTTTACTTTCTACATGTATTGGTATAGCTACTAGGTCATTACAAAAATATATTCCTTTACTGAACAGTAAATAGAAAATGAGATCTACACCATATATATGTATACATATAATGTATATATATATATATATATATATATATATATATATATATATATATATATATATATATATATATATATAAAATTATATATATATGTATGTATATGATACTGGCAACGGTACAAACAACTCAGTAAAAGTCTGAAGCTTAAGCTTGAGGGAACAGAAAATTAGTGGGATTAAACGAAAATTACTTTCTTAATGAAATTCGTGAATTTAGAACAAATAATCTATATGTACAAATAGATTCTTTTTTACTAAGTGGTCTCTTGTTTCTGTATTTCCCTTCACCTCATGTTACTTCTTTCTAATGAGCACCATATTCCTTGGGAGCTTGAATTACAAGTCAATGGCCCCTGTTGGCTTGTTCCATATGAATAGGGTATATCTTCTGAATAATAATAATAATAATAATAATAATAATAATAATAATAATAATAATAATAATAATAATAATAATAATAATAATCAATAGTCCATTAATAACCTTAGAAGTATTTCATACAGATAAAGTAAAAATTGAAAACTGGACACAGACAGCTTATGAGGAGGTCTAGGAGTGAAATTAACATCGAACAGGAAGAAAGGAAAGGAAGAAACAAAGGAAGAAAGGAAAGGAAGAAACAAAGGAAGGAAGGAAGCAGCAACGCAGCACCAGGTAAGATTCTGATCTATTTTTAGAACCGATCGTCCTCTTCTTGACGTAGCTCTCTGCATCACCGGATGCTGGGAGGGGTACGTAATTAAGATTCGGAGACAAAAGGGGAAGAAAACGTCACCAGCACATTACGATTCTTCATGTTTTGAGAGCTCAATGGAGGGAGATGCCACCAGCGGGAATTTTATCTCGTACGCGAGTCAGACGCTGTGTCTAGACTGAATGATAACAAAACAAAAATAAAGATATGCATAAGTCGAATCTATTCTAGTCCTGGGAGGTATGTTCATCTCTCTCTCTCTCTCTCTCTCTCTCTCTCTCTCTCTCTCTCTCTCTCTCTCTCTCTAAGTGTTATCCATAGATACACAAAACTAAAGACAAGAAAACACAAAATGCGAGGCATTCCTGCCTCTTCTTAGCCACAGCCATTCGAAATCGAGCAACAACATCCCAGGATCACGCTAGCTTTTTTCGCACGAACAACTTGGCGTAGCTTTGTTTCAAGCTCTCGATCCCCCGATGAACTTTGACGTTTGTTTGTTTGTTTATGTGTGTGTGTGTGTGTGTGTGTGTGTGTAGGGGAGGATCTCTCTACAGGCTAACCATCTTAGAACTTAAGAAAAGGCCTGTTTTTGGGAGGTATGTCCAAGTGTTCCTTGGCGGAGTGAGGTATGCGCGAAATGCGCCGCTATCCATTTTGGGAGAAAGAGTGGTTCCGTGCCATCGCCGAAATCTTCACCTTGAGCTGCATGAACCAAGCACCTGCCAAGGCGATTATTTAAGGTACACACTCGTACCCTCTTGGGAGTCCGCGTTTGTTGCCATTCATTTATCGTTGGATCGACATCGATATTTATTTATATACATATAATTAAACCTTTACATTATGTAAGTTCACACACACACACACACACACACACACACACACATATATATATATATATATATATATATATATATATATATATATATATATATATATATATATATATATATATATATATATATATATGTATATACATATTGTATATATATAACGTTGGTTGTACTGAGCGTAACACCTGCTTGCACTAACTCCGATACTATGCATTAAAATGTGATGTTTCTACACAATATGTTAGAGTAGTTCTCGTGGTATGACAAAGTTTGTGTTTAGATGTTGTATAACCTTGGTTATAAAGCAGAAACAAATAGCAGTCATCGAGTCCCTGACCAAAGTAAGATGCACTGATGGCGACATTAACACGGGAAATGTGTTTGGTGAGGTGACAAGGATGAGTAAAACGGTGACCCTACATCATAAACATTACCGCGAAACATTCTGGTTATGCCGAAAATATTGAACACCCACGGAGAAGGTTGAAGGGTTGTTCAATAATATTGAAACAAGCTAAGGAGTTGAAAATACAGCAGTATGCAAAACTGCAGATATTGAACATAAACCTGAACAGTATGAGGGCAATTGACCGATTCAGTAAGTAATGAGACAATCTTACTGACGTCCAAAAAAGAAAAGTATCATGTAGCGTCACCCTAATGTGCGAAGACTGGTGAAAGTTTAAGGAAGGAGAAAACCAAGCGCTGAGGACAAGACGAGTAAGGTTAAGCCATTGATGGCGGCAGTCACCAAAGAAAACCGAAACAGGGTGGACATTTTTATGCAGACCATTTGTATCGTTGTCCTTGAGATTACTGAAGAACTTGGTTGCGACTAATTAGCATTTTTTTTAAACCTGCCCCGGAGGCTTATCAGCAGCTCACTAAATCCCGAAATGCTGTATA
>NC_089742.1:65174005-65181505 GCF_040412425.1 Macrobrachium rosenbergii | reverse complement strand
ATGAATCATCATAAGAAAGGTCACGTGATGTAAGAGGCACACTGAAATTCAATTTGGCCCCTGTTCACTCACCGTCTCTAATCGTGAAACTGTAGTTTTTTTATGGTTGTTATTAAGAAAGAAAAAAAAACTTTGAATGAACTCGCGTACATGAACAGAAATTAATCTCTGTTCACCTTCTTAAGCGGAAATGTACTGCACATCATTAGAGCGAGGAACTCCCAATCAGTGCCATCATTACGGGAATTCCTCTCTAAGTGGAAAGGGGGGCAGGGTAGATAAAGCGACTTCAAATAAATTCTATCAGTATGAGAATTCCAACCCCACCCCCCACAACGAGAGAGAGAGAGAGAGAGAGAGAGAGAGAGAGAGAGAGAGAGAGAGAGTACCTTCATCTATGACCCAAACGCGTAAAGGGGTTCTCATCACGAAACACGTCTTTATCATCTATCTCACGACCCTCTACCCCTAAACAATAATCCGTCCATCCGCTAAGGACCATTAGAACTTGGAACGAACCTAACATCGAGTTTAAGTCGTTTACACTCCCCTAAATGGAGCAATTCTGTTTCAGTTCTGAGGGACCATGTTATCGAAGTTATTGTGTGGAGACCGTGCTTCAATGAACTGAGTCTCTCTCTCTCTCTCTCTCTCTCTCTCTCTCTCTCTCTCTCTCTCTCTCTCTCTCACACACACATACATATGTCACTGCATTCCTGATCAACAAAGTGAACAATGATAAGTTTCCCATCGTGTATGTTACTCTCTCCCTTTCATTTTGATTACTTGTGTTTGTGTCATTCTCTGCCCAGTTATTTGTTGCTCATAATTCAGATGATACGATTTTATCCTGAGCTCATCCATATCACAGTGCCATGTGAAAAACTATGAAATCTGTTTGTAATCGTTTTGATCGAAAAGTATAAACCTTGATCCTTTCTGTTACTGCATACCATACTTTTATGTTACAGTTCTGAAATATCTAGCCTTTATAACAGCTCAAGCTAATACTAAACAACGGGCCCCAAAAGAATCAATTCATGAAAGCAAGAGGATGGAGGAATCAGTGTCATGAGCCGACTGAAGTATTTACAGATGCAAAGACGATGATTCAATAAAATCAAGCATTACATACAGTAGCTGTCACGTGAAAACTTATAAGCTTCTTAGATAGGACTGTTTCCATTACACATTAAGCTGAAGAAGACTAGAGAACAAGTAATATACAGTATAGTTAAATGTGACTGCGCTTAACTGAGACTTGATGAACAACACCAACGGAAGTAAAGGGGGCAATTGTATTTGTTAGGGACACCGCACAACCCACATACCAGTCAAATCGTAGAAAACCTAACTTGACCTAACTTAGCCAAGAAGCTAATCCAACTCTGGTCGACGGATGCTATATTTGCCCTAAGCTGATACTCATAACATTTTGTGTATCATACTTCATTTGCTGTAATTTACGCCCCCTCTCACTCAGCTGAGCAACTGGTTCAACTATAAGCCACCGAAGATCATCAGATAATACTGCAATGTTTACGGGTTAATTAAAAGCAAATGATAAGAGTGGTTGGTACTTAGTCCTGGGTAACTGGGAAAATTGCAATCAGTGGAATAAACAAGAAAATGGCATGGAAGACTTTCTTAAACGGTGGTAATTTACTTTTTGGTTATTAAAAAGAGATAATAGCATTTCTGGAATTGTCATGCAAATGTAAAATCATGAACCTTCCAAGAGATACTACATTTTAATTATATAATTCAATTTGATGCTCAAATTGTCGCCTGTTATGGATTTGGAATAATAAAATAATATAATGATATTTTTTCGATAGACAGATGACAAGAGTGTGTTAGAGCTCAAACACATTTGCTACCTGATAAATTCAAATAAAACCGAGCTTATTCAGAGTACAGTTGATGACAAATATAAAAAAAAGCAACTGAAACCACCTGGAGCAAATATGTAAATGCACTAAAGAAAATCATGCATTTCCAACCAAGACGCGGCCCTTTACCTCTTGACGTATTACGTCTGAAATTAAAGGAGAGAATATGTTCGGATAGAATCCACCTCACAGCTTAATGTCAAGAGCCATAGATCAGTAGATTTGGCCGATCTCTCGTGACGTAAAATGCTCCCCCAGTTGGCGACGTCTTATTAGAACGGTAATATACTGCGACGTCTAATAAACTATGGTCTCGAGAGGCCGTGAATCTCTTCACAGGGTTCGTAACTTTGCAAACGAGAAAAAGTCATATACCTAAGGATGATTGAATTCATCTTCGCGGTTAATCGTTGTAAATCTGGGGTGAATGTTTAGACGTCTGGAATTAAAACAAGATCGATGACGTCACACAAACAGCATGATTCATGCTTGTGACAAATCGTCACATGAAAAAAACTTACGTGGTACGTGACTCATTTGGGATGTTAACTTGAATGTGCAACGTATGTGCTTTACTTTCAGCGGTGAGTGACAAAAAGATCTGGACATTATGAACATATATACAATCCCTTTTCCCTTACCTTTGGTCTTATTTTTCACGAAGGAAAAAGCTCGAGGTGACTTGCATGTCACTGACTGCCACTTAATTTTGTGTGTGTGTGTGTGTGTGTGTGTGTGTGTGTGTGTGTGTGTGTGTGTGTGTGTGTGTGTGTGTGTGTGTGTGTGTGTGTAGTATTTAATTTGTGACTAAAGAATAGAACAAACTGTGCAGATAGGTTCTAATAAAATGTAAAATTAATATGAGTTATAATTTTCCACGATAAACGGCTACAGGGAAATTATAACTTCGGTCGTCGAAATGTCTGCAATACAATATTCAGACCTTACACGAACACGAGAGTCTTTCATTATAACAACTTAAGTTGTGACAAGCTTTAATGCTTAGCAGACACAAATTAATCCTAAGCCTTTGTGCAGTCATGACAGAGGCGCAAATTGGTTTGATCCCCTCTTGTGTAATTCATTTTTACCCCAAAGACTTATTGCTAATAACTCCACCTCTTTCGGTTATACCGAATCATAATCAAGATAAATTAGCTTTAATAGTCTGAGCTTTTAGCTATTGAACTACTGATGTCGGTTAACTGATCAATCGTGTGCTTTGGGAATAACGAAAGCTACATAGAAGGAGACTGACTCACTTGAGAGAATACACAATTATTGCGCAGAAAATTCAAACCACGAGGGTAATGGGCACGTACATTATCATAATGGTGAGTCAGGAACTGATACACTAAAAAGAAAAATGAGGTTTGGGACCTAGGTAACAACTAGTCAGTCTCCGATGTAAGCTAAAGCTGGAACTTCAAGATGCCACTGAGCATGAACTTAAATTAGCTTGTTATTTTGCTATCAATAGCACAACCGTATGCATATATATGTTCTAGCTGCAAATTATTTATAACAATTTGTAAGCAGAACCGTTGTAAAATGTGTTATGGCATTTGTTTAAAAATATTCATCGTAATCATTGTATAAGTACCGTGTGGTACTTATATAGTAAGGGAAAGGTTATGTTAAATCATTAATCTGTCTGTTATGAAGCGTTTATCTTATCAAATACATTACACTTGAGCCCAAGACATTCTACTGAATCAGATATCTGTTCATTTATAAAATTATTGTTCTAATATTGTTTAATATTTCTAGTTTTATAAAAAATTGAAAACAGCTAAAGTTAATTAACAGAATTAGCAGCAGATCTCAAAATTCATGGCGTGAAAAGAGTGTATTTCTGAGTTTTTCCAATGACTATGAATATTAATTTGATTATTGTCCGGACCTACCATCAATCACTTTATCATACAGTATTAACCTGCGAAGCTTGAACTCAGGCACCCCTCTAAAACCTGTGGTCAGATAATGGAAAACCATTGGGAAAAATATTATCATCGCTCAACACTTGCTTGTTTGTGCGCGTGTGTCTGTGTGCGCGTTCGTAATCATCCGCCAAGCAAAGGCACTTACAATATTGTGTTATCAGCAGTTCAAAGTTTTACTTCTACAGCCCGCTAATTAAAACTCTGTGTAAGGGTTGAGTATGCTACCTCATATCATAAAGTATCTTTAACACCGTGGTAAACTCAAATGACAAGAATTTCTAATATCAAAGAACGTTTGCACCAAGAACCAAGAGCCTTGGAGATACTTTCTTATACCCAGCAAAATTTTCAAGGCGATTCGACAGAATCAAGGACGAGAGGAGATAAAAGCTTTCATAATTTAGAATGTGGTGAATGACAGTCAATTTTATCTGGGATTCCCAACAACAAGCTGTGAAAATCTGGATTTTCATCACACCAAATGCACTCATATCTTAGTAGGAGACCTGTATTTTCTTACAACTCATTTATGAAAAAAAAAAAAAACACTTCCAGCTTCAGATATTATATTTTTCAGATCAATTTTACAGCAAAGAGTTGAATGGCACCACGAAGTTTAAAAGTACTCTGATGGCATAATTTAAGTATTTATAACTAAAATTATTCATCAAAGTTATACATGAGCACGAGGGCTTTCTGAGGTGATCAGTTTATTCGTTTGGTGCGTGACCATTCGGCAGTAAAAAAAATGTAACATAAAGAGACATATGCAGGGAAGAGTCTTATTTATGGCTTCGAATAAGTATTGAACATGACTAAAGGCCGTTACTTCGTTCAAATCGAGGGTTTTGACGGGGAATAAGACTTTCTGACAAGGATCTTTAGGCAATCAAGTTCGAATAGCAGTGATATCAGAAAAAATAAGGTCGTACAGTATTCAAAATATATCTTGTACTGTTATATGGGCAGCAGGGGTGGATTAAAAGTAAATAAATTAAAATGGGGTTGATAAAAATAAATCATGATGCAATATAAAAAGGTTGTAATTGCTGATAATTATAAAGTAAATTTACGAGCATCACAAAAGGATTAAGTTCTCGCTCCACCCCTAATTGGAGGTGTTACGTCAACAAAGGGAAAAACTCATCATGATACAAAAGAAAAAATACGGAATATCACAAGGTAAACCGATTTATAAAATGAGGCAAAACTTCATGCCAGGAAAACGACAGTCATGGATCACATGAGGGTTTAAATCTTGTAAAAAAAAAAAAAAAAAAAACTATGCAAGAAAAAGCAACATAAATAGTTATTTACAAGTTGGGACGAACAAAATTAATTTAAGAATAAATGCTGTGTTCCATAACAATCCATTTCGTCTAAGAAAAATCTCGCTATGATTTTTCTAACTTTGACAGATAAAAAACGTTTGGGCAAAAATCTCGCTTTCCCGTGAGAAATTCTTAGGGGAAAAAGATGACAAAGTTAAGATAAATGTAGAGTAACTCTTTAATGAAATTTCACTCTTTGTCTAAAACTCTTAGGACAACGAATAAAACCATTTTTTATTTTTTTTCAGCGCTAATGCCACTGTAATAAAATTCAACTGTCGCACAAATACTTTAATGGAACATCTTACAGTATTTCCCAACAACAAAAGAATGAAGCATGATTTTTTGTATGAAGTGGCCTCGGCTTTATGAGTCTTAAGTCTTAAAAATCACTGAAATGTGAAAAAAAGTCTTCATTTGAAACATCTAAAAATTGGCAATACGAGGATATCATGAAAGTTATTGAATATAATATATCAGTACCATTAAGAATACGGTAAAATTTAGTTCTTAAAACTGACAAATTCACCTCTCAATATACATGCGCGCGCGCACACATATGTATATAAGTGTGTGTATATATGTATGTATGTATGTACATGTATGTATATATAAATAATATATATATATATATAATACGCATGTATATTTATATTTTTATATATATATGTGTGTGTATAAGTGTATATATATACTATATATATACAGTATATATTAGTATATTACACATATATATATATATATATATATATATATATATATATATATATATATATATATATATATATATAATTATAAAATATGTATATATAACTATAATGTGTGTTTTATAAGAAATGTGATGGAAAAGTTCTTTACCTCCATGCCTAAAGAAGGTTGGGAGCCTGTTCTTATTGTTTCACTAAAACCAGCATATATCGTTATAAGAACATGCTCTGGTCCGGCCGATACCTTTTAAGACTGACCACTCCAGCCCTTCCAAATATAAACAGTTTGTCTTATTAAAGTACCTGCAATATAGCCATTCAACGGTTCCTATACGTCTGAAAATACAAAATACACCTACATATCCTATACGTCTGGGAATACCAACCATACCCTTTGAAATTGATAGCATAATACGCCAAAATTCCTGTTTCCTATTTTGAAGGGATACATCATGCGTAAGCAAAAGCCAATCACACATTCAGAACCTGAGAACGAATTTACGTCAAAATCGGCAATCATCTCACAACAAAATTAATTTGATAGGGTGAAATTTTGGATCTCACAAATACTTCGCTGAACCTCATTGGTTTCCATTTCAAAGAAATAATTCACTTTGCCTGTCGAACGTTTGGTTCCAGCTGTCATATTAGCGAGTTATCAATAAGTAAAAGAAAAAAGGAATTGTCTTATTGTTTAGCGCCTAAAATATTCCGAAGTATTTTCAAATCACATTAAACTTTCGGTGGGTGCGAGGGGTTGACTTTCGTAAACGAATGGAAAACTATAAAAACAACAATAACAACAAGATTGTTGGTCACTATTTAACAAACACTACTAATTTATCCAACCTTCGTCAAAGCAGGAAGTACTTCTCAATCGTTTTTCTTTCTTCTCTAGATCAGAGGTACAAAAATCCTAATTGGGATAGAGCATAATTCAAAAGACTGTAAGTTTTACCATATCTGAAAAGAGGGAAGAATTTTTATCTCTGCAAATAAAAAAAAAATGTTAAGATTGAAAGTATCAAATAAAAATAAGGAACCCAATCGATTCATATCAACTCACGGAACAGAACACACGAACAGATTATTATTTAAAAAATCGTATCTCAGGAAACTTTATTTCTGCTTCCGAGCGGATCATGGACGGCAAGGCTAAAGGATGTTAGGCCTAACCTTTTGTTGGTACCAATAAAAGAACATCTCTTTTCAGCGGAGGAAACCTTTATTTTCAGTGTTTTTAATCACTTTCCTTTGACGGCCAATACTGAAAAAGAGAGAGAGAGAGAGAGAGAGAGAGAGAGAGAGAGAGAGAGAGAGAGAGAGAGAGAGAGAGAGCCATAACACTGAGGGCAGGAAGGAGAGGAAAAAGGCAATCGGAACTCTTTTTATATATTTCCATGGAGTACAATTTTTTCCTTGTGAAGCGTATTAGATCCAATTAGGTTCAACGGATAAATGACAGGCGTAGTCCCGGGCTTATTTTTTCACCGTATTTTTCTTTCTTTCCTAACATGACCGTTTCTTTGTCTGCTTATCAATAACAGATCTGTTCATTAGTGCATTTTCTTTCGGTTAACTTTCAAATGCGGAGTTAGCTGTTAATTAATATAAACCATCATTGACA
>NC_089742.1:65101505-65171505 GCF_040412425.1 Macrobrachium rosenbergii | reverse complement strand
TTCAAACAGCTCGTCAGTAAAAACTTCAATCATCAAAAGTTATGTCAAAGAGACTTTTTAAGTAGAGGTAGAATCTTCAGAAACTTAAAATTGATTAAGCCGTCCGGTAGAGCTTAGTTGAAGGGTAAAGCAATCGAGATAAAACTCACTGGAAAGTTATATTTAAAATCTTTTAATCTCCTGGGGAACACACACTCATCCGTAGTGAGCGGTGCAGCACTCGATCACCTATGCCAGGTCTGTGGATTGATCTCAGGCCTACCCGGCCAATAGTACACTCAGCATTAAAGAGCACCATCTGATGAGGTCAAGAAAAAAGGACGTAAGGCCAGCAACTTCATTGATAAAGTATTGCTATGAAACGAATGCGGCGTATTATAGTGCCACCCACTCCAAAGGGAAAAAGGCCTATGGTGAAAGTGTGTGTGTGTGTGTACGTATTGTTCTTGTCTAGCAATGAGATCACTCGCCTCACTATCAACAGAACCTAATTTTTTGTCTTGGGGCGTCGACTGAGGGATAAGGGCACGTGCCTTTATTGAAAAGAAAATGTGCTCTCTTAACACAAGCAGTCAAACATACATGGTAGTAAGTCAACTGAGGGATGTGGCAGTCAGGCTAGCAACCTCATCCTAAAGTACCAAAATAACAAAGCATGGGTAATCTTCAGCCACGCCACCCAAGAGAGCAAGACTGATGGGTAAACGGTATTACTGGACACAGACACATTCTATTCATGTGAGAAACACGAAGAGAGAATAAGTAAGTCAGTAACGCAAATCAGTTACGAATTTTTATAAAGCATTACTGATTACAACAAGTAAAATTTTATGAGATACAGTCAAACTTTGATTCTACGTTATGAGAGTCATAATTATAAATAAATTATCCCATAAGGAAAAGTTTACTTTTTCAATTATTCATTAAAAAAAGATTACACCATCTAAAATTATAATGAGAATATATATATATATATATATATATATATATATATATATATATATATATATATATATATATATATATATATATATATATATATATATATATAACAAAAAACAAATCGTTATAGGATAGTAGGCCCTAAAGACATTGTATCATACAACACAATAGTATTATCATTCCTGGACGTTACAAACTCCCGCAGGCCATTTTCTCGAGAGAATTACAGTTCTAAGGAAAGAAAAATGGAGCAATGGTCAATAACAATGATTTTCTTTAATACTTTCCCTGTCACATTTTCGTTTGCTGTGTTTGTAAAATAAGCGAACTAAATGTCCTATTGCATATCAGTAACGTCTCTGAGTATTGGGAAAATATCTGTAAGAAAGTATAAAATTACCTTCCACTGCCTTGTTTGCAATGCGTCACAGATAGTCGCTTATAATATCAAAAGAAATGAAAAAATTCTTGGTTATTTAACAGCATTGTTATCCAAGAATAATTATGCAAATAAAGCAGATCACACATGAATGCAAATAAGACACAAGAAAGCACAAAATGCATTTGCCATGATAAAACCAATTATACGCTTTGTTCAGTTTGAAATTGAACAAACGTTTAAAAAAATTCTACACGAAATTAAAATGAAAAACTACAGAGAATCCTTTAGTAAACATAAATAAAAACTGCTACAGAACTGCAGAATCGTTATCAAACTATCATAAATTATAGAAACAGTTAAACAAATTATCGCTCTGTTTCCATTGTGTTATTTAATCTTAGCAGAGTACCATGTTCAGATCACACCAAAATAGCTGAGAGAGAGAGAGAGAGAGAGAGAGAGAGAGAGAGAGAGAGAGAGAGAGAGAGAGAGAGAGAGAGAGAGAGACAGAGAGACAGAGAGAGACAGAGAATCTTAAATGATGAGACTGCCTAAGGTTGCACTGAAAAAATTATATATTATGACATGAATCATAAATTTTACCATCCGGATCACCCTTTCAATTTACGAAACATCTTCCAGTCTCAGAACTTCGAGTCCCAAGAATAAAGTTTGGGTGTGCTTCCTAGCCTCACAATATGAAACAAATCATATAAACATCTTTTTTTAACTACACCAACAACACCAGACCAGTTATATGATGGTGTTGACTTGTGACTTGGCAATTCAAGATTTTATAGAGTTCATAAAAGTTCATGACAACGACCTTCACTCGATTCAAGATTCTCATACACAGCGATACAGCGACCTAACTATTGATAACTTTGCCAATTTGAGGCCGGGAAAGAGTTAAACAGTTACGAGCCCAGTCTTTTCCGACTTAAAATTCCTTGACTTTATATCACATACTACGCAGAGAATCTTGAAAGAGTTGATGACGCTGGCTGTGTCGAAGATTTTAAGCGCTTGCGATTTTGATAAGGAAGATAATTGTAAATTTTAAAGCTAGAAAGTTATCTAGTAAAAAATATAAAAAAATGCGGAGGGTAAAAATTTTTTTTTAAGAAGTGAATGGGGTCGTGTGAAACAGCAAGAAAGAACTTTATTTACATATATGATCGAAACTTAAAACTGGCAAGAAAAGAGGAGTAAAGATTCACTTTTCTATCACAGAGAAAATATCGATAAAACATGATTTTTCTGGAATTAAGCCTCACAGGGTTTAATCAAAACTGCTACGAGATCCTGAACTAAGAATATTTGAGTTTCGATTACTACATTTTGCATCAAATACTTCTCTTTTCCATTTTATCTTGAAAGATTACATCCTGGCTTTTAATTTACCTTGGTTTTATCTCCCATTTCCTACTTTATCTTATCATTTTCTAATTTACTGACTCAGGATATAGTAATATCATTAACATTAGGCTATACTTTGCAAAACAGAAAGCAGAGAAGGATGTTTTTAGCAGGACCCCACAACCCCCACAAATTGCTAAACGTATAAACTTACGAATGACATCATCCCTCTATTACCACAAACAACAGGTGTCGGATTCAAAAGTCATCCAGATAGTTCATTAGCATAATGCCTGACACATACCCTCTCCCATTCCAAACACCGGGTAATTTCTCTGTAAGCACTGTTTTCAAAGGCGTGCTACACAGTGATGTAATTACTGATCGGAAGAGTACAAGTTATTTGTGTTACTGTCACTGCACTCTAAAAGAGCAATATAAAAAAAATGCTCACAATTACCACAATTTCATTACAAATAATGAGCACTACGCAAAGAAAAACAGTACATCAGTCTCTCTGAAATAATAAAAAAAAAATCTCGGTCTCAGAAATTAAAGGCATTTTCAATAAAGTTTCGCTAAACGATCACTTGAATTAAAATAATTAAGGACCTGATAAAGTGCAATGGTAATTTTTTTAATGAAAGTTATAAAAGACCATTAGAGAAGCGAATCTCAAAAGTGATTACTGGCAGTGGTTAACCAAATAAAGCAATATAGGCTAGGTTTAATCCACTTATCAATAATCTTGAGATGACGTCACAATGATAGTGCTTGGCCGTGAGATAGATTCTAGCGATGAGTTTCCTGCTGCGTCACCTTATAAATCACTTGCATAAAGGTACAACAACAACAATAACAACAACAACAGCAACAAATAAAAATAAAATAAATATATTTTCAATAAAAATCGATGTTGGAAAAAAACCTGATTGATATGACGTAAGTTTAAAGACGAAATGTGGTCAGGAACTACCACTGACAAACTTTCAAAAACAACAACAAAAAGACATAAGTAAATTTTAAGAAAATAAAAGGCATACTGATAATGACGCGCATAACTTTTGCGGAGAAAAAGGCAGCTGCAACGGTTGCTAGATAGCCACTGCAACACAATTTTCAACATCGTCTCCATAACAATAACAATCATGACCTCGTTTGTCATCAGTTTCATTCTCATCATTATCGGCGACCCCACCTAACTCTTGCAAGCTACATCGCCGCTAGAGATAATATACTAGATGAAAAGTGTTTCTCAAGTGAGTAATGAGCCTCTCCGCACAAGTGAGTAATGATTCTCTTGTTTGTGCACAAATAGCCCACAAAATGCAAAACATGACAGTGAGTCAGCATCAGTGACCTCCAGCATGTTATTCTGGTTCATGGCAGTATGTGTCACTCGTTAATAACTGCAAATATCATGACCTTTCTCGATTCAGACGGAAAGTACTAATGCTTCCATTTGCCTCCTGTGAGCTATTAGGGCTATTATATTATTTACGGAGAACACGTTTTTTCAAGGATGTTTTTGTATGACATGTTTGCTCAAACAGCTACCTTTTAATATCGGTCACAATATTATGCTTTGCTTGTGTTCATGTTTGCGGAGACTGGTCTGTAACACGCCTAACGTTGTTTTTATGCTCGTAACTCTCTCTCTCTCTCTCTCTCTCTCTCTCTCTCTCTCTCTCTCTCTCTCTCTCTCTCTCTCTCAAAATACAGTAAAGATGAACAATGATGGAACATATCAACTATTTTTAAAACTGTAAAACAAATGTACCGTGAGTATCAAAATTGTCCATCTAAGTAAACAAAAAGGGGAAACATGCAATTACAATTTTTAATTTTGTTTTGAGCTGACTGTTGAGATCCACAGACAATACCAATCAAGAGTCTCCCTTGCTTCTGATGGCCGATGTGTAGCAATAGTAGTTGGAGGAGGAGGAGGAGGAGGAGGAGGAGGAGGAGGAGGAGGAAGTAAATATAACCGTTTTGTATTTCCACCTACTATATTATCGTAACGGATGTCCTAAAAAGACGTTCTTGCATTAATCTTTAGTAAATTTTTGCTAGCTAATGAGGTAATTAAATCAACGATTGCAGACTTATGTGGAAAGAGGCAAGTTAAAAATACGAGCGCGTAAACCTTTCAGCGACGAGTGTCTCTATTCTGTCAGTCACGATTACTACGATAAAACCGGCTGCAGATATATACCGTCAGCTAAAAAATAAAAGATTCAAGTTCTACTTATAGGAGCTAAAGGAGGCTGCTTACTGAATATATGACAGGAGGAAAGTGAGACCAGCACATGAATAGAAGATAGCGGAAAACATAAATAAGGTTCAAGGCATCGAACTAGACGAACCTTGAGAAACATGCTAAATCCGCTGATCAGTTCACTTTGTTAAGAGCTCAATGAAAATATAAGAGCGTAAGGAGATGGAATGCAAATAATAAACAGCTGAATGACGAAATCTGACGATTGTTAAGGCAAAAAGGAAAATGCCTAACTTGGGTTGCAGCAGAGAGATCATGTGCACATATGTAATAAGGTAACCCAAGACAAAGTGGGTGAAGTGCGTATAACAATAGGGGAAATAAAAGGTGAAGAGCAGGAATAACGAGCAAATGGATCTCGGAATAAAGATGCAGATGGAGAGATCCTGTCTGAAATGAATGCAGTCCTGTGTCGATTAACTGAGCATTTAGAAGAATTGTTGAATATGAATATGAATATATAATGTATGTATGTATATGTATATATATAAGTATATGTATGCACACACACACACACACACACACACACACACACACACATATATATATATATATATATATATATATATATATATATATATATATATATATATATATATATATATATATATACAGGAGTTTGCATGATGTGACTAAATCTCTCTCTCGCTCTCTCGCACACAAGTAAAGATGAGAGAAGCTTACTTTCGAATGAAAAACCCATTACGCAACCTATCCATATTCCTGAGTCTATTAATGGTTCCTCGACATTCTTACCATAAAAAAAAACAAGAAAATGTTTGTTCTATACCTGGTAGGAAAATAAGTTTCATCTTTTATTTCTATATTATAGCTTAAAATCTATCGTTTTTTACAGCACTTCAAGGAGAAAAGTTTTCCGTCAAGAGAAACCGTTCAGTTATTTAACTATTTCTGAATATATTCATGAATATTAAGAACCTGCACACCAAACGCTTGGTTCTTAATTGAAGTATCCTTGGTAATTCGGCCAAAATATCAATTTATATATGTGTCCGCAAAGAAGTATTCAAACAAATTATTTTTCTATCTTTGCTCGATAACATTCGACTAAAAGCATTTTCTTTGTTGAGAGAGAGAGAGAGAGAGAGAGAGAGAGAGAGAGAGAGAGAGAGAGAGAGAGAGAGAGAGGAATATAGGTTTCCAGTGACTGAATGTGCAAATTGTAAAAACAAATTCTGACTGTCAGAACCCCGCAAAATCCTTTTGTTATGTTGTTTATTTACAAATATACACTGTATTTGTTTATTTCCAGCAAGGCAAACGACTTGGTACCTAGCGTAAGGGGGAATAACTGGATCTACAACAAATTTACAAAAATTATCTTTAGGTATTATTAGAAACAATACAAATGAAACATTGCCGTGGTTTTGAGGAAAATCTATTTAAGATATTTGAAATATTACAGATTAAACAACACCGCTATTATAAGACAAACATTAATGTAAACTGAAATCATAAAATAAAGAGAGAGCAACAATAATGATCCCAACCGAGTGCCAGGTAATGAAGTGAAAATTAGGACGTGCGTAGAGACTTCCATACTTTTCCAGATTTTATTTTAGTTAAAAACGCGATCACGGATATTTTCCGAGAGAGAACTTGGTGCTGTATTAACGCTTCGGGGATAAAGTTAAAGATATAACTGCCACAGTCGCAGCGAGTGCGAAGAGAGCGGTAAAAGGAGAAAGAAATAAGCCTGATAAAACTCGCGTCGTAAATCGTTTATTGGGTTCCAATAATTCATAATGCAGTTTGACTCCGGCCGAAATGTATTGCGCAAAAGAAATAAACAGGAAAATAAATATGGAATAAAATCGGTACACAAAACTCCAAGCTGTTGGGTTTCCTATTAAACCGGGAGAAAGGAAGAAGAAAAATGTGAAGGCTTCAGCGAACATATTTTATTATTCCTATAGTTATTGCAGTTTGAATGCGGAGACAATAATAAATATGAAGCCCATTCTCAACGAAACTTTAAACCACATGAATAGTTCTCTCTCTCTCTCTCTCTCTCTCTCTCTCTCTCTCTCTCTCTCTCTCTCTCTCTCTCTCTCATTTTTCCGTTCGATAGACACTTGATTTATTACTCCTATTTATCTTCGTTGCCGCAATAGAGGCAGAAGAAACAGAGGAGGGATGAAGGTACGCATTTGTCTATATTAAATGGAATTGCATCGAGTCCTGTACATTTATCTTCAGTCTTGGAATTTTAGGCGACAGATATTATTTTCTTCTTTTTTTTCCTTCTAGTCGATACAGCCTCGGCTCAGTGTCCTTACTCAATTTGTATGTTGACATTGTTTTATATATGTGCGGTTCTAGTTTGATTAAGTTTGCTGAAAATAAACACCAGTGTTTGAACAATTTTCTTTCTGGTTTGTTATCGTATATTACTATATTTCAAAAACAGGGTAACCTGTTAGCAAAATGCAACAAAATGCATTCATACCTACATATATCAAAGATGATCTGTATAGGTTAACATGCATGCATACATACATGCATAAACACATAATAAAAACACGCGAACACATGCATAGCAACGTATGATGGTACATAGTATACAAACAAAGTCACAACAACCAAGTTCACTGAACAAACAATTGAACATGCCGCCAAAGGTCTCCGGGAGCTTTCCTCTGGAGTTGAGTTCAGGTCTCCCAATTAGAAGCTGAAAACTCTAGCGACCGTGCCACACTGATGGCCAAACAGGATCATAACTAAATTTAAATTGAAAAAACGTTTTACTGATGGTATAAATCCTGGAAATTCTGTATTGAATTATTTGCACAATATTTTCTTTGACTTTCTTCAAGTTGCATGTTGAAGTTATTTATTCAAATTATCTTATATGAGATTTCCTTGAGACTGCATGTAATGTAGTCTGTCCACTATTTCATGTATATTCCTGAAATTGCAAGTAATATTTTAATCAGTAACACATGCCTTTTCTAGAAATATCATGTACTATTCTTCATTCATTAATTTCTATACTATTTCTTGAAAAAAATTAGGGGACATTTTCGTTGTTAAAATGTCGTTTCTCAGGTTCCAATCCTGTGCTTCACCTGGACTTTACAAAATAGCAAAAATCTTTTCTTCATTCCAAAAGTTTTCCTTTCCTTCTACAAAACTTGACATTTCTCTCTCAACGTTTTATAGATGAGTGGTGACTGACTGCAATCTTAAACGGTCATATAATAAATTCACAGTTTTGCATTATAAAATTTGTCAGAGATTGTGAAACTTAACAGCAGTCCATTTTATACGTTTAGAACACTATAAGACTTCTCTCACTTTTTAAAGCAGTTCTAGTGCCTTGAGAACCCGAACGCAAAGACAACCTTTCTGTTTCAAATAAATTAAGTATATCTTAGTTTAACCAGACCACTGAGCTGATTAACAGCTCTCCTAGGGCTGGCCCGAAGGATTAGATTTATTTTTACGTGGCTAAGAACCAATTGGTTACCTAGCAACAGGACCTACAGCTTATTGTGGAATCCGAACAACATTATAGCGAGAAATGAATTTCTATCACCAGAAACAAATTCCTCTTGTTCTTCACTGGCCGGTCGGAGATCCGAACTCGCGACCAACAGAGTGGTAGCTGAGAACGGAACCCGCTCACCCAGCGAGGAACTGTTTCAAATAAAATATACCACACTTCCTAATGCATTCTTCTCTCGTCATATACTGCGAAATCATATAGGGTTTTGCTTTGAATGTCCCATCTTAGGCTAATAAAATTTCCATATTCTAGAAATTAGTGGCCAGCATTTACGGATTACTCATTTTTGCTCTGTAGTTTGGTTAACTTTATAATAATAATTCTAATAATAATGACTGTCTAAATTTCCACTTGACCACGGGTTCACTTAGGGTAATTATTTTGATAATTGTTTTCTGGTTCCTCACGAAAATGGCTTTATATTTTATCTTTCTTTTTCTCTTCTCCAAATCCAAATGACGATGAACAATTTCTTGAAAAGTTTAGTGTCTCCTGGGTTTTATAACATGATCGGGTAATTTTCAGTTTCATCCAAATTCTGTTTCTTTTATATTTCTTTAAAAGTTCAGTTTCATCTAAGTTTCTCCGGGACATCTACATACTGTAGAGTGTTCCAGTCACTAGGTACCAAACCAATTATCACTTATAATTCCCTTTTGGTGATATTCCCGAAGTAGCGAATTGAATAGTAAACGACATTAAATGTAATTAATGTATATATATATATTAAATATATATATATATATATATATATATATATATATATATATATATATATATATATATATATATAATAAAGGAAGTCGACTAAATACTTAGGGCTATAGGGATTCTTTAACCCACTTTCGGGAGGAAGCATTCCCCTCCCATTTTTCTTAAAGAGGAAAAAGGTGTCCCGTTTCAGGCTAATAAAAGAATCTCCATTACCTCAAGATTTTTCCGAGATTCCTTTACTATTATGAAGGACAAAGGAAGTGTATTTCTGGCTTGTACCCATACAACACACCAACACACACACACACACACACATATATATATATATATATATATATATATATATACTGTATATATATATATATATATATATATATATATATATATATATATATATATGTGTGTGTGTGTGTGTGTGTGTGTGTGTGTGTGTGTGTGTGTGTGATGTGGGTGTGTATCTTTCTATGATAAGCCCATACTCGGGACTCAAAACGAGACCAAAATTCTAAACCCAAAGCAAAATCCCATAAGACTGAACCCAGGGTCAACTACGGTTATGAGTGACGCGATAATAATGCAGAGAGAAAACGAGACACGTTAACCCAGGAGTTAGAAAGAGCGAGAAAGAGCGAGAGAGAAAGAGAGAGAGAGGAAACAGTCTGTCAGCGTCTGAAACCGGAATTACTGCATAACACCAGCGCTGTTTGATAAGCGCCTGGAAGCACAGCACAGACTCCAAGTAATTAGGCTCTTTGCAGTATATCTGACCCTGATAGCGTGGCTGAAGTCCAGAACACTATATCGTGGGAAGCATAACAGCATCTTAAGAAAGATCTTGCGCAGCTGCTGCAATTTTCTTAAGGATTTTAAAGGAGGGAAATAAATGCATAGCGCAATATTAGAATGATCATTATAACAAAAATAAGGTTTCGGACGAGTATAAATTTTACGCTGGAAAATGAAACCCGTCATATCATGATAACGCATATGATAGATGTTCAGTTTTGGTTGAAAGTAATGAAAGCAAAGTTATCCTTCTATACATATAGATACATATATAAATGTATATATATGTGTATACACACACACACACACACACATATATATATATATATATATATATATATATATATATATATATATATATATATATATATATATATATATATATATATATATATATATATATATATATATATATATATATATATATATATATATATATATATGTGTGTGTGTGTGTGTAAACCCCTGCAGTTAATGTCAATGTGTGTTGGGGGTTCGACTCTGCTATACGATAATTTTCTGTACAGTTGTAGAATTTTTTTTTTTTTTTTTTTTTTTGTCCATGTGGTTCATCCTCGGTTTAGCTGTTAAGATGTATTAACGTGGCAGTAACTGTTTTCAGAGAAACAATGTTGCAAAACAATTTTTTTCAGATGAAGAGAGACACAGTGTGTTTTATAACAGAGAGTAACCATCCGCCAGTCTCCGCCCAGATTACAAACATGGATCCTTTTGCTTAGTAAACGAGGATGCTACTGATTAATACTTTATACACACACATACACACACACATATATATACATATATATTTGAAAGTTAAGAGGACATTGTGATTTTACACGCACGTAAACACACAGACACATATACTGTATATATACATATATGTATATGGTAAACTCATGCATAAAACTAAATACATGCCCGGAGCCACTCCTGTTTCCAATACCACGCACGTAAACACACACACACATATGAATATATATATATATATATATATATATATATATATATATATATATATATATATATATATATATATATATATATATACATACAGTATATATATATATATGTATATGGTAAACTCATGCATGAAACTAAATACATGCCCGGAGCCACGCCTGTTTCCAATACATCACACTTAAACAATTCCTCATTATTTTTCCATCCTGGAGCGGCCATCATACAATTTTAGCCAGGGGCTGTGACCCAGACCATGTCCAGTACTTCATCATCAATAGAGCGACCGTTGGCCGATCGTCAAAAATTATTCATTAGTCTCCCTCGAATCAGAGATGGCCTCAGAGCTCTTCTGTGATTCTGCTCTTCTTCCAGAGGCGAATTTATGGATTTAATATTATGAACAACAGAACAACGATGGTCACCAACGCCCTTCCTGAGATTAGGAATTCTTGCTTGTCTGTTAGCTTTCAATTGTACTGAGACTATGTGGTGGCCTGATATTAAAATTAATATATCTCATTTTATTTTCTTTCATTAGTAAATGATAGCTGTACTACTACTAATACTACTATAACAACACCACAACTAGTATTGCTAATAATCAAAACTACTACTAATAATAAAATTATTATTATTATCATTACCATTACTATTATTATTACAACTGTTATTGTTATTTTACTACCTCCGAATTACTTATCACGTAACCTTTAAATTCCCAAAATACAACAATGCTGGAATATACTTTCATTACTTGATTACGTGATAAAGATTCCTTGTTCAGCGAGGCACTCATAAATCAACAATTCTGCACTTATGATAAGTAAGTCATCAGACAGTTTTATGAGCTCCAGTCTCTTCCATTTCATTAGTCGTCCTCTTCTGCAAGTTTCCGATCAATGTGTAACGAAATATCATTTTCCATTCAACGTTTAGATGATAAACTTTATGCCGTATTCTTATTAAAATTTACTACCAAAGAAAAAATGCTCTCTGAGAAAACTCTCTCTCTCTCTCTCTCTCTCTCTCTCTCTCTCTCTCTCTTTATACCCAGTCTTTTTTTAACCTAATCCACCACCCTCCCCCTATGGCCCGACTCCTACCTACCCCCACTCTAGATAGCCTTCATCCATCGCAACAAATACCGGCTCCGGCTCTTGTTATCGGGGGTCCTTCGCTCCCTTCAGACACCAGTCGGGTCACAAGAGGCCGAATCCTCCAAGGA
Source organism: Macrobrachium rosenbergii (assembly GCF_040412425.1). Lineage (NCBI taxonomy): Eukaryota > Metazoa > Arthropoda > Malacostraca > Decapoda > Palaemonidae > Macrobrachium > Macrobrachium rosenbergii. The sequence continues at coordinate 65,159,327 of NC_089742.1, read as the reverse complement.
ATGTAAAATACAAATCCGACATGACGCCTAAAATTCCTCAGTAAATTCATCTACAACATTGCTTAAATTCCTTGCTCAACTCGCCAGGCGCTTCGGAGACCTGGAATTAAATCTGATATACTGTAGCGCTTGGTGATATGTTGCTCAAAGAGAGAGAGAGAGAGAGAGAGAGAGAGAGAGAGAGAGAGAGAGAGAGAGAGAGAGAGAGAGAGAGAGAGAGTTAGGAGGGGCTGTTGTTAATTCTGAAGAAAGTGGCGACTGAGACATATACATTTGTAAATGCGTAACGTTCTTATCTGAGATTATACGGTAGTGAGACAATCAAACACAAAGCAGTAATACAGTCTCTAAAAACTGAAACATCTAGTAAAACGCACTAACAAACCAACGCGGGGATGAGCTATAGATATTTATAAACATACAGTAACATTTAATAACTCTCTTGTAAACTTCGATTTTAAAACGATGCTTACGCCCAAGCAAGTCCTTAGGGCAAATGCTTTTATTAAGCAAAGTAAAATTACCTCCAGATATCTGAATTTCAGTATGATGATCTAAAAGAAAGCTCAGTATTTCCTACGTTTGAGTTATACGATTTCTTACTAGAAGAAAATACATTAAAACAAATGCCTTTATTAATGCAAAGTAAAATTACCTCCAGATAAATGAATTTCAGCATGATGATCTAAAAGAAAGCTCAATATTTCCTATGTTTGATTTATACGATTCCTTACTAGAAGAAAATATTAAAAAGGTATCACAGAGAAAGAAAAAATCAAATACATTATGCAACTTGGGGGTATAAAACAGTAAAAGGAATGTCGATGAAAAATAAAAATTACGATGTAAGCATTCATTGAAAACAATGTCTTGCTTTGTTTTTATTTTTTGGTAGCTTACTAACAAATCGTGTCCTACGTTCCCTCATACATAGGAATGTTTGTTGATGATGAGTCATACGAATAGTACTGATAAATAATCACATTAAAAACAAGCAGGATAAAAAGAACTTTAAAAAGCACAATATATAATATACATTACTGAAAATCTTGTTTCGTGAAAGAGAATGGAATACATACTAAGAAATGTCATAGAAACTATATATACGGCGAGCAGACCATCTCAGCGGAAGTGCTCCTCCTTTTACAATGAAAATAATGGCCTTTAAAGGATTATCTGCGGCAGAAGGAACGGTTATCTTGCCTTCTAAAGAGGGTAGAGTAGAAGGAATCATCACAGGAGTTTCTCGGTTAGCATCCATCACAAACGCATATTTTCTCAGTTCTTGTTGCGGTCTAGTTTATTGAGGCTGTATTGTCTCTGATCGTGGTTAGGCATTAATCATCAGCCCTTCGACAGCGCTGCGTCTTTTAGAAACTGTGCCATTATAAATTAACATAAGTGTTGGTAAAGTCCATGCCATGGGTCATTATCCAAGCATTAACTTGCAACAGCATTGGCACTGTCGTGAAAAGTGTAGACTTTCCATGTTCCAAGCTCTGTCGAAACTTCTTCCAATTTCTCCCTCATAAGACAATTTACAGTATTTACGATTTACTTCATACAGACCAGGGATCAACTCGTCACCAGATTTTTTTCTATTTAATTTTGCATAAGTTTCTTCTAATGGTGTCACTCAAACGCAAGGTATAAGCCAAGGGTCAGGGTCATTTAATATGTCGGCAATTTCTTCTAATTTAGGGTGGAAGGGTGGCTTTATAATTGCTTTATCGATATTCAGTGTTTTATTATATCTACGAGAAATAAAGATAACTTGCAACACAGATGAACCACAACGGATATTCTAGTTTCACAAAAGATGATTTTACATGTTCTGTTCTATTTGTTCTTTAAAAGAAACTATTAAAAATCCCCTTCACTGATTATAAAAGTGTTGTGATACAAAAAAATTATGCATGTATGAATTATTTGTGTTGCTCTTTTAGTGTACCTTCGCCTCAGAACCTGCAGTAACTTCCGTTACAAATGCACCAAGAAAAGGAAGACATTACTTTTCAATTTTTTCAAGTGAAAAAGTAAACGTTCGTAAACTGATAAAACTATGTATGGAAACCTTTTTTTTTTTCTTATATAAACGTACCTATATAAGAATTTTTCGAAGTTCTACTATCAACAAAATTATTATATATGGCATACAACTGATCCGTTCGAAAAGATATGTAGACGACGTGTTCGCATTCTTAAACACGGATAACCAGACAAGTTTGAAGATTTCTTTGATTCCCAAAATTCACAAGAAACAACCACTGGCTTTTCGGTAAGAAAAAGTGAAAATTAGTATTCAGATATGAATACTAATACATCTTCAGTACTCAAACTTTCAAGTCTCCTTATTCTACAACAAATTAGCAATATTAACATAGTACTGTATATATCAATCAATGCGCCTGTAAAGTATCACTGAAACCCACACTTTTTCTACGAATAGTCCAATAAATTAAAACTTTCTAACTGATAAAATCTTCACGAGGCGTTCAAAGGATGCTGAGTGAAGCACAAGAGAGTAAATGCTAAGTATCTTACAATTAGCTAAGTGCTACTCGGCAGCTATTAAGGGCAGGAGTCACATCACATTCATGCGACTTACTCTCTTCTCAGTTCATTCAATTGCGTGAACGGCTTTTAATAATAATATTGACAATAAGTGCAACGAAAACAATAATAATAATGGTAATAAAAATCATATGATTATTTAACCATTAAAAATCATTAGGCTTCATTCAACCTGATCTACTTTTGTTCATGAAGAACATTTGCCTGTTGACTACCCTGGAACCTTCTGGAAACTGCTTCCGGCTTGCAACATTTCCATTTTGTCTGCGCTGCTTCCTACTGGAAAGGATGAAAATCGCGGCTAATTAGTACCGAAAGTTCTTTCTTCTTCTTCGTCAGTTTATTCGCATCAATACCTATTCCTTTTAACGAAACTTCCGAGGTCTTAAGTTTTATTTCAGCAGTTTTTTATTTCAAAATATTTCTCTCCCCTTACAAGGCAAGGTTCGCTGCTGTTACCTGGAACCTTTACGTACTAAGGGATTTCACCTTTAAAAAATGTCCTAAGCACGACGTCATATGAATGTGATATTATATATTGGGGGGTAAGGGAAGGGTGTCGATATCTCTCAGCATCTTCCCATAACAGTTTGCACTTGGTAGCCCATGTTTGTTTTTCTGGTTTGAGGTAATTCAAGAGTCATGTGTGTTCGTAAAAGCCTACATCCCACCATCCAGGTTTTATCCCGGATATGCCGAAGAGTGCCGGTTTAAAAAATTTATAAGATCGGGGTCATCCAAGGGGAAAAAACAAAACTGTTCCTGGATCGTTGAAGGTACGGATATAGTGTACGGATTCGCTGGCGGTATTTATGGCTTTGGCAGGGTTTCGTGCGGATTTTTTGACATGCGCGCGGAATCTCTACTAACGTATTATGGATACCCTTCCATGGTAATAAAAACGGGCACGGTTTATGGCGGTTTATCCGAGCTGCCTTAGGTGTGGGGATGGAAGTTAAGGCGCATTTTGTGACATTTGCCTTCGGTTCCACCATCCTGGGTTTCAACTCTTCATTGGATCAACCACTGTTTTCTTACATATTTGGTAATCAAAGACAGGACCGTTGTGAAACTTACCCCTCAATTACCTTGCTTGACTTTTTGCACAGGAATAGCCCTTAGATATAATCCAGTTAATAAATTCATTAAGAGTAACTTACTTAGCATTTATATACATACATATATATACATACATACATACATACATACATACATATATATATATATATATATATATATATATATATATATATATGTATATAAAATGTATGTATCTATATATGTATATATACATTATATATATATATATATATATATATATATAAAATTTATATATATACATAAAATTTGCTAGTACTGAGTCATGTCGCATATATACGCTTATTTAAAAAACCGAATACACGAACTATTGATATCAGTAATTTCTTTTTATAAAATAGCATAATATTATTTTCCAACGTATTTATTAAAAAGTCGTTCTTCACTTGCCATTATGTTGAAAGAAAAAATATCAAAATCAAGACAAGAAACAAAGAAGCAGATAGGAAATTCCAAGCCATCGTATATCAGAGAAAGATTGATTTCGAACGCATAGAGTTTATGAAAATAGCGCCCTTTTCTAACATAGACAAGAATATACCTAGTATAAGTTTTAATCCAAATGCAGTGACTATAAATACCTAATTAAATGTAAACTGGAGTTTTCAATGTCTAGTATTTTGGTGGTCTTAATATACCTTTTATACACGAATATATCTATCTACAGTATCTATTTATTTGTCTATATACGAGTATGTATGTATGTATGTATGTATGTATGTATATATATATGTGTGTATATATATATATATATATATATATATATATATATATATATATATATATATATATATATATATATATATATATATATATATATATATATATACATACTGCATATGATATTCGCAAATTTACACATGCCGTTTTTATATTTTCATTTTTAAAACTGCACGTAACTCATTTATATAAAATTCACTTTACCATAAGAATTACATTCACCCAAAAGGAATTAAATATGCTTTAGATCAGAGTAACGAAGACTTAGAACATGCATAAGGTTCTGTTTTAATCATAAAAACATCACAAGATTTAAAAAGCCTGCTGAATTCAGTGCATCATACATCTAGAGAGATGGAACCCGAAATAAATCTGAGAAAAACACAAATAAAGAGTACAGAGCACGCAGAGGGATGAAATAACAGTAAATGGAAAAAGGTTCACCTTTTCAAATACTTGGGAACAATGATATCCAATACAGGTTCTCATTAGTAAGAAACAAATCGAAGCAAGGTCAGGCTAAATGAGATCTGGTAGTCACACATACTGGAATAATATACGAAAGTAAGATTATACATAAATTAAGTGCGATCTGTATTACTTTGCGGATATATATCAAGGTATGAAATTAAACCATTGACGATTTTGCAGATCTGAAAATAGGGCTTCAAGAAGAGTCAGATACTATAAAGGAAATTAAGAAAGTTCAATATGTGGATGAGATAATAAAGAAAGAGAGATAGGGATGCCCTTCCCAGAATCAGAGAGTATAGTGTTTGACAGTGGTAACTGGGCTCCTGTGAGCACCAGAAGAGTTTGCAGAGACAGACCTACGTGGATAAGTACGATGACAAGAGAGGCCGGAGACGAATGTACATTTATGGAAGACAAAGTCAAAAGAGACATGAATGGGGGGAACTTCAAAACGGCTTTTTGCGTCAAGCGACGTTGGAGGCGATAATGATAATGGTGTACTCCCACCCACGTGATATGAACTTAGCACTATGTTGCATGGTCCTTTGTAGAGAACTATAACTTGGCAGGAATATGTATGGCAGAGTCAAAATCAGCTTATGTATCTCACGATGTCTGAGGGTGTTATGTTCATTGACACCCTAGTCCCAACCTCAAAGGCCAGACGTTCGAACCCTATCAAGGTCGAGGCCAAAACGCCATTTTGCCCCGTTCCTTTTCAATTTCCTTTTTGAGTATTCCTTCCTCTTTGTTTATTCATATCTCGCTTACTTCCTATTTGTCTATCACTTTTACAACACCTATCTATTTGCCTCTCTATCGACTCTCACACCTACACGTGCTCTGGAGACAGCCAATTCCCCTGATTCTTAATTGTAAATAATCACCTTTGTGTGTAAGTTATTCCCAAGAAAAATGAATTAAACATTAAACAGTAAACCCTGGTTTAATATTTGAAAATATGACAATAGGTGTAAAACTGACAACCTATGATACACAGACAAGCACTCGGAAGAGATAGGTTCACTTCGATTTCAAGTATATACTGAACTGAATATACAGCGGTCTAAATCGACCTTTTCCCTCTTGGTGGTTGAATATTTAAAGGTCACTGTCGCCCGACTTTACCGGAAAAAGGTATGTGATTCCCTCTGGATCTAACTTATTCCTAAAGTAGAGTGAGTCAATATACAGTAATTGGATTATTTGGCTTTATGCAAGACACACACACATTATATATATATATATATATATATATATATATATATATATATATATATATATATATATATATATATATATATACACACACACACACACACACACAAAATCACAGTACACCTTTTCCGCCTTTGGAAGGCGTGGCACCAGAAGGGTACACCCACTCTGGTAGCGTAGCAAGTGCAAGTTTCTACAGGTGAGGTTGCTAGTTCGACACCTTGTATCTAGAACACAACTATTTGCAGCTGGGTGAATTGGTTGGGCAGGACGCCGGGAGTGATCCACAGACTTAGCAAACTTAAGCTGAGAGTTGCACCACTGCCATGTCGCCCACTTCTAACTACAGTACACCTTCTAAAGGTGACTGACTGATTAGCCATATCCTATGCCGTTATATGATATATATATATATATATATATATATATATATATATATATATATATATATATATATATATATATATATATATCTAGGAAGAGAGAGAGAGAGAGAGAGAGAGAGTCTTTATTTTGGGGATATGCAGACAGCCAAACATACTAAATAGATGAAGATTACGTAAAATAAGATTTTCAATTATATATACATGCGTGTGTGTGTATTATATATATATATATATATATATATATATATATATATATATATATATATATATGTGTGTGTGTGTGTGTGTGTGTGTCAAACTACAATTCTACCACGGCTTATCCAGGACTGGAAAAACCATGGTTGTTCCACGGAAGTTCTGAGCATACTAAAAACTGCTGAGGCTCACAGCGGTTCGAGCAGGATGACTAAGAATGGCCAAGATTCCACAAAAGTTCTCCACGATTTTCAATCTTATATCCATTGAATTTTTCAGTTTTTCTTACGGGGTATCCGGTGGGGTAATTCGGGATGGTTAGACCTATATTTAGGAACGAGTCTCACAAGAATGACCATTGTGCGATTTCAATTATCAACCGAAACTGAATAACCGATACAAAGTTTGAAAAGTGGTAAAAAGAGCCAGAAAACGTTTTCTCGTGAAACTAGACTACCAATATCTGATGTTAATTATACTGTTTTATTTTTTCACAACCGCTCATTTTGATGACACTATAGCATTATCTTGGAGTGATCATCGTATAATATATGCTGTGCCACTAGAACTGTTCAGGTAGCCGAGCTGCGCATCAAGTAACTAATATTCTGTCGACATTGGCGCAAAAGTCAAGTCATATGTTCGTTATGGGGATGTTACCAGAGCGTGCGGATGCTAGACTTCAATTTTGCCACTCATATTGGGTGCTTGGTGCAAAGCTAGGAGTCAAGACGATAAAAGAGGCTCGAAAACATGCTCGTGTTACACCGGCTAAGACGCTAAAAGATATCATATCTGAACTTCACTTCTGAGGGAACTTCGTATATGACGGCGACCCGCCAGCTAAATGTGAATATGGTCTAGAAACGCTCTGCAATAATACTGTTAGTATCTGGCCGTACTCGAATAACAATCTCTCAAGCGAACGAATATCATAATATCTTAATGCAGAAGTAATTTGCCTCACGTCATGGCAGATTTCAACAGAATTTAACAATAATGATATTTTTCATAATAAGCAGAAGAAGAAGAGAACTTAATGAAATCGCATAGGCGATCAACCAATGGCCGACTGTAATTGTCTAGATATTCATACAGTATATACACAGTTTTTTATATACAACTATACACACTATACATATATATATGTATATATATGTGTATATTTGTGTATATATATTAACACTAAACATTTGGACATTTACTTGGTGGCTCTTCTATGCTCGCCTATACAGCCAACCAGTTCACCAGCCCCTAATAGATCGATGGAGAATAACGTTACTGAACGAGGAGCAAGTCGCAGACAGGGCCGCGGAAAGAAAAGAAGGAACGATGAAATAACGCGGGGAAAACGACGTACACAAACACCCATCAATAATTGAAAGGATCAGTCCCGGGGAAGGTTCGGCGTCTGGTCCAGGAAACCGGAGAAGAGGAACGCTCGGGAAAAAAGATCGACTGAAATAAAAGAAAAAAAAAAGAGTGAAACGAACAGAGCTAGCGTAGCATTTCCAAATCTAAGGGGAAACCATAGAATAGGAAGAGGAGGAAGACTAAAACAAGACGGTGGAGGAAGAATAGGAAGAAGAGAAGTAAAAACCATCGAGGAAGAGGAAGGGAAGGCGGAGAGAATAACAAACTGAAAATCCGGAACGCTTTTGCTGTCCCTTGCGTATATTCAACTTGTTCGACCTCGTCTCGAGCCTTATGTTGAAATCTGAATGTAGTTCACACTTCAGAACACCATAACGTAGCCTGGAATCCCAACATAATGACATCTTTAAGAAAATGCAAGTTCGCAATTTTTGTGGGCATGGTCTGCGTGTGAGATCAGCGCTTCCGAGAAGGAATATCCAAAACAGAATAAAATAAAAAAGAAAATATCAAATAATCAGTCTCTCTTTCTCCTTCGTGTGAGAGAGAGAGAGAGAGAGAGAGAGAGAGAGAGAGAGAGAGAGAGAGAGAGAGAGAGAGAGAGCTATTATCACTAAATATATTTGCTATTGGGTGTTACCCAAAATTCTAAAGTTCAGGTAAAGAAACAAGAAAATGTCGACCGTGCTAAAAAGGACTAGGGATGAATAGAGTAACGCATGAGAAAATTATTTTTATATGATAAGAAAGATGCTATTCCATTAGGCAATGGTGAAAACATTCAAATACATGAACGCATAAAGAAAGAAGCAGATATAAGCATAGCACGAACTGATAAAGGGATCATTGTACGCATATACGGGAGAGAGGAGAGAGAGAGAGAGAGAGAGAGAGAGAGAGAGAGAGAGAGAGAGGGGTGGGGGAGTTCGAGTTACTGTACAGTAGTTTCGGAAAGGTCTCAATATTTGGAACCCCTGATAAACAGTATGAATTATCAAGTAAAAAAAAAAAAATAGAATTTCAAATCTAACGTAAATGCAGGAGGCAAAATAGATTTCCAATAGTTAATCAGGAAATACTGTTCATGCCGATAGAGTACACGAGAACAACAAAGCGAAATTGGCTGGCGTTGAAAGCAAAGCCAGTAAGGCTAGGTTACGTCAATACGCTTCAGTTCTGCAGCACTCGTAAATTCAAAGACAGGATGTTTGCGAGGCGGTCAGAATAATGAAGGAGATAAACGCCAGTTACAAGAACCAAACCACATTAGGTTGTACATTTATCAGCTTGAACAACTACTCAACTTCAAGAACGTGGGTAAAACGAATACATTTGACGAGACACAACAGCAAGACCGGGTTAAAATTAGGTACGGAGGGCTGCAAGAGGTGGATGATGAAGGGTGATGACGATCATAAAGTAGCAGCTGTGAGAAGTCAAGGTAATCTCCTCTACTCCTGCCAAAAAAAGAAAAAAAAAATCCTCGCATCAGAAAACTGTGAAAATCGAGAAATTACGCCAGAGTCGTGCGCGAAATTAGTGGTGGTTCTCAGTAACAAATTCAAACGCTGAGAAGCAGCACCGCAAGAGAGCGTGGCTACCCTTGGGTACGATTTAACGACGTATAATTAGGTAAATATGTGCACATGCACAGTGTGACAGCATAAACAACGAAGCGACAGAGAACCCCGACACCTAAACACGTCTGAAAAGGCTCTGGCAAACGAGAGTCATTGCGGTCGTTTGCAGGTGGACCCTTAAACATGAAAAGCGTCTGCGCGAAGGGGAAATTAAATAAAAGCAGTACTCCTTGAGGGAGCCGTGCCCCCCCACCCACTCCTCAAACAAGGCGTGGGGATTCAAGAAAAGGAGGTCCCAATACAAAAACTAGTGTGAATATGACGGCGAGGGTTACGTTCCACAAACAGGGTGTCGAAAAACCCTAAAAGAATGACTAAGCATTGACTACTGACGCACCACTTCGGCGTCTCAAGTGGAGGGGCCAAGTAAAGGGTGTGGGAGGGGGATGTCATTGTAAGAGCAGATGAATGTAACCCGAGACACCCGACGTCACGGTATGGGATGGTATAAGATGCGTAAGAATCTAATAAAGACGGAATACTGGGAGGAGGGAGGTAAGAATAGCGGAGGCGAGAAAAAATGTACAGCGACCTAAGAAATGAAAACGTGTATTTTTTTTATTATATATATGTATATGTATATATATATATATATATATATATATATATATATATATATATATATATATATATATATATATATATATTACACACACACATATATATATATATATATTATACACATACACACACACACACACACACACACACACACACACACACACACACACACATATATATATATATATATATATATATATATATATATATATATTCTAATGCCCAGTGAATGAAAGTACTGGAGCACTTTATGTGAATATATGTAACATATTTATCTGTAAGTATACCTAGTGTATGCTGTGTGGAAGTATCTATGCATTAAATTTCTGTCTTTTGGTCATTTTTAATGTCTCGTACGATTATGTGACTACTCGTACATAATTTTTGTACAAAACAGAGAACCATTTCGGGATATCATAACGAAACTGGTGGTTCTGATATTTTCTTACACCGACAAGACAACTACCAGTTCTTCAGTCCTGTAATTAAGTGAATTCCCAAATGACGGACAACGGTGCCATTGGCAAACGTTCTGGGAGTATTGCTTGAGTAATTCATGTCCCCTGCTGACCGCCATCTCCACCCAAAGAGCATTGTGACTGATAAAAAGCTGGAGATAACCGTTAAAAATGAGGGCAAACAACACTGCCAATTTGCTTTCGAAGTATTTGCAGTATGAATGTGATGGTCAAAGTTAAAAGGGAACTAGTCTTGGTGGCATCTGCATGGGCTTTTTTAATTGAGCATATATATATATATACAAATATGAAGGTTCTAACTCTCTTACTTTAAAATCTAAAGTCATGTTTAAGCTGTGTCTGTATATATACCGGTAATATACGGAAGTTGGAACAACAATTCCACCTTTTGGGAAAGTCATTAAATAATGATTATAATGAAAACAAAATGTGAGGGATTGACGTATGGGCATAGTGGTGGATGAGGAAGCCATAGTGGTATATGATCTTCCTTCTTGCACATCTATGCATGATGATATACCTTTTGTACCAAGTTTGACTGAAATCCCTTCAGTTCCGCAGTCCTTGCGATGACAAGGTAACATTGGCAGACACACAGGCAGACTGAAATCCCTTCAACTGTGAGAGAGGTGTTGTGATAACAAGGTACTAGTGACAAACATGCTGACATACAGACATGCTAAAAGACAGACAAAAAGGCGGACGGACTTCCCTTGTGCCTAGCTTGACTGAAATCCCTCCAACCGTGTAAGGAGTTGTTCTTAATCCAACTTGTATTAACTTTAACACCGTAAAACCTCGTGAGTCAACGAGTCTACTCTGTACTTCATAGAATTATGGAACCCTTTGCCTTCCTCTGCATTCTGTTTTACTTCTCGTCACACGAAAGAAGCTCAATGACAATTTTCATGCACTATACGAAGTTGCTTTTCACAGCTACCCCGTCACGTTCTCTTTATAAAGGGGAACGAAAATAAAAAATTGGTTTCAGACGATGGACCTATAATCAAAATGAGTTGTTTCTGTAATATATTTACCCGTCATACAGCTATGTTTTTTCAGAAAAGTTATTTAGAGATAAGAAAATTAGAACTTGAATTAAACACATACGCATTTACTTGTTAAAATCATGTCCCTATATAAAATAAAAAATATATAGATATGATTACAATCCAAATGAACACATTCAAGTTTCTTCACGTAAACGTAAAAACAAAAAATAAAAATAATAAGTCATAGTTATATCAAATTGGCATAAAAACCAGTATCAAAAAAGCTAAGAAGAATACCCCTAATGAAAACGATCAAGTTCCCTTCAGCTAAAAAGCATAAACTAAAAACAAAAGTATTTAAATATGAAATCAATTTAAAAAAAAAACTGGATAAAAACAAAAATATAAAAGTTAAGAAAACCACCTCACACAAAAACGAAATAAAAAAAGCGTTAACAAGTTCATTCCAAATCTAGGATGAACACAGCCAGCCACACACACACACACACACACACACACACACACACAGAGATCCGGATAACAAAACAAGCACACATCTATCACAACGTTATTTGGGATCCTGTCGCGTATGGTATCCACAATGATGTGCGCTGAAAGTTTCAAGTAGATAAAGACGTGTTTTGCATCCCCTCAAACACTGCATATATTTGCATGATTCATCCTACTTACTAGTTAGCGTTCACCAGCCCATGCAGCAAAACACAGCTACTTTTGATAGAATCTCATTTACATAGAGACTGTACAAACACACTCTTTCTCTCTCCGTCTCTCTCTCTCTCCTCTGACTTACAATATAAAAAGAAAGATATAGTCTGTTCTTTTCATCTATAAAATATTTCTTTTTAGTTGTCACCTTTGCTGATATTGTTTGCTTGTTTGCATAGTAACAAAAATTTCGATAATTGCTAACGAATTTTTTTTAGATATTAAATTGTATGATATTTAGGTTTTCATTTTCATGGCGTTCAGGTTTCCCCTTTCATTACGAAATTATAATTTTTCAAAATCTTCCCTAAACCCTGAAATTTTAGCATTTCCTAAATCGAGGTAAATTTTCTATTCTTTACTACAGTTTTTTTTATGCTTAGGAGGCCCTGTGTTCAGATACCTGAATGTCACTCCACTGAGTTGTTTTTCCTTTTTTTTCTGGGGGACAGATCTCTCTTTTCATTTTCTCGCTTTTTTCATCCTAGCGAGATTCCCCTTTATGGTAGGTTAGTCGCCTCTCTTTGAAGTCTTTCTGCTTTCCTATCACTTCTATTTCCAGACAGAGTTTCCATTTCAAGATATGCGCTTATCCACAGGTCAAGGTAAACTAGAAAAAAAAAATATTCGATCCACAAAATTCGACCTAAAAATAGACTGCAAAATAGCAAAGGTTTCCTTTAAAGCATTTTATTTCGATAAATGCGCAGAAGACTTTATTAAATAACGGTGGAATGTATTTTGTCACTTTTGTCCGTCTTTCGTTTCCTTCTTTTTACTTGTTATTTGCCTCTTCTTTTCGTTTTATGGAATTCAATTTCAAGGGAAGTCCTGCGTCAAGCTCAGTAAAAACTCCTATCTCTGCATACAGCACATCAAGGAGATCTATCAAATTCAAGAGAGATTGGGGTATCTATTGCAAACCTTCCCAATGCGAAGGAATTCGTAAAAGTTACCCGAATTTTCGACTGTCGCTCGGAGCTTTCTTTGTCTGAATATATCGGATAACTTGCGCCCCGCCACCCCAACGCCCCCTTCCCCCCCCCCTCTCTCTTTCTCTCTCCACCCGCTACACGTATACACACATGCACACACACGCAAAAACACATACACACACAAACACACACACACATACCCCATCACGTTATCAATTAAAACTCAAAAAATACATAAAACTTAAAAAGTGGAAAACACGTCATCAGTTAAACTCAAACAATACATAAAACACTTAAGAAGTGGAAAATACGTCATCAATTAAAACTCATGCAATAAATGAAGCACTTAAGAATTAGAAAACTTAAGTAATTAAGAGAAAGTCATTCGAAAGAAACAGACTGTATAAATAAGAAACAAAGCACATGAAATAAGAGACAAAATACAGGAAATGTTCCCATACAAGTGACAAATCGTTGGCCAGTCATTCAAAAGCAGGTGACCTGTACTCACCCACACACAGTTGGACGTGAACAGGTGTTCTACAGAACCCACGTCAGACAATGGAACACTAACATAACGGGTTAAAAGAACGTTGAATTTGAAAAGAGTATATAATTCAATAATGATATATCACACTCTTCAAAAACAACAGAAGTTAGCAAACCATAGGGCTACACTTTGAAATACGAAAATTACAAAGCGCACAAACACACGAAATTATCATCAGTGAAAGAGAAAATGTGATACTACGGATACTACAGAACTCAAGTCTCCCGATGAATTATTCATCGTAGGACCATTCCTGCTTAATCATGTTTGTCACTCTTCACTTGCTCACTCAGCTGCGGCATCCAGACCCAGAATCCTACGGGAGGAATCGGTGTGAGGGAAAACTTCGTTTCGGGATCCCTTTCCTTTTATTTATGTATGTGGCGCAGTTAGGTACTGAAGGTTCCATCCTTTTATTTTCCCCAAAGATGGACGAAGGACTTTGGGGGGTGATCTTAGATAGTCGTCTATTTATAGACAAGCAGACAAGTCACTCAAGCGTAAAGACAGACCCGGAGTTGTTCTATACTGAAGACAGATTGCGTAATGAATGAAGTTGTCTGCTAAGGGAGGGTGAGCTAAACCATTTTAAAAAGGGCAGCAGTGGGGTCAGACGCGACCACGACCCTTATGTGTGCTAAATCCAAGGTGTCGGAAGCAGTTAAGTATATCTTAGTTTAACCAGACCACTGAGTTCATTAACAGCTCTCCTAGGGCTGGCCCGAAGGATTAGATTTATTTTACGTGGCTAAGAACCAACTGGTTACCTTAACGGGACCTACAGCTTATTGTGGAATCCGAACCACATTATGACGAGAAATTAATTTCCATCACCAGAAATAAATTCCTCTAATTCTTCACTGGCCGGTCGGAGAGTCGAACTCTGGGCCAACAGCGTGCTAACCGAGAGCTCTACCCACCCCTCCATTGAAGAACTTTAGCTATGTGTAGATCAGGACTAAACCACTGAGGTTAGGTGGAGGTGTTTTTTATTGAATTCGTTGTCTGATGACTCAATATACAACTAAGTTGAGGCACGTTAAAACATAACAGGGAATACTGAAAGAGATACAAAATACAACAAGACGTCTAAAGAATAAGCAGTAAATTAAAAACAGGTGGCGATTCATTTTAAGTGTAAGAAAGCTCAAAATAAATTCAAGTCAAACCAACGACAATATTTTTTGGAATAATTTACTTCTATAGTAGCGCCCTGACAAAAAAAAAAAAAAAAAAAGAACACGTACACAGTTTTTGCACCCAAATATTCTAAAGCGGCAATGTATACTAAAACCGAATAAAAAAAATATTACTCAATACTTCACAGGTTCGGTAACAGGTACAGAAGTTTATAAAAACTTCAAACCAAGTAAGTGGAACAACGGAGGATCATTGCTACAATTTATAAATAATATGTAAAACTTTTTCTGACATGAACCTCCCTGCCTCCTCTCTCTCTCTCTCTCTCTCTCTCTCTCTCTCTCTCTCTCTCTCTCTCTCTCTGTCAATTTTGTTGTAACACTTTTATCTCAGTGGGCAATCGCCTTTATATGTTCGAATGGGAGAGATTCCGTGGTACGAAAAAATTAATTAAAATGAAAGCAAATACACAGTAGTTGCAAAAGCATACCCATCATGGAGTAGTACCTCCTTCTGGAGGGACCTAAGAGACCGTGCCGAATTACACTAATTTCGCAAAAAATCAGTAATTCAATACGATTTTGCATCTTGCATGAGATCGTTAAGTTGCCAGGGGTCATATCAAGGCCATTGCAAATAATTGCATGCACCAAAGGCTAATCCGAACACATGCAGAGAAAATTATGAATAACAACGAGATTGGTTTGCGTTTCATCTGATCCCCCACAGCGTGAATGAAACGCCCTTGTTGAGACGCTTCCAAACTTCTAATGCAAATTTTAGGCGTGTTCCCCTCTTCTTGACAGGAACACGCCACTTTGGACGAAGAGTGAAACATATCACAATCATCTTCACCGTTATAATCCTCATTTTCTATTCTTTCGAAACACGGATTGTTGCCATTTCGTCGTTCGCGCTGCTTGATGACTTTTCCAGCAAATATATCCTACAAGAATCATCGTTCATTTTTTTCAAGTGATACCCTTCCTTACCAAAAAAGACGGCCATGATTACTGATAACAGAATTCCATGAAATCCATACTATGCAATCAAACGAGAACGAGAAAGCAAATGACCTTACTGAAAAGAACAGTGCACTTTTGAAGCCAAATTTACGGTTCTCATTTGCGGAATGGGTAATTCATCTCAGCCCCAACTTCCCCCTTTCTCCCTCTCTCTCTCTCTCTCTCTCTCTCTCTCTCTCTCTCTCTCTGACACACACTTGCCTTTTCTGCAATGCAATTAGTTCTAAGGGAGTCAGATAAAGCTTTGGAAATAAAAAAAGGCCCACCTCCCTACCCATCACACCAATGAATTCTATTCGCACTACGTCGCTAAAAGAGATTAAGGACGCCAGTGTCACGGCAGATCTGGAGGGGGAACTCAGCACACGGCAAATATGGAAAAAAATGGCCGAGGGGGTTTCACAATAGATATGGGAGGGGATGGGGAGGTGGAGGGGATACCAGACGGGAAGGTGTGTATGTGTGTGTGTGAGTGTGAGGCAGGGGGAAGGGTGGGGGGAAGACAGGGGATGGGAACTGCAACAGCAATGCATGAGATATTGCAGAGCATGGGGATGTTACAAAAAAATTCTCTCTCTCTCTCTCTCTCTCTCTCTCTCTCTCTCTACGCCGAGAGAGGGGAGGCAGAATCACAGTCGCCAGAGACTAAATAATTTGGCACTAACATTCATATGGCAAAATGGGGGACAACCCTCTCGCGGACCTTTCCTACTAACAGAGGACGACAGGGTGTTATTAGAATTTTTGTGCAGCTAAATTAAATCTATCTATTTTTTACCTCTTCTCTAACATATTCTCTCTTTATTTCATATATACGTCTGCATTCTCACTGTACATACTGTATGTATATATATATATATATATATATATATATATATATATGTATGTATGCAAATATACAGTAAGTATATATATATGCATAAATATGTGTATATATACATATATACATATGCATATATATATATATACAGACATACATACATACATTCAGTCCATCCATAACTTTCTCTCTCTGTGTCTGTCCGTCTGAATACGCAACTGTCAAGTTAATTCTCAAAACAATTCAGTGACCAACACCTCACTGTGAGTAAATGGTACATCAAGAATTTAGTCTGCAAGTTTCTATTAATGATAACTATGTAATAAAAAAAAAATCCTAACGCAAAGCTCCACAATTCCTAAGGGGAAAGTGTTCTAGTAACAGATATCCAGACAGACTGAGAATTTAATACCTGTTTTCATTTCTCAGAAAAGAATGAAAAGAAGAGACGAAATACTGAAAATTTGATGGTAAAATTTGTCCCTGTCAAATATATAAGATATAACAAACAGACCCTACGCCTACTACTGTGATGCAAACGAATTCTTTATGAATACAATTTGTATTGTACACTCCCATCATATATACAAGAGACACTCTCCGTTATTGTGCTTACGTGAGATATATATATATATATATATATATATATATATATATATATATATATATATATATATATATATATATATACTATATACTACACACACACACACACACACACACATATATATATATATATATATATATATATATATATATATATATATATATAAATACATGCACACACTCACACACACACACACATATATATATATATATATATATATATATATATATATATATATATATATATATATATATATATATATACATATTTATGTATGTATGTATGCTTGTATATATTGTACAGTATATCCTCGAAAGAAAAAGCAAGATGACGCATTTGTGGAAGCGTCAAACGAACACAAGAGGATTCCATATCTGTCCCAGCAGGAACCGAAATGACGCAATTCTTTAGCTGTCCTGATTTATCCTGCAATTGAAGGAGGCAGTTCCTCGTAAAGTGGGAATAGATAGCCCATGGCAACAACTGGTCCCAGTTAATCTTACCTAGGCGCGCGAGCCAAAGGCCTCAATGTGACGGATGTTAATTTGGAAGAGGAACAGTGACAGCCATTCGATTATGCTGTATGAAATAAACTGCGTGCATACCATGAAAAAAGTGCTAGGTGGAGCCATTCATATATATACATATATATGTATGTATAATACATATATATATATATGTATACACACACACATATATATATATATATATATATATATATATATATATATATATATATATATATATATATATATATATATATATATATATATATATATATATATATATATATAAATATATATATATGAAAGAGAGCGAGAGCACCTGTCGAACGTAGATACAGATTTAGGACGTAATGGACGGGAACAGCCACAAATCACTTGACTGAGAAAAAAGTCCACGTACGACACGCAGGACGTTTCACGGTGGTTGAACGTCAGGACAAAAATTGTCTGACTGGTTTGGGGCGCAAGGTTGAAAAAGAAAGTGAGGATAAGCAGAATGAAGTAATGCGGATAGGCGGACTAGCAGTGCAGATTCAAGAAAAAGTAGACAGACGGACCGTATACCTGAGGAAAAACACAGTATATGTACAGTAGGTGCATTCAAAGTGAATGATAATACAATTGAAAGTTATTATGTACAAGTAAAATTACCGTGCTGAAATCTCAGTGAAATTGCTGATAAACAGATAACGCAAATGGAATGGGTAAGCACACAACCATGCCTGCAAGTAAGAAGAAATGTAGGAAAAAGCAAATAAAAACCTTGCTAACAAGTTACTTTTGATACAGAACGATGAACAAACAAACTGGATTAAATGAAGAAACTAGTAAAGATAAAAAAAAAGTGCAAACCAATTTTTTTTTTACCAGAAGAAAGCAATGCCATACAAGCTGTAAACAAGTTAAATTAGAGACAATCAATGAAAAAGCGTGAAAATAAATTATACTGATGAAAAAACATGCTCGCATGCCAAATGTACAAACAAACAGTTAAAAAGCGTGCAGACAGGTTAGTTTGAGCGTAGAAACAAACATAAAAAATATGCGATCATGTTCGATTAAGTGTAGAAACAAGCAAAGGAATATCATGCAGGCAATTTAAAGTAAATACATACGCACGCAATGGCAAACAGCGTGCAGACAAGTTAAATGTTGTAAAGACAAAATCGTAAACAATTTAGCTTAAATGTAGCAAAGATAAGCGTGTAACCTGGTTAGATTAAACGATGAAACAAGGTATGATAAAGTGTGCAAAAATTACAGAAGCAAGCAATGAACAAGAAAAAGAAATGTGAAAAAGAGTCCGGAGAAAATATGTAGAAACAGACAATGAAAACAACTTATGGACAAGTTGTATTAAATGTAAAAATAAGAAATGAAAAAAAAGGTACAAACAAGAAAGTTTGTAGGGAAAAGCATAATAAAAGCGCAAATAGGCGAGTAAAGGACGCCCAGAGAAGTCAAGCAGTCGAGGGTAAACCGTCCGCAAGAAACAAGACAAGAACGAGAGAATAAATCATTAACAGCCTCTTAGCGAACCTTCATTAAATAAAAACGTCTCAGGGGGCTGCACACTAGTCTTCCTTTTCAGAAATCGCCGCGTAAACGGTTTCGCAATTAAGGCGATTTCAATAAGTAATTCCTGATCTCGTAATAAGCTTAGGGAGAATTACGTGTTATCGCTATGATTTATGGTAATAGCGGAAAAATTATTCATAGCTAATACATGAATTCTCTCTCTCTCTCTCTCTCTCTCTCTCTCTCTCTCTCTCTCTCTCTCTCTGACATTCTCAGTTTCACGGTAGCGCCACACCTATCAACACTCGTAAATTTGATTTTTCCAGTGATATCAAGAAGGCGATTGACGAAAAAATAAATCAATAAAAATACTGAAAATAGGTCCCGAAGTTTTCTTGTGCTTCTGGTTTTGCTACAAGTGATTCTCCCTCGGCTAAATTTCTGTGAATGTTTTTTAAACAACAGTTCGATATTTCCTGGAATACAACGTAAGTTTTAGAGAACTGTACAAGTACTTTCTTTGAAAGATTACGTATGGATAATTATGCCACCCAACTCCAGTGACATTTGAAAGAGCAGTTCTTGAATGTGTCACACAATGCCGAGGATCTCCCAAGAAGATCTTTTCGACTGTAGGCACTAATTAACATCATTTCTAATTAGGGCATGCCAGGGTTTACATTCAGTTCGGTAGATTTTGTCATAAGCTATTCGATAATAATTCGTCCAGTTGCGAAGACGTGAAAGCTGGATAAATTTGAACGCGCCGTTCACGTTTAAGGAGTTTTATTGTATTTAAATTAATAACATATGAATTTCCCGGTAAGGTAAACTTTAATAGGTCATCAAATATTAAGAATTGAAAAAAAAAATGTTTACATCTTGCACCATGTCCGATTCCAAGAGCTTCTAAGTGAGACGCAGGACACTTCCATTTGACAAGATCTCCGACCAGCCGAGCAACATTCGGCATCAATCCCGCTCCCGCCCCACCGTCACGACATCATTTATCAAAGAGCCTCTTTCACAACCGCAATTCTTGACAATACGCCTCGCTCTCTTTTCCTTCATATTCCGTCGGAGATGGTCATGTTATTTTTCGCACCCCTGCCATTCAACATGCAGGCCAGCAGATAACCCTGCAGGAAAGATCATTCTTTAATCGTGCGGAAAACCTTGTTCCGACCTTGGATGGAGATCGTTTAACTCTTGTGATAAAAACGAATCAAAGGCGGTAATGGATGTTTTGATGTTGGGTATTTCTGAGTACCCACACACACACACACACACACACACACACACACATATACATATATATATATATATATATATATATATATATATATATATATATATATATATATATATATATATATATATATATATATATATATATATATATATATATATATATAATATACTGTATATATCTATATGTATGCATGAATGTAAGTACGTTTAAACTAATTAAATGCATCACGAATTTTAAGCTAAATTTAAGTAATTCTCATGAATCTTAGCCTATGTTCCATACGAATATCAATTAAGACATTTTCCCGGCGGTTGGGGAATGAACAAACTACAATCAAACGATGACTTATTCTACACGTTATCGTTTCTTTTTGGGGGAGATGGACCAAGGAAGTAGAAAATTCAGGTTTACACGCATGTGTGGTGAAGCTATCACAGACCTCTACTGTAACGCCCAATAAATGTATTGTAACGCTAGAAAAGCAAACTGGACACCCTGCTTTTTTACTGAGATATGCTCTCCATTCCGACAATGAACGAACTTTATGCAGAAAAATGTTTTTGCTCTTATTTGCTCACTACTCTTCGTAGCTGTTAATCTATGATGGTAGGAAGTCAATCTCACATACAAATACTAGCCTTCAATAAATGTTTGAATACCACCGTAGGGAGGTAAATTCTCCAAACAAACATGAATATTGTAGCGTGATCTTTATACTGTACTCATTATCTCTAATTATTACTCCACGACCTTATCATGAGAGACAATCTTTCACTCTCTTCGACGTACACTTCATTGATATTTGAGCTTTGAAATTCTAATTTCTCATATTGTGATTTCAGTATGTCTGTTTTCTTTTAAGATAAGGGAAATCTACTGATATCATAGTCAGACAATGCAATACGTTAAAAGTCATTACATGATAATCATTCCAAAATGCCTAAGATCATACACCAATAAAAAAATATTTCCTGTAGACCAATGCATTCACCCAGCGACAAAGACCGGTTTTAGTGAATATACGTATGTACTATAAATAAGAATAAATTAGAAACCACTTCAACATCAGAATCAGCCAACGTACCTCTTGCAAATATAAACACTCCCAACCAGGTACGTTTTACCAAAATAAGATCATTTATTTTCCTCACGACGCAAATAGCCGCTGAATACCTGTTCATCGTCTGCATGCCGAAATATGTTACTGTGTAGCCGCTGTTTAGAAATCATGATCTTTATCCCCGTGTTTCTCTTGTAAGCAAAACCCAATAGTTATCTTCTCACACCTCACAAACTTCTCTTACATTATTCTAAAGATCCCTGGCACGCAGATGGCGAATTCTCCCCAAATGCCGAGTGCCACGTTCGTATTCAGAACAGCGTTTGAAGAAAAAGCATCGAGAGTAAGTAATATTGTTGATAGGAGATTACGAGCAGTCTAGACTGTCGTATAATTTGCCAAACAGGATTTCTTTTCAGAAATAAATATAAGATCGCTTTTTACGGAAAGCGTGATGTCGTAATCAGAATACGAAGCTTCATAAACTGGAAAAGTCACGTTCATCTTGCTTAATTATGTTCATATTAATTTTTTTTTTTTTTTTGTGGGAATGGAGGGCCTTAGCAAGAGAATGAAGAAAAGAGGAAATCTATCTATAATTAATCTATGAATGTTGTCCAGTGTTTAAGGTAATTATATTCTTAATGGCAATTGTCAAATCCGTTTCTGGTTATAATGTCAATGTCTTTATCTTCTAATTAAAAGGACTTATTTCAATTTATTCAAATGTTTTCTAGTTTTACAGTGATACTGATATGTATTCATGAAAAGCTACAAATAGTTACAAACAGAAATAAAACGTTTTCACAAGACTAAATCCACTGGATAGCAATCACATTAGTGCTTAAAAAGTAAAAGGTGTGAAGGTATTACAGCTAACGACCCCAGCATTCGTATGTAATATATTACAAACACTAATTCAGCAATACCATCCGATTTATGTATAAATTACAAAACCTACCGACCTGTTAAAAAAAAAAACTCGTAATATCTAAGGTACACGAGTAAGCAATCGCGGGTAACTGCATCTCGGTTGTGTCAAGTGTTTAGCAATTTAGCCTTAATTGTACCTAAAGGGAAAATCTTTGTGACAACTCCAAGGAATCTAACTTCGCACATTATTTGGAAACAAGAAATATAATATCCATTTGTTAAAGTTCCACGTCTTCTAATACCAGCAGAAACTGCAAGAATTATATATGAAAGAATACAGAAGATAACCAAAAGAAAATCTTCCAAGAAACGCTTAAGACCGAACGAAATTTGTGACCCATAAAATAATTTAGATAATTAAATGTACGTAAATTAGTTCTTACTCACACATTCCCCTTGGTAAACTAAAGAGGACGTCAGCACAAGTACCTGCAAAGAAAATTTCGTAATTATTTATCATTAATAATCAATAATAATTACTTGATAGGATAAATTTTCAAGAAATATGAATTCACAAAGATGAAGCCATTCTAGTACACAATTTTCACCAGAGGTTAACTTATAAACCTACGGAAATACTTCCAGCCCGTGTACCAATGAACATCTTACAAGAAACTTAGTATAATAACTCATCCTTTGTACATATGCAGTGAGGAAGAGCTCATCTTTAGGAAAAGATAATCTCTCTCTCTCTCTCTCTCTCTCTCTCTCTCTCTCTCTCTCTCTCTCTCTAGCTGTCGGAAATCTAAACTCGTGAAAACTTTTTCCCCGTAACTTATCGATGCCTTTGTTGTGATAGGATTCACAAAACCCCCCGAGAATAGGCCTACAGCTCTTTCTGCGCGTTATAATAATTTGGCCCCTCGCTTAGAAAAGAAAAATGGCTGAAGAAAAAGCGATAATTTAGGCGTTGTTTTACAAAATTTCAAGCGAGATGCCAAGAGATCGAGATTCTAAAATGTCCCGTGTTTACACTACATGATTTACAGCATAGCCGTTCATGCAGATGGAGGGTCGAGTAAACAGGTAATTTTACATAATTTGGGAAGAAGCGTGTTACTGCCGTAACATGTATTATAATATTCTTAATAATAAGTAAGCAAGAAAATACGACAATTTTTAAAAATACTGCATGTACATTTTCAACAAAATTTTGAATACCATATCGACTGAAAAATTCATAAAAACAAAAAAGTTCGATCTATTATATTATTCATCTTCTAATCTCTCATTACAATCTTCTGAGGGTCGTCGCATGCCGTTAGCTATATTTTAACAACTAAAGCAAATGACAACGCAGAAGTACCAAATCGGTTTGCCCACCCTTAATTTTCTTTTGCAGTAATTTATTTTCCCAATTCTCCTAACCTGATTAGACGTCCCTTTTACCAATAGAGGAAACTGGCTTTATTCTATCCCAACACAGCTTAAGATAAACGTCACACTTCTGGGGAGAAGAGAAATAGAATTATTATCAATTACTCATCTATATCAATGAATAGTTAAACTAAAGCATATTACATGGTCACACTGCCATTTGTTCCATACAAATAATTAATTCTCAAAATGAAGATCTTTATCAAAGCTAGATTATTATGAGGAATTACTCGACAATACACAGCGTCTTAGTCAACCATACACTAATTTCCTGTTTCTTAGGGACGTCTGCAACAGGGCCAAGATTGTGACGGAGGTGAGTCACATAAGTGCTTTGACAAATGCCAGATTACCGAGTAAGATCCCACACTGAGGATTCCAATCTGAGAATTAAATATTCATTTGCTGGATCAAGCCTACTTGATGAGCTTTAAGAAATTAGATTAAGAACTCAAATCAAATTACTGTATAACGCATGAAAATATTTGTCAAGAAATAATAATGGTAAAATTTACGAAGTAAACTGAAATAATGTTGTTCTTGGGTTTTATGGAAAAAAAACACCATTCTACGACATATACAAAAACAAAATCGAAGCGGGGAAATTGAAATTTAGTTGCATCTATCACTCTCGGTTCTACAATACCTTTGCTCGATCCCTCAACCGTAACAAAAGAATTTGAGAGAGAGAGAGAGAGAGAGAGAGAGAGAGAGAGAGAGAGAGAGAGAGAGAGAGAGAGAGAGAGAGAGATAGTATATATATATATATGTATATAAATATATATATATATATATATATATATATATATATATATATATACATAATATATATATATATATATTATATATATATATATATATATATATATATATATATATATATATATATATATATATATATATATATATATATATATATATATATATATATATATATATATATATGCGAGTATATAGGGTAACGAGCCTATACTCATCGTGATTCACAGCGTCAGCTCTTGTATAATCTCGGCTGTAAATTTGCCATAAATTGCCGCTATTTGCTTAATTTCATGATAATGTCATAAAAAAAACCATGAAATTATACGACAGACCACAAGAAGGCACCCTGTGATGTTCCTCTTGTATGGAGGGACGCTGTCTTCCCGCATCACTGAGCCCTGGACCCACCCCACCCCCCACACCCACGCCCACACAACTTCCACAAATACGCCAGCATCGTAAATATATTCTATAGCATGATCATCTGATGCTCAGGATTTGTCAGCAGCAATAATAATAACAATAATAATAATAATAATCATCACTTCAAAAACAACAGCAGCTCACATGACAAAGCTACATCAACCAAAACTTTATTATTATTATTATTATTATTATTATTATTATTATTATTATTATTATTATTATTATTATCATCCGTAAAATGACACCGAATTTTTTTCCCAGAGGCTGAAGACACAAAAATGACATTCAAGATTATTATCTGGGGAAGGAGATGTTTCATTTCGGAGCACCATACAATATTGAAATAATTCATGCGAGAGATTACAACACTTTTATTGGAATAACGCGACAATTCACCTACTTATGAGGTACAATTTTGTGAAAATAGATCTTGTACTGGAATAGTTTTTAGATGGTAATTTCATACTAAAAATAATATACTATAAGCAATACTCAGGATGATTTGTAGGCATGAACTATTCATGTTATCTGTTTGTGTGTGTGTGAAGTACAAAGTAGGGAATGTATGAGGCGATAATGTAATTAAAAGCTTACCCTTCAGAGATGATATTTTTTTCGTAGAATATGAAGTGCAAGAAGAACTGAAAGACTAAGCAAAGAAAAGCGGAGATAACGGAGAAGAGGGTAAAAAGCATATAGGAAAGGATGGTTCAAATGTCTGGTTATATGAAAAGCGGGGTGGACGATTAGGTTGTAACAACAACAACAAAAGAAACCGTTGCAATACAGAGGTGTTAAGAGAAATGGGAAGGAAGACCTAGATGGTGATGGACAAATAGCATGAAAGAAGTATTACAAAGGAAAAGCACGAGTGCACAAGATAAGAGTGAACGGCACAGATGGGGGAGGGGGTTGGTTGAGGGGTTACATATTGCTGATGATCCTGATGTGAAAATGTATAAAATTTCTTATGCTAAGGAAATTTTCTACACAAGTTCTTCAACAATCCAGCAGCTAACGTACAAATGTAACAGGGATCACTGTACTTTTTGTCATTAGGGTTCCAAACACACACACATAATTATATATATAAATTATATATATATATATATATATATATATATATATATATATATATATATATATATACATATACACCAAGTATAGAGGAAAATAAACAGTCAGAAAGAAATACAACTTTATACAGATAAGTATTTACAGTACTTTACATGAGCCACATAGCCTCTTCGAGGAGAAAAAAATTATCTCCAATCCCATTAATCAAACATTAAATTGCCACATTTCCGTTATGCAAAAAGACGAAAAAGTAAAGAACGTCACAAAAGAAAGATAGATTACAAATGCCCAGATTAATATTAAAATCTTTCCGATTTGGACTCCCAATACTCTAAGCCAGTTTCTTTACGTCATTTTTCAAGAGCTATTTCAAGGCAGATTCACTAAGGCACGTTTACCAGTGTCCTTTCGTATCTTGCTACCAGACTGTGCACTAATTAGCCTCTCTCTCTCTCTCTCTCTCTCTCTCTCTCTCTCTCTCTCTCTCTCTCTCTCTCTCAAAACTGAAGCAACGCATGTTCGTTGTTAAGTTGATGTCACGCAACCACGAACATGAGGAACTTCAAGACTGTCAAAGATGTCAGAAAACATGTTTGCGTGTCTACACCTTCAGACTTGTAGCTATATTTGTCGAGTCTTGGAAAACGGCGCTACTCTCATCTCCTAATCGAATCATTGTGGTGCCTTCCTTGTCTTTCGAGATTAATCATCTTTCTACTCTGGTACTTGTTGCATGTTGCATGGAATCTTATATACACACGGATTTATATTTGTACGGACGTGCAATTTTTAAAACTGTTCTTCCTAATTCTTTTCGCTCTTAATGACACAGGCAAAAATATTTTTACTGCTAATGGATCTTTTTTTTTCTAGATAATTATTACCATGTTCGAAAAAGGGTGTTGACTTATCTATCAATTTTTTTCTTATAGCAATATCACACCCTAGAAACGTCTACAAAATCCATGTAACATTCTTAGTAGCTATAAATCATGATAAATCGAACGAGATATTAAAACAATGTTAAATGTTCGAAATACTAAGTACACCCCCCATGCTCACTATCCGAACGTAATTTTAAAAATTACATATGCACGCAGGGTGTCTGACCTTATATTGCAATATTTTGCAATACCTGAATTTTAAAAAATCGCTGACTTTTCTTTTCTCCAATTGGTTCTTTATGTGAAAACTTCTAATCTCGTAAAAGAAATCTCTAGCAGCACACACACACAAACACATACGTGCACACACACACACGTGTACATGTGTGTGTATGTTATAAATATGTTTATACATGTGCATATGTTATATATATATATATATATATATATATATATATATATATATATATATATATATATATATATATATATATATATATAACATATATATATATATATATATATATATTCTGTCTATCAGATTATTCCCAGAGGATATGACTAGAACTTATCATCTTTCCTCTATTGGACATACCACGTTGGAATAAAGTTTCTTGTCCTCTGTTGATTGAGTTATGTACTAGTGTTTGGTATTTCCTCTAAGTGACACAGCGAAGTGATGATTAGACGCAACGTTGTTTAACGGCGCCGGAGGAATGACCACAGGCGTAGTGAACGTTTGCGTGTGTGTGTGTGTTGTTTTGTTTGTTTGTTTGTTCGCTCTCGCGCGAGTATGCAGTGAACAGGTCTTCGTCTGCGTGAATGCCCACCTACCTTAAATAGGGCAGTATAATAATAACTGTATCAGCACGGAAATATAGTTTACAATTAGGATACACGTTAAAGAGAACCATCTAAACGCTTCCTCAAAAGAAAACAAAAGAAGAGATATACAATATTACCTCCGGTAACACTTCTTAAATTTCGCGAAGAACCCATGTTCAGAGTAGACTTATGAAATATTAAGACGAAATTACGACAAACTGCAATCTTCTGGCAATGATGAATAAAACAAACTGCAAGATCATTTATTCAAGACATATTCTGCTGCGTTTGCTCTCGAGCAGCAAAACTATCGGCTATACTTAAGAACATTACACGAAGATTTCTGTAACATAAAAATCAAAACCACAGAACTTTCAAGAGCTAATAGCAAGGATGAGAGAGAGAGAGAGAGAGAGAGAGAGAGAGAGAGAGAGAGAGAGAGAGAGAGAGAGAGAGAGAGAGAGAGAGAGAGAAACTGTTAACGTTTTGAGGTTCATCTTTAAATGAAGATAAGACAACATTTGTTACTACTAGTAAAAATCGAAACTATAATTATAATAACACAGACTGCGCGTCTTCTTTTTTAGTTATTTTCGAAATTATACTCTGCTGCAACTTTCCAAACTACTTCTGAAACCATGAAACCACCAAGATTAAAAGAATAATAACTTTCAGTTTCAGCTAACCCAGGAAAAGAATCCTTAAAGTAGCTGTTGAAACAAACTGAAAACAGAGAATGATTACGAGGTGGCAATCGAAAATGATAGGTTTACAGATACAGCCTACACTACGCAGACAAACATAATCCAAAGCGATGAGCTGGAAGCCTTCCACCTGCAGGGAAAAGAATCATAGGAATCCTTATCTTTCTGTAACGAGGACGATGTTATTTATTAATTATAAAAACTAGGTTCATTAAAGAAGCTCTCTTTCCATAGGTGCTTGCCTGACTTCATATGCACATAAGAAAGAAACCTCATTCTTTATATGGAAGCCCAATAACCAGATTTTTCTTTATATGCCATATATATATATATATATATATATATATATATATATATATATATATATATATATATTTGGATTTGATTTCCAGTTCTATAAAACAAGCTACAAAACAAGAAATACGAGGAATAATTTCGTCCCGTTACATGACGTCTCTAGGCGATAATTTTAATATAAACATACATCAGACGGTAAAGCAATGACTTGCCTTGAAATGCTTTACACAGTCATAATCATTTCAAATTCAGTTAAAGGCTTAGCGTGATTTCTGCTGCGAGGAATGGCCAAATATTCATCCAGACTTGCATATAAGAAATAAATCACTACAAGGGGCAGGCCTTTGTTGGCTGAGTCGGTTGAGCTTCAGACTGTCATTCGATGGGCCGGAGTTCAATTCCCCCGGCCGGCTGATGAAGAGTTAGAGGAATTTATTTCTGGTGATAGAAATTCATTTCGCTATAATGTGGTTCGATTCCACAATAAGTTGTAGGTCCCGTTGCTAAGTAACCAATTGGTTCTTAGCCACGTAAAATAAGTCTAATCCTTCGGGCCAGACCTAGGAGAGCTGTTAATCAGCTCAGTGGTCTGGTAAAACTAAGGCATACTTAACTACAAGGGGCTTACCTAATGTGCGTTTTCACTGAATTTCATTAAATTAGTTTTCACCTAATGCTGCCAGGAAGCTAACAGGTAGACAGACAGACAGGTAAACAGAACCAAGATCATAAACTTGACAGAGGTTGAAGGGGAATCACAGACAGAATAGTTTTGAGAAATTTTATCGAAATCCGTTCAGTAGTTTCTAGCAACCCTGCTAACAGTTAAGCTGACGATCCGATCTGCAAAGTCATCGAAGTTTGAAGATCACACAATGAATGCTTGTCACAAAATTTTATCCAAATCCATTCCCTTGTTAATATCTAACCTGTTAAAAGTTCGGCTCACGATCCAAACCAAAACCATAAACCTGACGGGGGTTGAAGGTGGATCACACAGTAAATCCTTTCACAAAATTTTATCAACATTTTTCTGGTAACCAAGCCAACAGTTAGGTAAACGACCAAAACAAAACCAAAAAAATAAATACATAAATAAACAACAGAAATTGAATGGGCTCAAACAATGCATCTTTTTCACAAGCTTTACAAAGATCACACACACTGCATGCTTTTCCTAGAATCACATCAGAATCAGTTCATTACTTTTCCAGTAACCCTGTTAACAGGTAGGCTGCCATTCTGAACCACAATCATAAACTTCTTTCAAAATCAGTTCTTTAATTTTCTAGTAACCCTTCTAACAATTAGGTAGACAAACCGAAGCAAAAACATAACCTTTATGGCTGAGGTAACCATAAGCAAACATGACGGCCATGAATTTTGTAAACACATCAAACATGGCTCTCATAACCAACTCATCTAAGACTAATCCTTTCTTATCTATGTATAATTTTCTACGTGGTATTACGTTTGCTTAAGGTTTTTGGTATCATGATCTTCACGAACGAACAAAAACATCTTATCAACTTCAACTGGCTGTTAAACACAGGCACTTCGTCTGTGCGTAAGAAAACTTGCAGCAATTTTCCTAATCATTTTATTTCCTTCTAATCCCACTGACACTAAAGGAATTGCCACTCTGAAACGAAGACGTAATTCCGCCGGCATCCTTTTTTGTCTTGTTTTACCTTTTTTCCTCCACAAGTTCAGGTAGAGGGAGAACGGGGAAAGGTAACAAAGGAAGAAGAAGAATCCCAAGGAACAGGAGGTGGAGGATGGAGGAAGGGGGAGGAAGGGGGAAGGAGGATGAGGAGGAGGAGCGAAAGAGGGGAGCCAATATTGATAGCTTTGAGGGGTCGGTGGAAAGATTCCTCTTTTAAAGTTTTTCTCCCAGAAATATATTTCGTAATTCCCTTCGATGTATTTTCGGATGGGAAGAGTTGTCTGCCTCTCCCGCAGGAATTCACATTTCGAAAGTTTTCGAAACTCGTTCTTTTAATTCGGGATTCCGGTCAAGTTGGCCAGAAAAAAAAAAAGAGTTGGGAGGCGTGGAGGGGAGGGGTTTGCGGGATAACAGGTGATGATGGGCATAATACTGATAAAACATAAAAGAAATTTTGTAAGTGCGCTTAATATTCGTATTCATGTAAGCAACCGAAGAATTTACCCAAAGGCGATCATGCAAATTAGACCATGTGAATTTATACACAATACTCCGTACGGCTTACACCAAAATGGGCCGTGGGGCAATTCACGCCTCAAGTAAATCTGAAAATCTTTGGTACCTAGTTCTCGAGTTATCTTTATATAAAAAAAAAGTGTTGATGTCCATTCGGCGAATCAGCAACTGTTGTACAGCATCACATAGAAATAGACTGCAAATAATGATAGCAGCAAATCTCTAAAGAGGATTTCAAATGTTGACTACTGTGACTCTCGAGTTAGTATGTTGAAATGGCGTCATAAAGTTTCTGAGTGTTACCTTTTCACTTCCTAAGTTACTTGAATCAGTAACCATTTGAATATCGTGGATACATCTGCTGTTTGTCACCTTTTGTTCCATATCCAAAGGACAGAAACAAGGGCCATCTGCAAAATCAATTACCCCAAGATCCAAAACTCACCTCTCTGAAACCACTTTCCCTGACACTAGGTGACCTCGTTGTCTGCTTTTCACTCTTGATCACTCACTCATTGAGTTGAAGGCTGTCAAACACCCACCTGGCCACCAGCCTCACCTTGAATTATCGAGACCATCCATCATCGTATTACTCGATTTGGCAACTGTTTCTTTCCATCCACTGGCAAGTTTACAAATTTTCTCACTTCTTTAATGTATCCTACTTCCTGCCATCTTTCATCTTTCAAGAAGAGGATATACTACTTCCTTGGGATGAAGTTCTCTTCCTCCCTCCCGCCCTTTGCCATCGGGACTCATCCAATCATTTGTAGGAAGAAAGGTCTCCATATAAACTGAAAATCTTGGTGTGTCATGGATTTGGCTATTTACATGAAACGATGGGACACAGGTACTGATCTTATAATGTAGTAACACCCAACTTCTGAACTTATGGAAATGAAGTCGCCAAACGAAGCTCATACGTGCGTCATCTATTGAGTAATTGAGTAATTCCTCTGAAATCACAATGCTCAAGCCTTGGCTTTAAAACGTGTTGCAGGTAGCGCGATGTCTAAAATGAATACGTCGGAAACTCAACTTGAAGCCTGATTTATCCAAAAGGTTCAGCTTTTGTGGGAAGACCCACAAGACCAGTAAAACAAAGCCTACTGAGTTTAGACGCAGTATCACTATATATCCTGCATACATGGTAAACATATCTTTTTTCACGATAATTTAAGAGCGGTGCATCATATAAGGCCTTAGCTCGCACAACTGCGAGATAAGGCTTTATGAAGTGTGGCTGTTTACCACGCCAGATCTCAAGGTATGCTGCTGCAATGAACACGGTCAGATCCCCGACCCCTGGCAGTGTGAGTGCACCGGGGTTAAAATTATTGTGGAAAAAGACGATACGTAGACCCTGTATGTAGGACGTCTAAACAATCAATGGAAATAAAAAAGAATACAGCTTACATGTTTCCCTATAATTCACTTGCTTCCTTATCATATTTATCGCAAAACATCTCGCCGTCCCACAACTGTCCATTTTTCGCTCTTGATATTTCACAGACAAAACGAAGTCTACACATCTCTTAGACAAAGAAGATGGCATTAATGACGTTTTCCCTTTTAGGCCGGTACGTTTTTAACTTTTCAGATACGAGTAAGCCCCATCAATTACCGACTATGCCATTAATTAAAATTTACATTCCCCTTAGTTACAATTAGTAATTAAGTCCCACAATATATAAATTATACATTTGACTAATAGAAACAACAGACAAAACGTAATGAAATGATGAAAGAACAGCCTTTTAGCAAAGTACTGAAACAAGGCAAATTATGGCTGCCGATAACTCATAATCCATACTCAGCTGTCGATGATAATCGTTTGGTGACCAGGCCATGCCAGCAGGCAACAGAAATCAATGATGAATTGTCTTGCCTGTGAATTGACAACCGCCGTTAACGACCGTGGCTGAAGATAAAGACGACCCTCTGTAATATCCTTAGATCTATCAAGCGGTGGAAAATCAGTGATGATAAGAGAATTGAAGCAATACGTTACAAGCCACAAATATTCGCTGTTATTGGTTCCTTCCTGGAATCGACTCATTTCCTTCAACCATTCCTACTTCTTTGCTTTTTTCAACACAGCCACTGGTTATGTCCCAAAAATACTTTTTAAAGTTCTGAATATTAATAAACAATATAAACACAAATTAATTGGAACCACTTGAAAATTAAAATGGAAATTAAAGTTCACGAAAAATAGCAGAATATTTTGCAATCTTATCCCACTTTTTGCTAAACTAGTTTATCGTTTATTTTCACACTTTAATGTGGATTAATTGTACATAATTATTTAATGTTTGTGAAGAGTACAAACACACACACACACACACACACACACACACACACACACACACACACACACATATATATATATATATATATATATATATATATATATATATATATATATATATATATGTATTTATACATATTTATGTATTCACACACATATGCAAATATATATATATATATATATATATATATATATATATATATATATATATATATATATATATATATATATATATAATATATGTATACTATAAAGTACAAGGTGCAGTCTTGAGAAATTAAAACAGATGACGGAAGGAATGGCTTTAGACATGGGATCAGAATTGTCTGCATAGTTTATATGGGGGATGAAGAATTCAAAGGGTCGGAAATGTACTCATACGTAAAAAACAGGTAAAAAGGTTAGCATGAAAGTTTGAATCAGAGAATTTTGAGGTGGTCTGGACTTGCGGAAAGAATTAACGACGATAAATAAATGAAATTATTGCATAATATTGAGTAGTTAAAAGTGAGAAGGAGAAATAAAAATAGAAACAAGGTATCAGGAAATAGTCTTTAATATCCAGAAAACGAGACAGTACGTGTTACCGAGGGTTCTGTGAAATGCTGATGAGTCGCCTGTGTAGGTTTATGAGCCAGCTAACAATGTTTCACACACATGCATATATGTATATATGTGTATATATATATTATATATATAATATATATAATATATATATGTATATATATACATATATATATATTATATATATATATGAGAGAGAGAGAGAGAGAGAGAGAGAGAGAGAGAGAGAGAGAGAGAGAGAGAGAGAGAGAGAGAGAGCGAGAGCGCCTTTAATCTTTCAGCAACAGACCATCCACAGCTTTCCAAAATAAATCCTTCATTCAAGCCATGGCCAAATTCCATTCCACTTAGCACACCTCGGTTTAAGTTGGATAAGTAAATAGATAAATCGTTCATCGTTGCATAAATCTGCCCTCAGTTTTAAAGGAGTCCTTTGAGCTTACAATGATAAACGAGTATTTATTTTTCGGTCACCAACCCAACCGTTAAACAGGATCCACTGAGAACAGAATATGAATGCCACCGTCAGAGCTGCAGAAAATGAGATTTTCCCATTCCATGCTTTTAAAAATCATGTGAGGCTTCGAATATCCTCCTCGCGCAACCAAGGTCCCGTTTAGACGGAGGATTTGCTCACAGGATAAAATTGGGTTCACTATAGTAAAGCTTTCGTTTTTCAGCATCTTTCCGTCTTATGGAATACGACTCACTGCCGAGTTCGATAATTATCTGTTCCGGGATCTCATGGGCGCTCATAACTAATATGATCAATCAGAGATACCAAGGATACTTTCATTATTAAGTCTCCCGCCCCACAATCTCTCTCTTTGTTGACCACCTCACCAACTCAATATTGACAAAGACAAAAGCTAAACAGTGACTTTATGAAAGCATCTTTCATTGCCTCTTCCCCTGTACAACAACGTCAGCGAATCCACGCTAACTATGGTGGTTTTAGCCATCCCCAAATAATTGGTTCACTAATTAATTACATCACCTGCAATTTACTCTGAAACCTGTATTTCTGCCGGCAAGGCTCTTGACTGTGAGTTCTGCGTCTAATGTGACCTCCTCCGATGTATTCGTTGTTAGGTTAAATGTGTATTATATGATGTGCTTTAATTATTTTGCACGCTTTTACTCTCTGGTTTCAAAGGCTTGCTTCGACTGAGAGAGAGAGAGAGTTTGGGGGTCGGGAGGAGAGAAGTAAGAAAAGCTTCGATAGAACGAAGCCAGACATCTATTTTTCTGTTGGACCTAAACTGTAATAAGCAAAGATAAGTGCAGTCTTTCTTGATCGCAGTAGAAAACAAATAAAATTTCCCTATCATTAATAACATGTTACATTGCAAAATCCAATCACTTTTCTGGTCTAGGATAATATTAAAAATGATGTCACCTAACACAAAAATCCTATACGATGAATAAAAACAAGAACTATAGCACTCAATTCAAATAGCTCATAATTTAATGAGGGTCTCTTGAATTCGCACCATAAGCAACGCCAGAAACAAACCACTATTAACCAACAGCAGCCCCACCTAAACCTAAAAGGCGGCAAGACCACGACAGAAGCCCCCAAATCTCCTGCGAATATGCAAATAACGGTAATATATTTACCACGCCTTCTATCTAAATTCAGTCCATACGGTAGTAGAAAATACCGGCAGGAAATGTCAACAGACATGTCTGTACGAGGAAGACAGGTTTGAATGTCCCGAGCAACAACGACACGACGGTGAGATCAGCATTTTAGACATAGCCTTTCTCCATGTAGAGACTAGATCTTTTGGGAACATATATAGATGTTCCAGAAACCAGCATCGCTTTCTTTTTATTTTCGGGGGGGAATCCATCTGCCCTAATTTGGGGTTAAACAAGTTTCAACTCTGCAATAGACTTTTCAAATGTACAATCCCTTCTCGAGAAACTAGACTGTTTCAATTCGATTGAAAATGCGTTTTGATATTATCCAGGTAAAATGTAGAAAAAAAGTACGAGCTTTCGTATTAGGAATAGCCTGTACATTTGTGCAATATACCGTTTTCTCTGCATACCTTCCTCCCCCGAGAAATTTGTAAGACTAAGGTTTCAATTTTCATCATCAAGAATTTTCAACGCACTTTGGGCAAAAGAACGGAAAGTTAAAAATACAATAATTCGTACGCACTTTCAAAATCAATCCACCTATCGACTCTGAAATGCCAAAAATAATCAACTGTACTTCTGTACATAACTTACTTCTTAAGTATCTTATAAAGCTCTTGCTCTACTAACATTCGTCATATAATTCAGACTTGTACTTGGGTTCTACGACTGGTTTTTCGAAATTTCTGTTGTTTTTATGTATTTTTTTATAATTTTCTGTAGCTTCTAGTATTGCTTTTCTGGAGATAACCACAGTTCCTACGGCTGCTTCTTGTTCTAAATTCCTGCTTTTCCAACTTTTTTACCAGTTTCTGCATTTCTCTCCTCTATATCGATTAAGTATGGTATTATTTACAAACATTAACCATTCCAACCTCTATTCGCAAGCCTTTTTCTTGCCCCACAACCCTGTCTCTATATCAACTGTGCCTTCTCTGACGTCTCAAACTATAGAGACATACCGCACCCTTGCTTCAGACCCACTTACCCATCTAAACATTCTAAAACAAACTTCACTTCTATGATATAAACTTTCCATCACTCACAACAACTCATACACTGCACTATATGTCGTCAGTACCTTCCATAATGTCTTTCCATCGATTTTATCATAATTTTGCGTTAGGCTCATGTATTCATTACAATATATATATATATATATATATATATATATATATATATATATATATATATATATATATATATATATATATATATATACGTATGTATGTGTATTATATGATATAAATGTGAAATTAAATGAGCATAAAATAAATTAACACACAAATGATATATATCAGCTGACCAACTTCAAGTCTGATCACTGATAATCTGTGCATGTGTGAAATAAAGACACTGCCAAGATTAGAAACGGCGATTAACTTTCTCGTCCTGCGTGGGGGAGGTCAGGCATCGCCCTGTTTTAGTTCTCATTATCTGCACCAAGGAAGATCAATCTGTCGAAACCACTGCTTAAGATTAGGTCTTGAAATTAAATCGTCCTTGTGGTTGGGTTTCTAGTTGCTCCCTGACTGATTAATATTCTCAGTTTGATTGATGACGGCATATTCCAGAACCGTCCTTTTGTACAGACAACTACTTTTTATAAACTGCTTGGCGTCACTCCAGATTATATTACGACCATGGCAGATTCAAGCCTGCTTTTTGTACAAGCAACTACTCTTGAAAAACAGCTTGGACTCACTCCAAGTTTCCGTATAACATAAACTGGAGAGAGGTCAAGATTCTGGAATCTTCCATTATTTATTAAACTGAATATGACTTTTCAAGAGGCCACCTGGAATCCGACTACACAGCGATCTTAATTTTAAAACTTATCCTCAAAAAAGTATTCCAAAGGATCGGATACCTAAAGTGGTCAACCCATTTTCCAGCAAAATACAGTACATTGACCTCTTCCACCATGGAATAAGAAAGTTAATCAACGTCTGTAATCCTGCCAAAGTCTTGATGAACACCTGCGTAATGCATAAAAATACTCGATGCACCTGCCTGCTTTCGTCTATGTTGGTTAGAAAGTGTTAAAAAGTCCACATCAGGGCTTCTTAACTCGCTCAACGCCTCTGGAAATGGCTTAAAGAATGGACCTGTGAGGGCACAATGCCGGCTTAATCTCGACTAACCACCAACCTTCTGAATATTTACTAGTAACTAGGACTGAAATGGTGTCAACCAAAATATATGACATTCCATGTTAATTGTTTTTACAGGCTTTTAATTCCACAGAATACCGTCGGATTACAGCAAAAGGCTCGCACACATTCACACACGTGTATATATATATATATATACTATATATATATATATATATATATATATATATATATATATATATATATATATATATATATATATATATATATATATATATATATATATATATATACACATACGATGTGTTTATGTATGCCTCTGCATTCCATGCATGCAGAAGCAGTAGATGTCTGTACGCGGCATATTAGAGAACACATACAAGAACGTACACAGAACATGTACACCCTCAAACGCGTATATTGCATACAGCACTTCTGATCTTTCTGACGAAAAAATGTACGGTGACGTCGTCCTAAACAAAGAAGCATGATGCCTCTGGGAAACTGGTCCAGTAGCCGTAAAAGAATCACGTCTGCAAACACAAATGCAGAACTTTTTTCGAAACATTAACTTTGATCGCCTCGTAAAAAGGACGTTCCGACAATCCTATACCAGGGGCTGAGAGACCTTACGGCACTGATCTTGCGTCACAGTGAAGAAAAATAAACAAAAATAAAAAATTGACATAAAGGAAATGAAGAGGACAACAAATCTCAGAAATACAATCGTTCAGCTCGACATTAAATTCAGACGGTTCCTCACGACGTCGCTCCTTTTCACAGGACGTTTACGCTCAATTATTTCCATTTTATTTTAGACGGTTTTTAAAACCTGTCGGCAATTTCGATTTCAGGACTACAACTCTTTTAATTATTTGTACTGATTCGGCATTTTACTTACTACCTATCATTTACTTTCCTTATTTTATCTCTCATTAATTTACTCTTTTCATCAAATTTTTTATTTCAGTACAGATGAAGTTTTTTAAAGCCACTCCAACCTAAACTATCCATAGATCAATTTCATACTAATGTTTGTAAACCGCCAACCAATTAAGAACATTTTAGATACAGGAAATTTTTTTCTTGTTTCGTCTTTTCAGTTCATACAACTTCATTTTTATGGCACTTGAATATTCTCGAGAACCATTGCAAGAACATTTTTACTTACACAAACTATTTTGGTATTTCATATATATATATATATATATATATATATATATATATATATATATATATATATATATATATATATATATATATATATATATAGTGTTTAAATATGTACAGTATGTATGTAAGGCAACAGAGAAAAGTTAAAAGACTCCGATACGTGGCAAAAGTTTATAAAATTAAAATAATAATGTAGAGTCGTACGTTATCCCATTACTGAAACGACATGGTAACTTCGCGTCACATTTACATCGATGATCCGTATGTGACACTTCTTGTAGTAAGTATCTGTCTGATGAGTGTCTGGGACGCAGTCTTGGATGGATCCTTAGACCAGTAAAATCATACTGATTAAATGTATAAACATTACTGGTAATAATCTTGGCTGGGACAAAGACGTAAGCTTGTAATTTTCTTATTTTACCTAACAATTATATTGCTATGTATTTACCGACTGAAGGTGCTGTTTCATCTTAAAATATGGTTTCCAGTACCTAAGGCATTGGGCTTCATGAAGGAGGGTCGGGCTTCAACTGCCAACTAACTCTCACCAAATGCAAGTCCTTAAGCAAATTCAAAGTACATAATTCGCAATCGTGCCTTACACTTATGTTTACTGTTACAATGTTAATAACTCTAACGTTCGTATATTTCAGCACTCAAAAGTCACGAGTGTCATAACATTATTATGGACATACTGATACTATTTATGAACAGATATTAAAATATATGACATGTTAACGCACTATCGTTACAATGTTATGGATGAAAACAAGGTGTGATCTCGTTTGAGGACTTCCTTTGCTTCGTATTGCAACGCTCTTCACAAGATAACCTTCGACTTCCCAACTTATTGTGTCAACGAACTTCTTTTGCCACGTACCTGTGTCATCTTCTTGACGTTTCTCTTTGTCATCTTACTTACACACAAACCCACACACACACGTGAAAAATGCGCTATTAAAATATGAAAGAAAACAAAGCATTGAAAAAGAATCTCCAAAAAAGTCATTAAATCGATTGTCAATATTTCTCAGAGCACATTAAGTAAGTATTTTATTATATCCACCATGAAACAGCTTTGTGTTAAATGAATTAGTTTTCGCATTTAGGGAAAATATAACTGTTAAACGAAGTCAAATGTGTAGTTTCTGTAATTATGAAAGGTTCGCAAATTGACTGTTGTGATGAATCATGAAAAAAATTAATTTAGGCGAATACAAAGGTAGAACACAGCAGATCTTAATTTTTCCATTATTTCATTTCTAAAAATTCAACCATATCGAGTCAACCTTTGGTTTCATCAACAAAACTTTGGAACACTGGAATTTCAAGATCGACCTTCAAGATATCCCGTTTCAATTATCTTCTTCATCAAATTAATCCAATGAAAAGTAAAACTTTATTATTTCCCTCACTACAGGGAATTACTAGCCATCCCTAATTGAACAACAATGCCTTCCTTATTAAGTAAATCTATTGCTAGTCCTTTCCTTAGTAAGTGGAACAGCCTCCTGGAGGATGTCGAGCAACTGGAACTTCAGAAGTTCAAGCTACTCTAATTCTACTCTTCTTGCATTTTAATACATTTTTATCTCTTTACTAATTTTATTTTTTTAATAAGTGAGATCTCTTCTTTCTGTAGTTCCCTTTAACTCCTCGTACTTCTCCCTGATGAACATCATACTCTTTGGAAACTTGAATTTCAAGTCAATGGCCCCTGTGGGCTTGTTCCATATGAATGGGTTTCATCTTCTGAATAATAATAATAATAATAATAATAATAATAATACACTAATAATAATACATATGAATCCATGTTCAATTTTCTCAGTGATGAAACTTGGTTTGAGAAGCAGTGCCAGTCACAGTACTCTTCGTGATTACAAATAAAATGGAAAAAGAAAAATAAGACGAAGATCAGACAGCTCTCGGTGCCACAGATTCTTTTATCTGTGGCGAACAGGCCGGGATGCGTAACAGGCTAAACCCTGCATTCCAGGAGTCGACTGCGTCTTCTTTACTGTCCGATAACTTTCGGCATAAAATGCAGACGGAGGAAAGCCACAATTCTAGGTCTCCGGAGATAGAATTTTATGAATCAATGAAAAGAGGGATCTATTCCAGCCAACTCTGTCACCTCCATTTCCTCTTTCTTCCATTACTTCCTGCTCTCCTTCCTCCTCCCTCTCTCCCTCCTACCCCACCTCCTTTGCCTTTCCCCGTCACTTCCATTATTCAGTTCTTTTCTTCGCTTTAACACTGGAAAATTGTAAACAAATGTGTGAGTGTGTGTATACAAATAAATAAGCGCACGTGCACACAAACATATAGGTACATACATATAAATATAAGCATGTATGTTTTCATTCACACTAATGTGACTCTGGATTTCCTTAATCTCCTATCTAGCATTTTAAATACAATATAAAGTTTATTTTATTTTCCTTATAGATTTCAGCTGTGTTTTCTGACCAAGTCGGATACCGGAATATTCTTCTTTTTTGGAATATGCAAATGGTGATTTCATAGTTTCGGAATACGCACGGGAACAGTCTTTATAAAAACTAAATTATTTGGAATCATTGTGAAAATAGGTGTCATGAAACTCAACCGAAAACAATTACCGCTTAAAATTTCGCGTTTTCAACATACGTAACAAAAACCGAAAATCAAAAAGGAAGAAAAGAGAAGAACAATTTAAAAATATATATATATTTCTGTCCAGAAACTTGAAGTCCCTTTATGAGACGGAATTTCGCGAACGGAAACTAGTGTAAGTCTTTCCCCCAACCCAAACCTCCTCCACCCCCAAAAACGAGGTCAGAAACCATCCGGCAATCGGCCTGAACTAAGGCAAGTTTTAGCAGCACCGACAAAATCCCAAATTGGTAAGGAACTGGCTTACGAGACAAGCCCAACAATCTGTTGACAGACGCGTTGGCTATTTTCAACGGCTGCCATTTTCCATCCTGTGCACCCTGGGAATAGAAGGCCAAATTGAAAGCCAGGCTTAGGCAGACATCCGGGAGGCTCGCAGCGATATACGAATCTGCTGTCTCTTCTCTCTCTCCAACGTTCTGGTAATGTATGCATTTGCGCATGTGGAGGCACGCAGCGCACGCATTTGTCTTTGCGTATCTGTAGCTGCATACTGTGTTCGTTACTGAACGCTTCTGTATAAATAAAAGCACACTGAAGACTACATATATAAAATTTTTATGTCATAATTTTAGTGTAGAGATAAAATCCACTTAATACATCATATATTTTTTGGCAGAATATGACAAAATGAAAGGTACATTTAAGGAAAAAACGCGATTTTCCTAAGCAATCTTTTTCGCAGTAAAAATTGCAACGCAGTTGAAATTTATTAATTTCAACTGCGTTGCAATGCAATGACGAACAATATTTCGTCCTAGAATAACCTACATATCAAAAACCCGTGATATATTAAGCATGAGGAAAAATAAGAATCTAACGATTTATACAAAAAAAAAACTTGAAACTTGAATTAACACTTCTTTTGGGAATAAGTGACACGTAGAACCAAAAAATATAATAAAAGCAAAGAACACTTTATTAAAATAATACAAATGACTTTAGCTTACGAAGACATTAATTCCACGTTTTAAGAAAAACTTAAGAAATAAATAAGGCTTGTCAGAACTCCTTTGTGTACACAGTCTGTTTCCTCTTCGTAACTGCCCTGCTGAGTTCCAGCGACTGTAGTTAAGTGTCATTATATGTCAGCAAATGAAAAAAATATTTTCCAAGATAAAAAAAATAATGAACGTAGTAAATAAATAAAAACAATCACAAGGGAAAACTATGTTGCCCATCTATTATAAACATTAATATATATATATATATATATATATATATATATATATATATATATATATATATATATATATATATATATATATATATATATATATATATATATAATATTATAATATATATGTGTGTGTGTGTATGGTATATATATTATATATATATACATATATATAAGTTTTATACTTATTTATATATATATATATATATATATTATATATATATATATATATATATATATATATATATATATATATATATATAGAGATATATAGAGAGAGAGAGAGAGAGAGAGAGAGAGAGAGAGAGAGGAGAGAGAGAGGAGAGAGACCATGTTCAATGCCACCTTCTTACTTGAACTACTGAATTGTGGATGAACCCCTTATGCATAAAACGTCCATACCATTAGCTGCTTCATACAACTACCGAGGGGCTCATTACCTCTAGAAACCACTGTTGAATATCCTGGGTATTAAGGCCCTTACTTTTCCACACAATCCACTCTTTCTGTACTGGACATCCGAGGCCTCCCTTTGCCA
Organism: Macrobrachium rosenbergii; assembly: GCF_040412425.1. Lineage (NCBI taxonomy): Eukaryota > Metazoa > Arthropoda > Malacostraca > Decapoda > Palaemonidae > Macrobrachium > Macrobrachium rosenbergii. Next base: position 65,115,825 of record NC_089742.1, on the reverse strand, counting down.
GCGGTATTAGCGCTTATTATGTCAGTTGTATTTCAGAAAACTTATGTCTTCAAAGCCCAGATTGCTGGGGACATTTGTCCACTGTATAATAAGGAAGAAAAGAACCAGTAAGGTTTGTTTACTTCTTGTGGGAAGTTATGCCAATTAAATGATGAAGGCTCCTTCTTCGTCTACGGTCACCGAGAAACTATTTTTCCTACTGGATGCCGAAATCAAAACAACAGCATCTTATCCCCTCAGTGGTGTAAAGATTACCAAATGACTGAAAAGATAGGTTTTGGTGTCTTTAATCTATACTGTTGCTCAGGAAACATTAAAAATATGACATTTAGCCTTGTTTAGGCTATGCATGGATGCAATACATACGGCTAGAAATATAAAAAGCATTTTTTAAAAGAAATACGGTATGACACTTATCAAAAACAAAGTACAGGACTGGTAAACGTGTATGTGTCCGGTGTATTAGAAGTGTATCTCAAGGGAAGGGATACCTTAGGTAGCGTTTACAGGTGAATCCTAGTGCAGGACTTTGGGAATAATAGATCCTCAGATTGGAGATCGCACCTGAAAATGTAAAGAAAACAGAAGTTCCGATAGTCATTTTCGGCAGAAATTCTTCATTTTCGCCTTTGGCTAAATACTTGGTGATGGTGGGATCGCTTTGGCTTCAGAAGTAAATCGGATCTCGATAGGTCTCAGTATGCATAATCCGGAATAAACTTTAACCTTCTTTAGTGGCTGGTTAGGGTTGAAATTAGATACGCCGTCATGTGAGATCGAAACTAGACACTAACTTGAGAGCATATACTGTATATCTCCTTTAGGGATATTGTTCTCTATGTATATCAGACTTCAAACATATTTAAAAAACTTATATATATATATATATATATATATATATATATATATATATATATATATATATATAAATATATAAAATATATATATATATATACATACATAAATACATACATACACACATATATATTATATATATATGCATAATATATATATATAATTGTATACACACACAAATATATATATATATATATATATATATATATATATATATATATGTGTGTATATAATATTATATATATATATATATATATATATATATATATATATATATATATATATATATATATATATATATATATATATATATACAGTGTATGACCTGAGCCCACCCTTGTGAGGGGTTGCATGACAATCGGTTTCAATGGTTTCAACCTACTTCTGTGGATTTTTACATATGAATATGCTAGAGTTATCGTTCTATAATATATGTATTCGGGACGTCTCGGCATAGGCTAAATGTTATTACTGCACACACTATTATAGTAATTATTACTACATGCACCACCATCGCTATTATTATTGATTTTATATTATACATGTAGTACACTGGGGTCATGGTATCATCTCAGTGCAGGTGGTTCGATTAGGTTAAAAATACTTAGAGAATGTGAAGTGCAAGCATTTTAGTTATGCCAACCTCTTGCTTTCTTGGGCCGAGTCAGTCTGCATCGGAGTCTCGGATTTGAGAGACTTATGTGTTAGTACCCACGCACCTATTGTAAATATTGTAAAGTCTTACAAATATATGTAAAAACGACGCTTCCAACTCTAGTTTGGATTGCGGGATGGAGTCTCATATATATATATATATATATATATATATATATAATATATACATATATATATATATGTATATACATATTTATATACTGTAATGCATCTTTGTGTTCTTGCTTGTGTGATCTTAGTATTTTTCGCGGACCAAGATATTGGAGTCCTGCGGAAATACAGAAGGATAAGGCAAGCTCCTTTAAATACCTAGAAGACCTAAGTTTTGAACAGTTACTTGCTTAGAACTTGAAGACTAACATCTAGCGCTACAGGGCTTCCTGGGAAAAGGCAAATACTATATATATATATATATATATATATATATATATATATATATATATATATATATGTGTGTATATATATATACACAGAGAGAGAGAGAGAGAGAGAGAGAGAGAGAGAATAGGTAGCCTCAGGTGTAAGACTTCCAGTTCTCAGCAAGCATCTGTTCAATGCTTAGATCAATCGAGGCACAATGCTAATGATCACATACGCATGTACACTCGGCAAGGAAAGTGAGGATACAGTTTTTTTAAATCTTCGGACATATATATATTGCTCAAAAATGCGACATCTGGCAACTTTAGAAAGGGGAGGAGCTTCAGTCTTATTGTGTTTGTTTTTGCTTGACCTCCTATAACTTTCAATTATATTCTACGGTTCTGAAATCATTGATACTTAAATGGAGTAGTAAGCTTTATAGTATTCGTTCAAGTTGTAATTTGCAGCGACAATTCTGAGCAAAATAAACAATTTTTCGACATAACCTACCAAGTAACCTTACACAAATGAATTTATGACACCACAATGAACGGAATGCTTGTATAATCGGAAACGCAATCTTCCGTAATGAAATCAAGAGCTAAATTTGAGCAATGTCCAGCAAAAAACGTGGGGAACAATAAAGGAACGAATGCAATGTTATGATGAGAGAGAGAGAGAGAGAGAGAGAGAGAGAGAGAGAGAGAGAGAGAGAGAGAGTTGCTGTTGTGTAAGCCTAGGCCTATATGTAGAGCTACTCATTTCATTATTTTTTTTTTTTTAGAGATTGAGCGATACTATATTTGTATAGTATGTTTTAGCAATGGAGAGAGAGAGAGAGAGAGAGAGAGAGAGAGAGAGAGAGAGAGAGAGAAACTATGGCAATGTCAAGAAACATCCAGTTACTTGTGTTTTTCCGCCGAAGTTATCGCGCTGCTCCGGATTTAAATAGATTTGGTCAACCTACCCTAGCTGTCACAACATTTACTGCCATTAATTCCAGCTGACTTTTAACACCGTGAAATACAAATATGAACGTGTAAAAATTAAAGAAATTATCATTACCTCGTATGATGATGCAATAATAAGCCTGTCCATAACGGAAAACGAGTAAATATTGCCGTTCTGATAAACAGTACTACACCGAGATATCCACACACTATCTTTTAGATCTCTATGAACGAAGTCATCTGAGAAATTCTGATTGCTTCGGACATGCATGGTGTTTTTAAGTATCTGAACGTTTTTGCTTTGCAGATTTAACATATATGATATAATTTGCATTTTATTTTCATATTCTAGAGTAAATTTACCGAGATTATGTGTTTTCTGTAAGAAAAAAATTAAAATTCAATGAGCGAAATCTAATGAAAACTGTATCCTCACTTTTCTTGCCGAGTGTACATAAACACTTTGCAATATAGATATGTATATATATACACTGTATACACACACACACACACACACACATATATATATATATATATATATATATATATATATATATATATATATATATATATATATATATATATATATATATATATATATGTATTTATAATATGAATCTATAAAACAATAAATATATGACGTACCTGAACGAACGGGATTTCTTTACTGAATCTTCAGAAACACGTTCCTAGATTTTAGTTGACAGCAAGCCACATTATATCTGTCCACTCTTTCCCTAACAGCATCAATAAAATCAGTTACGAGTCTCAGTATCGCCATACGTAACCAATCCCAAATCACCAATCACCCAATCCCCTGTCAACAATCGTATATACCATTCTTACATTCAGAACCACGTCCAATCCGCCACATCCATATATACATATATACATTTATGTATCTCCTGAATACTCCGGCATTACAATAACTCGAGTATCAAAGCACTCTGCCGTTCCTCTCTCTACACATTCCTGCGACTGCGGCACTATTGCTGTTAAAAATAAAAGTTAGGTCTGGCATCTTATGAAAAAATAATACAATGTAGTTTCTTTCAAGGAATTAAAATTTCACTCCCTCTCTGAATTTAAAAACAAGCATCAAATACAAATATGTGTATGTATGTATGCATGTATGTATATACATATATATAGTGTGTATGTTAAGTACACACAATACATGCACACAGTTACTGTAGTGTATAAACAATCATTTGTCAAAATGGAAAGAGGATGTTTATCAACTGTTCAACCGAACGACACTGATACTCGGCAAATACCTATTTCGTGTACTAACTATTACCTTATCTAGCACGGCATACAGTAATTGACTAGCGAGTGCACATTCAAGAAAAAGCATTCCTATTCACTTACCACGTAAGGTTATAGTGCCTTCAGTGCACCTGAAGTGGTGCAATGTAGGCATCACTATAGGTTGTTTGGAGGGTTCCCTCTGCCTATAGCCTTTTACTTTACCTCCGCTCCCGCATCCTTTCTTCAGTCTTGCTTGCTGTCCTACTAATCCTATTCCCTCACTTCACTGAATGGTTAAAAGTGCCCCAGTGCTTTTCTTTGTAGCTAAATTTTCATGAATCAAATTAATTCCTAACCGTCTTCAAAAAATAATCACATGTTGAAGTTGCACTTAATCAGGGGTCATCAGGGACAGTTTGTAAAGTGGCCCTCTCACGAACCATTCAGACGTTAACAGCTACTGAAGACTATAAGAGCTGTTTCAGTTGGGTGCATCACGAGTTCCAAATATACCAGATACTCAGAGGGCTTATTTTTGGACTCATTTATCACGTAGACAACAAGAGCTGGCAGTCACAACTCGCTGAAATTTTTTTCTTGGCAGCCAAACAAGACTCTGCAAATATTGCCGTTTCTGCTACTTTTTCTTAGCAACTAGAAAACTTGTTGTACCTGTTACAGTTAAGGACTGCATCTTCTTCTTCTTCTTCTTCTTCTTCTTCTTCTTCTTCTTCTTCTTCTTCTTCTTTGATAAGATAGAAACTTCTCAAGATCTTTGAGACTATGAGACAATTATTTAGGCAGAAAGATCTTGAACAAGATCTTTTCTTAAAATCATGACACCACAAATCTCAGTTGTAGACACTATACACAATGCTTTTACCTCACTGAAACCAAACCTTAAAACTATTGTTTCTTACAGTGACTTTTACTTAGTGTATACGAAAATAAAACTCGATTTACGCAAAAGCGCTGTCATTTCTATTCAACTTTAATTTACTGTTTAGACGACTTAGCCTGACAGGTATACCATTAGTCTCACAAAAGGTGCAAAGAAAAGAGGTAAGACATTACAATAGACAATCCTTCAAAATGCTATTCTGTTTTCGAGGTCAGTTGTCAATTTAGAAAATGAGGTAAAAGTAATCTCTAGTAGTACACGACCTAGTACCCTTAGAAAGCCCTACTCCTGTATGTTTAATGTTTTCATGTGTTTGACAGATGGTTATTACGTTACGCTAAACTTTCAGTGACACTCCATTCTAACGCTTCAAAGAACAAGGAAAGAAAGACCAGAAATTTTAGTGCAAATATTGGAAAATAAAAGAGCACTGACACTAGTATTGCAGTCACACATACATACACTTAGGTCTTTGTAACAAAGGTCTTATAAGAATGCGTAAACACGCAAACCCAAAAACATCTAATAGCAATTTAAGAATATTGCGAAAGAATAAAGCCCTTATTATTCAGTTTTCCACTACTTCTCCTTCGTTACCATATTTATATGGCTTGGTTAAAGCACATAATGAAAATGAGCTTTTAGACCTCTAATTGGCTCAGTAGTTTCTGTCACTTATAAACTAAAAATACTGTATAAAACTGCTATCACCGCATTTAGAAGCTTTTTCAGGCACCCATTTGATTATATTCACCACACCTAACGGAAAAGTTAAACAGTGTCACAATCAATCCCGACTCCCGATTAATAAGTTTTGACAAATTTTCTTATTTACAAAGGTGCCTACTGAATCAATATTAGTATATCTCAAAAATTAATTAACCGGACTGGATTTGACACCAACAGTCAATCAAACTTTGAAACTAATTAAACTGTATATTTGTCAGTGTAGGTTCTATTGTAATGGAAAATTCCACATAAAAATCTTTGATATGGTAAAGAGTAACCCTTCATTAACTATTTTTCTAAATTTATATATGAAGCTTTTTGAAAAACACTGTATTGTATTCTGCAGATTATTCAAGCGTCTGCGCAATGGTTTCGATATGATCATAACATTTTGGCTATTATTTCTGAAGACGTGGATGTGAATAACCTCCTAAAATAATTTCATGAACAAGAAATAAAGAAAAAAAATATGGTTTTTGCCCTCTTATTACAAGTGAACCTTTTCAGTTTAAATGTATCATATAGAGAAAAGCAGCAAATAATTCAGCTTATGTACGCCACTTCTCAGGACGCCAAGATATAAAAATGCCTGTCTCCTCTTCAGTGTTCCTGTGAGAATTACGTGTTGTCAGTTATGAATTCTTGGACAATGAACTCCAGAATATTAGGAAAATAGGTAGGGACCTGTGTTATCCAGCTCATAATTTGGATACTTGCTATAATAAAGCTGCGCGGTCATTTTATTATAAAAGTGACAGGAAGACAGAATTACCAAACAACACTATTTGTCTACCTTAATTCACCGGCTTTGAGTCCATCAAATCAGAGTTGAATATAGCCAATGTAAATTAATTTTTTCCATAGAACATCTATAAAAAAACATGTTATAAGAGTTTATTCTTAAGAGTAACAACAGCGTTTATAAAATCATATGAATAGACTGCGATTCATTTCATTTGAGCAAGCCAAGAAAGGAATTAAACTTTCTTCTAGTACACCTAAGTGAAAAATCAATGATTCAATTGGTTTCATAAAATTATAATAGCGAGATGTAATAATAACGTCTCCAGAAACCTTTTAGAATCTGCTATGATGTAGCTAACAAAGGAAAGCAATATTAATTTAGATCTGCTCAAGAAGTTTGAAGGAGATTTAACGGGAAACTAAGGATTATCAGTAATTCTTGTTACTTTCCTTAGTCTCTCCTTGATTAATTCAGTACCTCGGTTAACCAATGGCAGTTGCTCTTCATCTCGAGATCACCCTCAAATGTAATTACTGTACCTTTGTATGTATCAAATGGCTTTATGGTCTCTACAAACACAAAGCTGAATTTTGTAAAACCGATTTTTCGTTATATACCTTTTTTTTCTGTTGTATGGAGTTTGCTTAAAAATGCCTTAGAGTAAAAGGCGAAAGATTTTGCACTCTCTTGTTTTACCTAATTTGTGGGCAAATGCTGTTTATAAACACAAACACACACACACATACAGATAGATAGATAGATAGATAGATACATACATACATACATATATATATATATATATATAAATATATATTATACGTATCATATACATTGGCATAATAACGACTATAACAATAATAAACAGATAGCGCTATTCCCTTGCCATAAAAGGTTTTAAATAAAACTTGTTGTTTGTACAGTGAATGTGTGTGTGTGTTTTGGACAAAGCAACACAGAAATTAAATAACACCAAATACAGGAAGTGACAGCGTCAGACATCGAAATTCATCTTGCTGTGCAGCAAACGTTGAACAATCGCATACTTTTCGTATCGAACTTACGCATGAAAAACAGGCTGATCATCATCGCATCTAATTTGACTGACTTACAAACCCACTGTATCGGAAAGCTGGCTTCAGCATCCATTGGTGCATAACGAATCCTGGGGTGGAACAGGTAAACCCAATTGGCAAACGAAGCCTGACAAATGTGCCTTTTGATGTCAATGCCTCGTGAACTGTTAAACACACTTGTCGGCCCACAAAGGACTTTTACCGATTGAATGAAGACAAAACGACATCGTCACCTAGAAAATGGACGTAATGCATCCCTGATATCACAGTATATTGCTTTCCAGAGAAATAGATTTTTTTACGGATTTATAACCTGTTCAGTTGCAATCCAGACCATCTATCAAGGGTTGATTCATTGACGGTGATTCTGTGCAAGAGTAATGTATGCGTGACTATTATCATAAATTGAAGATTAAATATATTAATTGGGCTTGTTATAGCGACTCTATGAATAGAGTTATTCATCTGGATGAAATAGAACATTATTAATGAGTGGCAATTTTGTAACAGACTATACACAATCATTATTACTAATAATGCCGCTGTAGTTGCTATTTTTACTGTTGTCGCTGTTGTTGGTATTACTGCTGTTGTTGTCATTATTATTACCATCAGTATTAAATCATCTTGAGGATATTATTTATAACCCTCCGTTGCACCTACAGAAGGAGATTCAAAACAGTGTTTATTTACGTTGGCAATGACGATTACATGTTTTAAGCAAGATAAATAATAATATTACCATTTTCAATCACCTGACTTATCTGACAGGGTCTGACTTGCTACCCTGATCCGTGAGTGGGAGGAGGGTAGATTTCTCCACGATTTATAATCCTGACTCCAATTCCCCATACAAGAGAAAGTTGACATAGCATTACCAGCCGAGCTGATATTTCAATTCTATAAAAAATGATTGTTAGTCACAAACAAACGAGGAGAGAGAGAGAGAGAGAGAGAGAGAGAGAGAGAGAGAGAGAGAGAGAGAGAGAGAGAGAGAGAGATTGGGGCCTGAGCTAACAAAGAGCTACCAAATGAGAAAAGAGTAAATAGTTCCAACAAATGCTCAGAAAGTAATGGTTTTCTACGTAAAGTTGTCCTATATAGTTAATTGAAACCGGTCTTAGTAAAAGGAAATTCCCGGTATTAAAAAATTTACAGTAATTAATTTTCACTATTATTATTTATGCTAACAAAGAGCTACCAAATTAGAGAAGAGTAAATAGTCCCAATAAATGCTAAGAAAGTAATGGTTTTCTACGTAAAGTTACCCTATATAGTTAAGAAACCGATCCTAGTAATAGGAAATTCTAGGTATTAAAAAACTTACAGTAATTAATTTTCACTATTATTATTTATGTTAGTTTGTTTTTCGCCAATATCTTTATCACTGCCATCATCATTGTTAATATAGATTACTTTCATCATCCTTACCACTTTTCAGTCCTGAAATGCTAACAGACAAATGACAATAAATTTCTTACTATGTTTTACATGTTCATGAGCTCGCTTATGAAATATTAGAAATATTTCTGACGATCAATAACATGTGAGTGCCAGATAAAAAAGCTGACAGAATAAAGCGTGAACAAGTGACCGGCCCCAAAAACTATTCTCTGTAGCCACAGCCCAATTCTTTGGATAACAACTTAAATTTTATTGTTAAATATACAATGTACTGTTAGCTGTAGATCTTGATAAATTCTGCATCGTACAAGCAAAACACTGTACAAAGAAAATCCCCAAATATATTCACAAATGGAAAAAGAGGACTTGAAAGTTCATAAAATACCACATACTGAGAAGGAAATAAATAATACTTAAAAGTGTAAGGAAGCAGAATATAGTTGAATATGAATATGCGTGACTATATCTGACTTCCAGGAACGGGCCTAATGGTTAAGTGAATTAGGAAGTAAACATGGAACACTTTCGGATGCGTAAGAGTACAGTAATTATTCTAAATGAAATAAAACAGGCTATGAAGGCTACGTGAATCCAAATGTCAAGCCAAATATGTCTATTGCTTCAAAAATCACTATAGGATCAATTTTTAAGTGATTTAGCAATTTATAATCCTAGGATCTAAAACAAAAATCATCTAGATAATTTTGCGTGTAACAGCTCACTGACTATAGCTGGGCTTAGCAATCTTTCTCTTTCAACTGTCTGTGTCAAGTGAATTGCATAAATTTTAAGCGCAGAATAATTCAACTGATTGCAGTATGTTTGAAAGAGAAAATTAAAATAAAAAAAGGCAAAAAAAAAAGACGAAGCCAAATTTTGTCAAACACAATAATGTCTATGCTTTAACATCATGAATATTCCTTAAAAATGTAGTATTGGAGATATATTTTCTCTTCTCATCACATAACACTATGATAAATTGCTTTTCCAGTGGTAAATAGCTTAAACCTATTTACGCTGGCTTTGATGACTTGAAACCTAAGAAAAACAAAAGAAAAAATTATGAATCTCTAAACACAGCTTGTTTATCGATGTACTGATTTAGCAGTATGTTCTATTAAACCAAAATATCAAAAGTAATTAGTCAGAACTATGAGCTTCCGCTGGCCAAATTAAAAAATTCTAAACTGCTGCAAAAAAAATAGAAAATATAATTTTTTTTATCTCGAAAATCTTTAATGAATTGCCTTTCCAATCGTAAACAGTGAATTGATATTTATATCAGCCAATGCGAAGCAAAGCATACTGCCTTACACTTGGGTACACCTAAAGTAAGAAAGATCATTTTATTTTTCATCTAATTTTCTATTTACATTTATCAACATTATGGAAGCACTGAGCTTAAACTAGCGTCCGCTAGTTACAGTAACCCACAGGAGTGAGATAATTTTTAAAAAAATTATCAGACACAATGTCCAATAAAGTGACATCTGGCAACTCTCGTAAAAGTGGGGTTGGTGTTGAAGTGCAGTCGATCGTGACTGTGGTATGTTTAATCCTATGCTCACCGGTACCTAAACGCATAATGTCTAAACATTTACACTACTCATTTAGGTTATAGCAGTGACACTGATAAAAATCCGTTACTCTCCTCACTGAAAACAGAAGTCGCTGTGCTACAGTTACGCCATGGTAACCGTGTAAGGCCTATAAACTTGACCTTTATTTCACTTTACTTCCTCTTCAATCTTCCTAACGAACACCACATTCTTTGGAAGCATGAATTTCAAGTCAATGGCGCCTGTGGGCTTGTTCCATATGAATAGGTTTCATCTACTGAATAATAATAATAATAATAATAATAATAATAATAATAATAATAATAATAATAATAATAATAGTGCATTAGACCCTTTCAGCAGGGACAAAACTGATAAACTAATTGTGATTAATTGTTATCATTAATAACATGGATTACCCACAGGTATTCAAACGAAGGTTTAACTATCAATAAAATAAATCTGGGGATAAAGCTAGACTTGACAATGAAAAAGACATCTAACTCCGAATCATTAGTCTAACTTTATACCTCAGTTTTTTCTACTGATAGCTGAACCTGTGGGTAATCCATGTTATTAATGATAACTACTAATCTCAATTAGTCTCGTCCCTGCTGAAAGAGTGATGAACCATTAGAAATGACAATGGAGAGAGTGAGAACATACCTTTAAATCTAGCCATGAGGTTAATTTAAAGTACTATTTTCATGCTCCCTTTTAACATCATTTGAAATACAAATGCAACATCGAGATATACAATATAACTATTGCAAGTCGTCAAGAGAAAACTTTTGTATAGGTCTATAAGTATTAGCGTCTTCCGTTTTTCACGTCCGGTTTATAACCATTAGTTAAAGAAAAGTTTAATTATACTGCATTCCAAATAAATGCTACAGAAAGCGAGAGCAACTTCGTTTTGAAGTCAGCCTTTCTCTAACATATTAACTTTATTTCTACAGAGAGAGAGAGAGAGAGAGAGAGAGAGAGAGAGAGAGAGAGAGAGAGAGAGAGAGAGAGAGAGAGAGAGCATTAATTAGTCTTTCGAAATCCGAGTTAATACCTTTCAATCTAATTGCTGGGGATACCATATAACCCCTTTACTCAGCCACAAAAGTTCATGTAATGTACTGAAGTCCCTTACGTAAACACCATATATGGACCTAATACACTATATTACTTAAGTGAATTTCCTTTCCGCAATTTTAAGAACGTCAATCAAACGTTAATTAAAAACCAGCATTTTTACTTAGCGCTATGCAATGTTTTTTTCTTTCAGCTAAAATTACTACACTGTTTACAATTGAGAGGAAATTATTATTAGTATAACTATTACAGTCTAGACGACAACTTCGGTGGCTTTCATGGTAAGTGACTGTAGTACTACTTCGAGTGCAGAAAGCACTTGCCTAGCACTTAGCGCTAACTTGAGTCAACGCTTTTCTTTCTTCTTCTCGAGTGCAAGTGTCTTGTCTGTAGACTTTCGAATCATAGCTTCTCTTCTTTATAGATGTCGGAATGAGAAAAATACTTTAGCTTGCTGTTTATATTGATCAAATAATATATGAAATGAATTAATAGTAAAGAAATCTCGAAGAGACAAGAGGGAACAAAACATTACAAATAATCCATACTCACTCGTTTTTCATAATCACTGAGCAACAAATTTGAGTCAAGTTGTTTCGTCAATGCATAACCTAATTCAGTCACAGTTTTTCCCTATGAGCTTTTTTTTTAAATGACGTATTTTTCATGATTTTGTTTCATTTTACAATATAATGCCGAAATAATAAGCTCCGGGAGCAAAAAGAACATACCTTCGACTTACTGGGTTGCTTGTTACCATTTTTTGATACAAAGCCAATACAAATCTTTCACCAGAATCTTGTGAACATCTGTACATAATAATTTTTATATGAGTACTATGCAATTGAAAAATAATTTAAATTCTGGGGTAATTTCTGGTGGCGTGGGTACACTAGGGGGCATTCACTCAATCATACACAATCACACACGTACACACACGCATATATGTATGTGTACACATATATATATATAAATATACATATATACACATATATGTGTATATATATACACATATATAGTATGAATGTCAAAACGAGATCTTTCTTTCACTTATTAACGCGCATTCACAAAACCTTCATAAACAATCTTAAATTTTTCTTTCCCTAACTCCATATTGATTCAAACATGGCAGTCGTAAACACGCAGGCACGTAGCAGCAAAAACGCCAGGATAAACATTCCCAAAAATTGGGGTCAGGGTGATCTGCGGGGTAATCCGTAAAAAGGGTTTTGGGTCCAGTCAAAGGATTTATATGTGGTCACATCTCGCATAGTTTATGATTACTGGAAGCACCAATAACTTGCTTACGGACATAAATAAATCCTCTCTCTCTCTCTCTCTCTCTCTCTCTCTCTCTCTCTCTCTCTCTCTGGATGTTTTATTTTTATCATAAAAAATCCTAGGTTCTTCCGTTATCAATTATTTTGCCGTAAAATCATTTTTTATGCAAGTGTGCAGCACGCAAACTATTTTGAGAGAGAGAGAGAGAGAGAGAGAGAGAGAGAGAGAGAGAGACTTGTTACAATATTGAAACTTTAATATAAATTCCAACCGTATTTGGTTAATCTGAAAGAAAAGATAAAATACAATTCAGTTGAAACTACTGGACATATTTGGTTCTAATGATACTTGAAACTCATAAAAACCACTTTAGAAATAATGCTAAGTTCGGATACGTATATCCCTCAAATTTACGTTGACTACGGTAACTATGTCAAGTTTCTGTCTTTCCGTCATTAAAAATATGTATCAAAGGTCACTTGTAATAGACATATTTATAAATGGAATGTACTGATACAAGTACACACACACACACACATATATATATATACATACATACATACATACATAATCCACATATACATCCAAGAAATGGAATCGACTGATACAAACAGACGCACACACGCACACACATATATATGCATGTATGTATATATATATATATATATATATATATATATATATATAATATATATATATATAATATATATAAAATTATAATGTATATATAAATAAAGATAAATCCACGAAGGAAGGGAAACAGGTGCTGCGAGGCCTTTCGACTGTCTGTCGTCCTGGCTTGCAGGCTCCTAAGTAAAGAACGATGGACAGTCGAAAGGCCTCGCACACTCCAGTGTTTCCTTTCCTTCGTGGGGATTTTTATCTCTTTATTTATATCCATCACATTCCATATTTTCGTGATTCAGTTATACACACACACACACGCGCGCGCGCGCACGCACGCACGCACTCACGCACGCACACACACACACATATATATATATATATACAGTATATATATATATATATATATATATATATATATATATATATATATATATATATATATATATGTGACTTATGCCCTACGGGAAGACTCAATGGAAAGACAAGACTACAGTCACTGGCATCCATGAAAACGGATTTGAATATTCCAAACACCACGATAAACGCATCTGTCAACTTGTTAATGAAATGTATGCAGCAGTTTTCAGTTGTCCAAGAGGAGACACTCATATCCACTGAAACTCTCAGGTTCATTGCTGACAGCTGAATTAACTGAATGTCATTTACAGCATACACATTTTCCTGCCAAGGGGATGACTTCTCATAAGTTGGTAAATTTAGAAAATACGAATATCGGGCAAAGATGCGAAAGAGATGTAGAACACAACAAACAAACACATGACAAAATAAGCAAACAAATAAACGAGACGTCGCGGGCGTCAATT
>NC_089742.1:65091505-65094005 GCF_040412425.1 Macrobrachium rosenbergii | reverse complement strand
TCATAAATCACCAAAAAGGTTTCTACGTACCCAAATATATACATATATATATATATATATATATATATATATATATATATATATATATATATATATATATATATATATATATATATATATACATACATATACGTACGTCTTATATATATATAATGTAATATATTATGTATGTATATTATATATATATATATATATATATATATATATATATATATATATATATATATATATATATATATATATATATATATATATATATATATTATATATATATATCATATATATATATATATATATATATATATATATATATATATATATATATATATGTGAGTAGGCTCCTGAACAAAAAATGTCAAAAATCACTGCCACATTTCTACTTCACACTAAATCGTAGATGAAAACTCAGTGCTGAAAATTCCACGCAATTACCCTTCTCAAACCCTTACATAAAATGTTCATCAATAGCATGTCTTAACCCAGGCTAATCTCCCCATATTAATCCTCACCTTCTTTCTTACTCTCTCGGTCAAAATCCTAACAATGCACCTTCCCTGGTATACTATGCAATGTTATGCCTGCATGATTCTTAAAGTCACCTCTATCATCTATGCATTTGTACAGTAAAACAATTATTCTTCTCGCGCATTCCTTAAGAACCTTTTCTCATCCAAACATACATTATAATTCCTGGTAAGCCAGTAAATCAAAATATCCCCACGTCATTCTCAAACAAATTTTTAAATGGTCCCTATATTAGCAGAATGAAGATATCTTTATTCGAAAAATGCAAAATCTGCTAGATTCTCTACAACAGTTGCTTTCCTTATGCCTAACTGCCGTTAAATCTGCTATGTTCACAACAAGACCCACAGTACTATGTAATTCCTGGCTGTTACCCATCCAAGCACTGACCAGAAACTATATTATTTAGCCTTGCTGATCGAAGCATACATACTTATGCTCAATTAAGCATTCCCACGGCACTAGCTTCGCCTCCCCAATGAAAGTCTTGAGATCAACCTGGACGGTAAGAGTTCAGTTTTTTAAAACAATTCCTCCAAAGATTTATTGTGTCTTTGTTGAACTAATCATTGAAGTAAATACCTACTAGTTAGTCTACCTGGTTAGGTCGCAGCTAAAATTAAGAAGTTCATGGCGCTAGCAGCCTCATTCAAAATACCAACTAGAATTAGAAAGGTAAAACCTATTGCACGCACCAATCACAAGGGAAAAACCATGTTATACCATGTTATCTAATTATCTATCTATCTATCTATCTATCTATATATATATATATATAAGTATATATATATATATATATGTATGTATATATATATATATATATATATATATATATATATATACATATATACATGTATATATATACATATATACATATATACATATATATATGTATATATATATATATATACACACATACACATATGTATGTAGAAATGATCGCAGCCTTAGATTTTCCGGGCCTAGCAGCCTCTAAATATTAGTCCAAAATCTGAAGGTGTCAACTTCTGGAGCTGTTTCCTCTAATGGGAAGATTATATATACATGTTTATATATATATATATATATATATATATATATATATATATATATATATATATATATATATATATATATATATGTGTGTGTGTGTGTGTGTGTGTGTGAGGATGAGTGTAGTAAGAAAAGTATTGTGTATGTACACAGTCATATAAGAAGCAGAACCAAGTCCACTCTTCCGGTCTTTCCACAACATCCCCAAACAACTTTTCCAATTCCCCTACTCCACTTCCCATTATCCCTTTCCCAACAAAGCTGCAGGCTTGTCTTCTTCATTAGCTCTAAGGACCAACTTCTAATGATGGCCTCCGTTTTAATGATAAAATAGTTTAAGGCTCAGTCGACGGCGACCATCCTATGATTAAGGGCTGATTATGAACGTCTTGTGGATGTTTTCAATTTCGCTAGAATAAGCATAACGATAACCAATCCTTAAGAGGGAAGGAGCAAGAAGTGAGTCAAGTTTAGTCATACAGGACACATAATTACACATACTCACATGCCATGCGCTTATAACATACAAACATACGCTATATACATATATATATATATATATATATATATATATATATATATATATATATATATATATATATATATATATACATATATATATATATATATATATATATATATATATATATATATACATAGTATATATATATATATATATATATATATATATATATATATATATATATATATATATATATATATATATATATATACAAAGAAACAATGAAAGTGAAACAATGGAGAAGCTGTGACCATGTTTTTTGTAATAAGACGAAAGCGCTAGTATCTCTGTTGTTTCACTTTTCTTCGTGGATGAAACTTGTTTGTATAATCACCACGTTTTTACCTTTTTTGATTTAAAATTAAATATATATATATACATATAGTGTATATATATATATATATATATATATATATATAT
>NC_089742.1:65081505-65086505 GCF_040412425.1 Macrobrachium rosenbergii | reverse complement strand
AACAACTCAAAACAGCCGCTTATATGAAGATGCTTATATTATTTTATCTCCGTCAAGGAAGTTAAGTTTACTTTTTTGTATGTTTGTTTGTTGGTTTGTGTAACTTTTGTTGGGAGGGAAGACTTTGCCAAAAATTTGTGCACGGAGTTTTACAAAAGTTTTACCAAAGCTGGGTCTGGTGTATAGTAATAAGTAATTAGCTTTTGGAAGAGATAGGAATCGAATTTTTTGTGTTGAATTGCTCAGCATTCGCGGAAGTTTGCGTCCACCGAACATTTATATTAAATATGTTTGGTTTTTTAACAGATGTAACTGTTTAATAGATCAGTTTATGAAAAATCTTTAAAATTTTTGAAAACGCTTTGATTAAAATACAATAAAAAGTGAAAATAATTTTTTTGAGACACGCCAGGATTTTCTTACAATTAATCATGTCTACAAAGATAAAAGCGTGGGCGCCAAACATGGAAGGAAATGCTACAAGAAAAGAAATTTCTTCCATGTTTGGCGCCCACGCTTTTATCTTTGTAGGCATGATTACTTGTAAGAAAAACCTGGTGTGTCTCAAAAACAATTTCTTTTTCACTTTTTAGTCCACATTAATAAATGCGTGTATGAAAAAAAATATTTTTTAAATTTTTTTTTATTTTATACTTTTTTAGTTTTGACAGAACTTGTAACCAAATTATGACTGTAGCTAACGAAACTGAACGTGTTATCCTGTCGAGCCAAAGAAAAACCCGAAGTTATTAACTTATTCTATCGAGTAAAAAGAAGTTGTGAAAAATCCGAAGAGTTTCATACAAATCCTGAGATATTGGGAGAGGTCACCGTAGGGTCACTAGAGGTCACTATTGACCTACTGATCAGATAAGGCCGTACTGTCACCGAGACTGAGTAACCATGCAAAACTTCATGTCCATCGGACGAAGGAAACAGGTCGAAAATTCTGAGTTACAAGATTCGACGAAGACAAACAGACAAAAAGCAAGCTAAATAAAAACATAAAAAAAGACATATATTCGTCCTGCACCGAAAACGCAACGAATATCCAACACATAAATTCATACACAAGCAATGACTAATTTTCTCTTTCTTCTTTCTTCTCTCTCTCTCTCCTTTTTGCTTTCTTTAGAAGCTGTTAGGCTATGAATGTAACTTTGTACCCACAGTTGCTTTAAGAGATCAATTACCAGTAATCTGCTGACGGATTCACAATATACCGAACCAATTTCTGCGCAATGCCACGGGCCTGTTTGTCAAGTTTCGCTCGCAGTGAATGCCCACGCGGGCTTGTACAGGAAGTTTGTGCGCGATGAAGTCAATGCTAGCCTCAGGGCTGTCGTGTTGTCTGAATATGACCCGCAGTTTATGGGGGGAAATACAGAGAGAGAGAGAGAGAGAGAGAGAGAGAGAGAGAGAGATTTGTTTGTTGAAAATACAGTTTACTGATAATCCTTGTGTATTTGTGGAAGGTTATTTAATTGATTAATTCAGAGGAATTTAAGCTACTTCTAAAGAAGTCAGTTACTAATAAACAACTAAGTCCAAGCAACTCCGTGCATATCAAAACACTTTTCTTTCTCCCTGGAGTTCAGATAAGAGGTGCTTTCCCTTAGAAAGAAGATATACATCTCCCCCAGTCCTGATGATGACTAGTGAATTTCCACCTATTTTTCTCCTCTCCTGTTGCTTTTTCTTCGAGCCAAACTTGGAAATTTTGATTTGATGCTTAACTCTAAAATCTTGAAGAGTTCCCTCGAGTTGAAATTTAGTTAACGACCAAAAAAGACAAGTCAAACAACGGACAGGGTGAATAAGATTAGAACATCAAGCAGATTGAAATTGCCTACGAAAGTAAGATTACCCATTATTCTAGTGCGATCTGTATTGCAACTCAGACATTAACCTTGGTATGGCAATATAAAATAATTAGAAGATTAAGCCGACTTGAGAATAAAAATGTAGCATGAACATTAGAAGTGAGATGGTAGACTGAAGAGAGAAATAATACCATAAAGGAAATTACGGAAGTCCCATATGAAACGAGATAATGTAAGGGAGGGAGAAGGGGATATCTCGAACATGTCCTTCGCACCAACACAGGGGAACTGTCAGCTGTAGTGTCACCTAGGCTCCAGCGGGCACAGAAGAGTTGGAAGACCCAGACCTACTTAAATAACAGCTATGACCGGGAAGTAGGAGGTTACTTGAGGATTTGTGGAAGTGAAAGCACAGGAAAGAACATGAGCGGCGGAATTCCACATGTAGGTGGAGGCAATGATGATGATTCTCTACACAAAAGAAACATATTATTGATAAAAATAAAACTTGTAAACAAAGCAAAAATAAAAGTGCCGAAAGAAAATGGAGAAACAGATCACATGCACCAGTTGAAAATCTTACCCAGCTGAATATGGCTGAAAATAAAAATAAATACTTAATACAAATCACAAGCGCTGTTTTGTTAAGAACACCTCTGGGTTGAAAAAGAATACAAGCAATCAAATAGATAAACTACTGAAGACTGATTGTTGTCTGGGGGAAGACTGATTCTTATTCAAGGATGAATCCCTCACTGTTTGAGGGAGAATGATTCTTGTTTGTAGAATAGGGAATTTTGTTTAGGGAGAAGGATTCTTGTTAATATTAAAATATTTGTTATTTGCAGGACCGTGATTTTTTTTCACAGATGAATTCATTTTTGTTAACAATAATTCTTTCCCAAGACACCCTTTCTTGTTTTTTCCAGGAGAAATGTTTTTTTTTAACAGGAAACGTGTTTTACTGGTGGATAAATGATTCCTGATTACGGAAGAATTACAACTGCTAGCCACAGAATCACTCTTGATTCTGGGAAAACAGATTTGGCTGGAGGCAGAATTATTCTTAACTTACAAGGATTCCCTTTTCAACTGTGAATAAACATTATAATTCTAAGACCGACTTTGGCAGCAACAGAACAATTCATGCAGGAGTTATATATGTTTGAGGGGAAAATTACTGCTTTCCTGCAAAAGATTTTTTGTAGAGAAGCAAGATTCCTTGTTGTTGAACAATAGTTTACTTTAGCGGGAGACCAATTTGCCTTTAAAGGAGAATAATCCTTGTTATGGGAGAACTGTAACCGTTTTGCGAGAAAAAAATAAATTCTGGAAAAAAATTTTTTTTCTTACTGGGATTGGATTAATAATGCTTTTCAACAGAATAAGTATTTTGTGCAAAAGAATTTTGCTGTTTTTCTCTTTGGGAGGATGATTCTTAAGAAAAGCATCATTCCACCGTGTGGGAAAATTATTCTTATTTCAAGAGGTTAGTTTTTAACAGCAAAATAATAGTGATAGTGGTTTAGATTACGCCGGTCTAATACAATGCTGGTGTGGACCACCAGACTCTTCTAAACAGCAAGGAAGACATTTGCAGGTAAAAGAGTCTAAAGGTGTTCCATTTTTAATAGGCTGAATCTAAAATAATACAACTTTAAGTATATGATTAATTATACACTGACTTTTTTAGGTAATTAATTTTAAAATGGTAATTCAACAAAAGGATTATAAACATTCAGATACCATGAATTTGCAGCATACTAAAATATGAATGAAAAAAAAAAATGGTTTCGACAAGACATCAAAAACAGTAGGGAAATTTCCGTGATTTTTTTTATTTCTACTCCTTGTAATATAATTAGCACGATTTAGAGGCCACATTTTCATTTTATATTTTCTGCACGCTAAAAAATATTCATTTTCCTCGGCTGTTGCACAAAATAAATATATTACAGCTAGACTAAATAGCACTTTTCTGCTCTTTACATTGATAAGTTTAACTTTATAGTTGGATAAAATCCAAAGAAAGTATCTCAGAAAAGAAGCAAAAAACTTCTTCTTTTGAAATGCGAAATATCAAAGATTTTGTGCGTAGACGTTGAGTGCCAACGCGGATTAGGATGAAGGATAAGATATACATGGAAGAATTACTTTCGAGATATGAATGAATTACTCATACATGCGCACATACATACATGCATACATACATACATATATATATATATATATATATATATATATATATATATATATATATATATATATATTCATACAAACATATAAATAAGAGATAGATAGGCAGATAGATATAGAGACATAGATTTATAGATAGACAGATATATCTGATTTTTACACAGATAGATAGAAAGATGTATAATTCCCCAATTTTACAAAAAACGAAAAAAGAAAAAACAATTCGAAAGAAGAGCTACTCAAACTATGGTATGCAGATGGATGTCACCCGCTAACACGTATTAAGCCAAGAAGCATGAAATGAGAGGAATACAGGAGTAAGAATAAACAATAAAATAATTCAAGTGGAAATATATACTTTTGAAAATAAAATCAAGACTGCGCGACAAATCGTCGATTTTTGCGGCTACAATGAGGGAGATCTGGTGCATCATATTCTCAAGAGAAGGAGGAGGATGAAGGTATATACGACTGAAATTATTCATACATAAATGCTCAATCCCAATATTTTGAAAAATAAATAAATAAATAATCAGAACAACGACTAATTATTTACAGCGTAGTGCATGAAGGCTTATCAGTAATAAAAACAATTTGCTAAGAAATAAATACTGGAGGAGCAAGAGAGGGGGTGAATGCCAGATTTAATTTTATATACATTATCTCTACTAACATTATCATCAAAACTGAGCTGAACTTCTCATCCCAGCCCATACCATACGCAGATCCCCGACGACTTCGTAACTTTATTATTTTACGAATTTTGCTAGCAAATTTTACTTTATGATACCTGAAGATTCAAAATCTCATGATACCTATGAGGTGTAAAGATGCCAGAAATCTAGAAAAAACTGTGTTCCAATTATATATCTTCTTCTTCTTTACTATTATTATTATTATTATTATTATTATTATTATTATTATTATTATTATTATTATAAGTGAATGGATGCCAAAGGCGACAGGCCCTAGGATCCATGA
>NC_089742.1:65066505-65076505 GCF_040412425.1 Macrobrachium rosenbergii | reverse complement strand
GAACCAATTACATTATGCCGTAATCATATTTTTTCTTTTTGACAGAAATGAATTATGCAGTGCCAAAATGAGCCAGATTACGAGACTGATTACACAGAAATTGTAGGTGTGAATGCTGCGCATTTCTCACCTGGTCTGGCGGTATTTTCAGCTCTTCCAGCAGCGGTTTTGATATCAGCAGTTTCGTAAAGGAAGATGTGACTACTATCCATTTCAGGGACCGCGAGTCATCGTTTTTCTCAAATATCTTTCACTAATTATTTGATCGAAATGGTACGACGTCACAAGACACCTCCCTCTAATTTTGGTAATATAGTGCACTGTCAAATGGTGTTAGTTAAGGCGTTTACTCTAGACTTTTCAAAGCAAAGTCGCATGAGTCAGCAGAACTATTCTACGCAATCGAACGTCCGCTATCCCCCATAGACAGGAAAGGGGGTGCGGAGATGGGGAGGCCAGGAAAGTGAGCTGAGGGAGGGATGAGGAGGCGAAGGGAGAGGGAGGGACGGGGTGGGGATAAAGGACGTTCGAATACATAGTTTGGCGGTGCTTGGCAACACCATGTAAATCAAGAGTAAACGCCGCAACTAAAACCATTTGACAATGCAATATATTACCAAAAATTAGCGGGAGGTGCCTTGTACACTGTGTCAAAGCACCATTTCGATCAAATAATTAGCTTGAAAGATATTTGAGAAAAACGATGACTCACGGTCCTGAAATGGATAGTAGTATTCGGTCAACTTGAATCATTTATCTCCCCCTAAATGATTTCGGGTAACTTTTTTTATCTTTGTTAGCCAAGTACCTAACTTCCATTCACAATCATCCTCCCTTGTACCTGAGTATACTGAAAGATGACTTCTGACTCAAGCCATCAGAATTTGATCGTAGGTCAGCCTGAGAGATGGATGCCATAACTTATCTCAAATGAAGCCTCCTGTCATTTTTTGTGAGCCTAATGCCAGGGATTCCATTAGCATAACTAATCCCGAATTAAGCCTCGTGCCATTTTCGCTGGCAGTAGCCTATAGACATACATTCCATAATATACTCGTTACGCCTGCTGGACCTCCGTAAATATTTTTATATACACTTGATATAATTAAATTATTCGAATTCGACTTCATCCATCAAGAATGGGAAGGGAAGGGAGGGAAAGGGAAGGGAGGGAAAGGGAAGGGAAAGAAAGGCATGGTGAAGAATAAATGGGCAACCATTAGCTATTTTTCTCCCTTTCCTTCTACGAATTTCTCTCTCTCTCTCTCTCTCTCTCTCTCTCTCTCTCTCTCTCTCAGTGGGAATTGGCTCTCATCTGCCCCCTCCTGACCTGCCTCTGTAATTTCATGGTACGTGTATCACATTGCAGGGTAATTTTTTGCTGGACAAATCCTAAGCAATGCAAATACGTAGAGACTTCAGATTTTGTCCTTCAAAGACCATATGTACCTAACGGACGTTACTACTTCTTAATAACGGAAAATTTGATCAGAGTTATCTTTGACTTTTACATAATTCCCAGCTAAACGACTGAGTAAAATTACATGCAGCTTCTATATATTTTATATAAATTCTATTTTTATATAATGCCGGTCTCAGTATATAGATATTATGGGAACAAATGACTATCAACTCAAAATATACAAAGAAACAATGAAGTATCATACTGTCACAGGAACGAAGGAAATAGCAAGCGCTCTGCTAAAAGCAGTTTGAGAACCAGTCAATGAAGACTTGCCCAGATTATTTGAAAGCATGATGAAACGGAAGAAATGGCATTAGAATCAGGAAAGGAACGTATTAATAAAATGTATATGAAACTGAAATGCACTACAGTGTAGAGGAACACAATTCCTAGGAAAGTATGACAGAAGGAGTTTGAGTGAAAGATGAGAAAAAATCTAAACAGGACCTCATCAATCTGGCGTCACGCCAATGAAATCAACCACAGAGGCTAGCTTTATCATGAGGCAACTACGATACAAGTACCATGCAAAGAGAATGATGTCCATATATTTGGGGTTTCTTGAGAAGATATTTAACAAAATACCAGCAAGAGCAATTAGAGGCGCATCGCGAAGAAAAGATACGGGAAAAGTTACTGAACGAGCGATGAAACTCCATCATAATACATGGCGATGGTAATGCATCAGATGAATTTGGAATGAATGCTGCCATTCATCAAGGATCGAAACCGAATCCTTTTTGTTAATCATAATAATGAAAGAGGCTGCAAAGCAGTGCTAGAAAGGAGGCCCCGAGAACCAGTACCTGCCGGCGACCTAATGTTCACAGCAAAATCAAAGTAAGTGTTCCAAGCAATGTTAAACCGAATGGAGAGTGGTGTGGAAGTGACAGGACTGGAAGGAAACAAAGGAGTAAATCCTACCTAAAAGTTGGCTGTATAAGTTAAGTATACCTTAGTTTAACCAGACCACTGAGCTGATTAACAGCTCTCCTAGGGCTGGCCCGAAGGATTAGATATATTTTACGTGGCTAAGAACCAACTGGTTACCTAGCAACGGGGCCTACAGCTTACTGTGGAATCCGAACCACACTATGACGAGAAATGAATTTCTATCACCAGAAATAAATTCCTCTAATTCTTCATTGGCCGGTCGGAGAGTCGAACGCTGGGCCAACAGCGTGCTAGCCGAGAGCTCTACCCACCCCTCCATTGAAGAACTTAGATGGAGAGATACAGGAGAAGGGTGAATGCAAAGAACGGTGTTACAGACGCTCGGGATTACAAATACCTAAATTAAGTAAAAGCTGAGAGTGGAAAGATGAAGAAAGGGCAGACCTTAGCTAAGTTAGAACATTTGTTACTTTGGGAACATGTTGGACTTTGATGTTAGGATTGAGGTAGTAAAAATAAGAGTAACTGCACAGAAAAAGGAGCTGCCTGATAGTCAATAAGCAAATGCATTTTAAATGGGAAAAAAAATCCGTCACGATTGTATGAGACCAGTACTTCTTTACACAACATAGACCTTGGCACTTCACAAAGAAAAAGGAAATTAAGGAATGAAATGCACAAGGCATGAAAGAAATCATAACGCGTCTAACTCTGCCAAGCACCCTTAAGACAAGGATAAAAGCAATTAAAAATGCTAGAATATTGAATAATATGAAATAGTCAACATAAAAATTACATGTAAAAAGTTAACAAAAATAAAAAAGTTAACAAAAATAAAGGAAGTAAAAACGGTATTGATAACTGTCACACTGAAAATGCTTAAAGTTAATAAAACGTTACAAGTCAGTAACTCGGCAGAAATGTAAACAAGCATTTAAAGGTAATAAAACTGTTGCGGCCGAAAGTTAAAAAGTCTGAAACTAAAAGACACACTCTATTACACTGAACCTCAAGAAACGGCTGAAGTCAAGATTCATTCGTCTGGTTATAACAGATAGCCTATTTATGCGCATGAGGTTATCCCAAGACAGCTCATTCAGGTAGAACAAAGAAAAGAGAGACGGGAAAAAAGGATATGGTGATATAAATCTAACCTAATCTTGGGCGCCACTACCAGGCTGAGCTTCGACCCCAAATCCCCAGTTTATTTCCTTACTTAACCTCCCCGTGGGACGGTATCGCAGTCAGTGCACCTCATGTGGCGCACTGTGAGCATTACTAAAAGTTTGCAACGTCCCTTCGAGCTCTAGTTGCACCCACTTTTCAGCCTTTAACCTACCTCCATACCCGCTTCCGTTCTTCCATCTTACTGTCCAACCACTCCAACTCCCTCTTTTGGCTGAATGGCTGAAAGTGCTCAGTACTTGGCTTTATAGCCTAATTTTCATAAATCAAACATCGCTACTTACCCTGAATGCCGTCATACTGCAAAAGCAATTTAACTGTCTTCTGCAACAATGAGGTGGGGCAAGAAGCATAGCACAAACCTTTGGCTCCTCAATTTGAACATACAATGATGTTAATCGAAGCCACAACGTTTCCATTTAACGTTCCATGTTCGAAACAAAATAAAATTAGGAAATAAGTAAATTTACTGACTGCCAGCTTTAAAAGAGTTCCTAAAAACAGGCGCTTGTTGAAGCTGCAATTAGCGGGCAGATGCGACATCAAAAAAAGTTACTTGTTTATGACTACATCCAAATATCAAATGGTAGAAAACACAACAGAATTAAAATAAACGGAAATAGGACATGAACGTCTCCTTTAAGCTAAACTGAATACGAATATAACTGGGAAAAACCGTTCATAAACATTCTT
This sequence comes from Macrobrachium rosenbergii, assembly GCF_040412425.1. Classification (NCBI taxonomy): domain Eukaryota; kingdom Metazoa; phylum Arthropoda; class Malacostraca; order Decapoda; family Palaemonidae; genus Macrobrachium; species Macrobrachium rosenbergii. The sequence goes on along the minus strand of NC_089742.1, from coordinate 65,072,268 downwards.
CCAACACATAAAAAAAATTAATAAATCAGCATCTTGAGATATTTGCAGTTCCATTACACATACACACATATATACATAAATACACACACAACCACGATTCAGCAGCACAAGTACTAATGTAGCTGTCTCAAGATCAAGGCATCTCTGTTTGGGAAAACAGCTTGATGTTAAAAAAACTCATATGACATGCAAACATACACATACTATATATATATATATATATATATATATATATATATATATATATATATAATATATATATATATATAATATATAAATATATATATAAATATATATATATATTATATATATATATATATATATATATATATATATATATATATATATATATATTATATATATAACCTAAAAGACCAGAAGTCAGAGCAAACGAGATATTCATAATAAATCATTTGCAATCGATGTCATTTATACTATCGTTATTTATAATTTGCATAATCAGCTTAACGGAAAATATGAAACCAATGAGGTTCAAATGTAAAGAACAGTTCGTAACAATTAATTATCGTCATGTTAGCATTACATCCTGCCGGCTTCATTATGAATTCGCAATTAAATAAATTTTAAAAAATTGCGCTTTTAGATATTATTGTACATCACGTCAGCCGTCTCAAACTTTTCATTACAGTAACCGGTTGCTATTAGCCGAGTGTACCGTTCGATATGAAAAGGGAAGGATGTACATGAATCTAACAATTCACCTCCGCTCACTCGGCCTCACCTGTGATGCAACACTAATTTATCGCAGCGGAACATATGCCAAAAGGCAGCCGGTTCTCGTAACCTGAAAATATTACAATGATGGTACGGGCGTATAAGACTTCAGAATTTCAATAAATTCAAGTATATATATATATATATATATATATATATATATATATATATATATATGTATGTGTGTGTGTGTGTATATATATATATATATATATATATATATATATATATATATATATATATATATATATATATATATATATATATATATATATACGTACACTTTACATATTACATTTTAAATTTGTGTTATATATTGTGTATGTATATATATATATATATTTATATTGTATATATATATATATATATATATATATATATATATGTATATATATATATATATATATATATTTCTGAGAGAGAGAGAGAGAGAGAGAGAGAGAGAGAGAGAGAGAGAGAGAGAGAGATAATTTTTCTTGCATTTTATGTAGATTTTCATTCATAACACGGCCGTTACTGTAAGACAAATTCCAGATGTTTGCGGTTTAACGGAGATATGTTGCAACGTAATGCCTTCACCACAACTTTCCAGAATTTGCAAAATCTCGACAAGATTTCTGGAAAATGTCAAGAATGCTCTTGTACCTGTCCTCGGGGTAATGGAAGACGGAAAACACTCTTGCAGGAACGTAATTAAAATACTTTCTTAATAAGGGCTGACAGGTACTTAATTCTACCTTATTCTGAGAGACAGAGAAATACGAAGCAACCACAGAACATTAAGTTCTATTTGAAATACTAAGTTCCTTGAAAAGCAGCATATATTTTATGTCTACAGACTTTGTCGTATGTCTGTTCTTTACATAAAAGCAAAACGAGAACTTGTTCCACCTTCTCCTCCTTCCCTTTTATTTAAAATGGCATTTGATTTGAATGTTACTGACTTAATCGAAATGAAAGCCGAAATGAGCTTAAAAAAAAACTAAGGTGACCGGATATGTTACCAAATTTGAAATAACTTTTCACTTAATTGTCGTGTCTTGTAACTAGTCATATTTTAGACTATCTTAATCCTAGTTTAGCAATTAGTATATATAATTATTATTTTTTTTTGACTGGTGTAAAACATTTTCCACTTCTATATATTTCCAAGATACATAAATATAGTACACTCAAAGTTCACTCTCATCAATCTTTTTTTAAGACGCAAAATGTTTAGCTCTCGCCTTAATTAACGTCACTTTCATCATAAGACAAGATGGATAAAACAATAATTAGCATGAATGTTTAAGATCCGCAACAATTCGCTATCTTGACACTAAAATGATGAGAGGAGACATGCCAACATATTGTATTCATGCCCTCGGGTTGGGGTGTCTGTTTACCGTGTGTTTCACACACACACACACACACACACACACACACACACACACACACACACACACACACACCCACATATATATATATATATATATATATATATATATATATATATATATATATATATAATTACAAAATTTCTTGAGATATCAGTGTTACGCTGTCATGTAAACAGTCCTTTTTACTGTAGGATTCTTTTGGTCTATTTTACGCACGTTAATAAGGCTACCTTTACCTTGACTAATTATACGTACATATTTCTTATCAGCTACTTTTTCTTACGTATAACTAACTGGCCAGTATGAGTAAATCAATTTAATGATACTATTTTTTCTTCACTTGCGGACATTCTATTTTGAAGAAGATTACTACACAACCGCAATGCCCTGTTTCATGTTTATGATAGGGATAAGTATATCGTCAGAAGCTTTAACCTTTTTACCCTTTTCCTTTTAAATCAAATAAAAGCGAAAATAACTAAAATACTGAACAAAAGAAAATCTCTTGACACATTTGCATTACGACTCAGGTCTAAGCTTATTGGCAAAACCATTAAAAGAATTTCTGTTGGGCTGAATGTATTTTCCTTATTTTTTTTTATTTTATTCTTGAGGGAAGAAAGCTGAATTGTCATAGATGGCGCTTTGGCAATTCCGTTTCCTGTGATGGTCCTATTGTGTTTCCGACTTTTAAATTCTACGGAATTGTAAAAATTACTGAAGGGCAGCGTTCGGAAAAAAAATGAAAACAATAAATATGAAAAAACAGCAATAAAAAAACAACGTTCCAAAATAAATAGTCAACATCCAAAGTCGCCCTGCTGGGAAACTAAAGCCTCCAAGCTGTCAAGACAGCAACCCACAAAAACACGAAGCACTTTCTTTCCTTCCTTAATCCTGCACTGCAACAACGTAAACTTCGAGATAAGACAGGGCTAATAGCGCTATAGAATTCCACACTCGACTCTGTAAAGCCGGGTAATACCGGAGTACTCGGGGTCTGGAAAACTCTATATCGATGAAGGGGCAAAGAACAGAGTCGAGCACTGTTCCTTTTTTTTTCTAGTTTTTCCTCTGAACTGTGAAATCTTTTCTAAGACTCTTTGGGAATGGAAACACTTCGGAAATTTTAAAACGATGACTGGACTTATAAAAGTTAACAAAACATTTTGCTGAAGAAATAAAAAATATTGTTTTATTTTAACAATGCACAATATTATAGTGTGACGTCCTAGCTAATTTGACAGCAATATCTGAACTGGAAGCAGGCTCATCTGAAAATGGTTATAAAAATCAACTCTTGAATGGATCATTACTGACGCAGTTCGTACAATATTTACGCAAACAGACAAACAGAGAGATAGACAAACAGGCGCGCACACACACACACACACACACACACACACACACACACACACACACACATATATATATATATATATATATATATATATATATATATATATATATAATATAATCAAATGGTTTGAAACTGCATATATAAGTAAGATTATGCATACTTAGGATGGTCTGAAATACCATCCGGGCATGGATCATTTTATGTCAGTGAAACCATATCTAAAAAATTTTGTGTATCTGAAAATAGAGGTTTAATTAGAATGTTAGGAGTCAGATGGCAAGAGAGAGTTGGGAATGCACCATAAAGGAAATTTCGGAAGTGCCAAATGTAGATGAGGTAATAATGAAAGGGAGATGAAGGTGGTTTTGCATGTCCTTCGCAAAATTCCTGGGAGAACAGTACATGATAATGTCAGCCGGGCTCTTGCGGGCACCAGATGAGTTAGAAGACCCAGACACAAGTGGCACATGTTGTAGCCAATGGCCTCCGAACTTCATTTATCAATATACGTGTACGCATATATATATATATATATATATATATATATATATATATATATATATATATATATATATATAGGTGTGTATTATAAACACACACACACACACACACACACACACACACATATATATATATATATATATATATATATATATATATATATATATATATATGAATATATACAGTACATGAATGTGTTCTATTATTAATTTCAAGACTTGCCTGTAAGTTTTATTTTATATATAACTTGAAGCATCTCTTTGAGAAATTCCTCCCTGAAGAACTTTTGACGGACATTTACTTATACATATATTTATATATATATACACACACACACACACACACACACACACACACATATATATATATATATATATATATATATATATAAATATATATATATATATATATATCTATATAATCGATGAAGCTTGTTTAAGGGCAGGAATACGATGGGATACGCATTTTGTTTTAATCCTACATTTCATTTGACAACATCGACACATCTTCAGGGATTTTCTACAAAATAAAATATGTGTTAACATAAAATAAGAGCTGATTATAAGATCCAATGGTTGAAAAGGCTAAAACAATTTTAATGGTAAAATTATAACTCATAGACTTAAATTACATGCACACTTGATTAAAACTGGGACTAAATAACGAAACAAACATTGAAAAATCTCGGCAAAATTCTATATGAATAAAATGAACGCCAACACATACAATCAAAAGCAAAAATCATACACTCATAAAACTACAGCTGAAGACGGCTCCACACAACCAACCTTTCAGCATCAAAGATAAAAACACACTAAAAGTAAACAACGTCAAGAGGTACAAAGAATGACAGAAAACTTTGGCTAAAAACAACGGGACAGCAGAGGAATGGTTGTTTAGAGTCGGAACTCGCAATTTGATATTTAACGTTTCCAAAATCAACAGTTCGCTGAATTCCTTTGTTTGGCCAATAATTTTAAAATCTTCATATTTGATGGTAGTTTTACATTTAATATTGTGATTCCTTATATAAGAAGTTTCTATATTAGACAGCTTACACCCACTTCTATAACTAACGCCCTGATGAGAATCGGCCTGACCCTGAGAAGACACCGGGTAGATCCATCTATTTTCAGATTACATCTGGGACAAGTGTATTTCATAAACGACGCCCGACGTCGTCAAAGGGCAGAGCCGATCTTTAAACTTGAAGAGTGAGCCAATGGTCTTAGGATTCTTAGGTATAACTACTTTAGATTTATGGCTCCAAAATGTTTGTGTACGATCAGTACTAAAATCTCTTCAAAAATTGTCATTTAGAAGATATGGGAAACTGGCATAAAGAGGTAGCTTGGGGACCTTAAAACATATAGGATGTTCAGAAAAATTTTGTTAAGCAGTTTTTTTTTTAATTTTATAGATCTTAGAAGGAAAGCAGTTATTAGAGAAGTACTGGAGGAGAAAAGTAATTTCGTTGTGGAAGAGAGTCCAGCTAGAGGTAAGAGACAAAGCACGATTGAGTAAGTATATTTTAGAGCTAAGTTTGAAATTGAGAACAGAAACTATAGAAGTTGGAACCGAGATAAGATACAAAAACAGACATTTTCCTTAGAGACCAAACTATCTAAGAAGGCTAATTTTGAATTTTGTTCTTTTTCCATTGTAAAAATAATATTATTGTGGTAATTAATAGAAAAATCCAAGAACCAGTCTGCATCGAACTCATGTTTGAATAGGATAAAAGTGTCGTCCACATAGCGTGAGTAAAACAGAGGACGGAAGGCCAGG
>NC_089742.1:65009005-65061505 GCF_040412425.1 Macrobrachium rosenbergii | reverse complement strand
TTGCACACTACAGTTACAGTATATAGGTGACTCCATGAGCCACAGCGTATATCTACTCTTTGCATGTTTACTTAAGATTTCTTTTTCAAATACAAATTAAAATAAACAGTACAATAAAACCACCAATAGTCTTTGGAAAACATGGAAATAAGCAAAAATGGGAAAAACATTTTTTTTAAGATAAGATTCACTTAGGAAACTGTTGGATTCTTCTGAACATATATATTACAAGCCTCAAATGGTGCATTACACGTATTTGCACCTTAAATAATAATTGCTCATTACATTAATCGTGTTATGAATATACAGCACATATGGAAAATAAGAACAAAAAATACAACTTTCTGCTGAAGATGCAAACGCTGTCAATAATTAAAGTGAGTAGGAAAAGAAAGCGAAGTAAAAGTAGAAAATAACAGAAGCACCTCGCTCTCTATTTCTCTGGCCAAAAATTCAAACATGAATGGGAATTACAGGGTTGGCCACAGTAATTTACTGTATTGCACTATAAACCAAAAAAAATCACTAAAACAACAAAAAATCTTAAGTCTTCACAGTCGAGAAGTATGGTTTACTAATCTTATTTTTAAAAATTATGCTTTTTGTAATAATAACTGCTCCATTAACTTAAGGAGTTAATCATCCAATATGAATTTAATAATCTTATTTCATAAAAATTATGCGTTTGTAGAAATAATAGCTCCATTAACTTAAGGAGTTAATCATCCAATATCAGTTTAATAATCTTATTTAATAAAAATTATGCTTCTGTAGCAATAATAGCTCCATTAGCTTAAGGAGTTAATCGTCCAAAATCAGGGTATACAGTGTTAGTAAAGATAGTACGGGACAGTGCAGATAACCTTAGTCAGGCTATTTAGTTTACGCACATTATTCAGCAAAATGCAGAAAATAACGACTAAAACTAACAACAATGGAACACTGTCATCAGTGTCTTTATAATGCAGGTCTGCTCGACAGCTGATGAAACGTCTTATTTTTGAAAGCATTATCTCTTTGTGAGACTTAGGCATGCATGCAAAGAACTGGAGCACGCGAACATGATTTACCACAGCAAAAGAGCATTGCCAGACCTTACAGAGAGCACAGCAGTTTCGACAACAACAGGTTGGGAATTACTGTTGTTCTATACACCATTCTGGCATGTATTGTATTATTTCAATCCACATGTTTCATCCAAAAAAATAACTAAGCTTAGTTTTCTACTCTGAGAAACGGAATGAAGCACGTGAATTTCCAAACATAAAACTTCTCTTACAAATATTAGCGAAACCTTTTACGAAATTGATGCTCCGTGACTTTCTTTTGATGACTTAGCTTCTGGATTTTGCATCAACCCTTGCAGAAGTTCGCAGCCTTGCTGGAAAAGTTCCTTCAATTTGTTGTTATTAGAAACATACGTAGTGCAATGTTTGGCGATGTTTGATTATCTACTTTCAAACCTCTCGCAAAATGTTTTAGCACTGTGTGTGAGTGTGTGTATGTAAATAAGCATACTTAGGAAAAGAAGCTTAATAGAATATGTGTCAGCAGAGTGTGGACAGTTGAGTGCAGTAATGGAATGACCTTATCTAACCTATTCTTTACGATGACCTTATCTAACCCATTGGCCTATATGAACTACAAACAGAAGAAGAGGTTGACGACGTACTTTTATGGAAAAGAAGAATGCAGAATGAAGAATAACCAGGCCAGATGAGGATTAGAAACAAAAGTAAATGTGCACGTTTAGTGGGAGGGTTGAGTGATAGACTATCTGCAACTGGGCATCACAAACTAAGCTCACTGACACCGGTGAGAAGAGGAATGCCTGGAGGTATATGTGATCATTATTTGGTTGAAGCGGAAATTTAAAAGGAAGTTCTGAGGGTAATCAAGAGAAGTGCGTTGAACAAAGGACTCACGAGAGAATTGAAGAAGGAAACGGACGGAAAGTTCTGAGGTAAGGCACAGAAAATGAAGGAGTATATTAAAAATGTGTAAATTTTCAGGATGCAGCCAAAGGGTCAGCAGGGAGCATTTGTAGTTTTAGGTTAGTGGGAAGAAGGAATAAAAATACGGAGTGATGAGATGAAGAAATTATAAATTTTATAATGGAAAAATACAGATTACTTGAGGTATAAACGCAAGAACGAAGAGAAAATCGTGCACAGTAATACAAGAGGGGGGACAGAATTGTCAAGAGGAAGGTAAGAAAGAACAGCAGGCATGTAGCAAAACAAAAGTGGAGAGGATAAGGAAAAACATTAAGGAGAATAAAAAAAAACCTGTTTTTGAAGGAAGTAAATCCAGAAAGAAAGGTCAATGAGCAAATGGATTAAAGAATAAAAGAAGTAGAAACCTACGTCGATGGAGTGAGTATTTTCAAAACCTGCTGAGGAAGAGAGGGGACGGGCACTGGTGAATCATGCTTAATGATGTATATATATTTATATGTACACACACACTAACACACACACACACACACACACACACACATATATATATATATATATATATATATATATATATATATATATATATATATATATATATATCCAATGCAGCACGAAGGAACGCGTGCTTGAGAATATCACAAAATCCACGTAAGAAGGTGATTGAAAACCGGGACTTTGAACATGTACTTTCGTAGTTTATTCTACATTTTCAAGTTCACACTGTGAATGTAAAATAAATTACGAAAGTACTTGTTCAAAGTCTCATTTTCACTCACCTTCTTACGTGGACTTTTTGATATATATATATATATATATATATATATATATATATATATATATATATATATATATATAATATGCCATTAATAAGCATCATATATATATATATATATATATATATATATATATATATATATATATATATATATATATATATATATATATATGAGTGTGTGTCTCCTTGCGTCTATGTACCTCCGAGAATGCATGCCTTAGTATGCGTTCACATACATACACATACGTAAAAGCTTATATAATTCTTAGACTTTAACCAAGTAATTATAGGGTATGAAAGGTCACAGCGTAACAGAACATTGTGGGAATAACAAAGGATACAATAATAGGAAGTGATACATAAGAAAAAGCAAATAAGCGACTAAGCAGCATGCCCACGCGAAGGCTTGCCCATCCGATGAGTCTCGAACCTTAATGGTCGGATGTCACAGGAGAACCTGATCTCGATGAAGAAAAGTTTTGTATTTCACTCTCTTTGCGCGGATGTTGTTCTCTACAAGGAGAACTTTTTCGAATAATTCTTCGCTTCACGATAAATCAACAAGAGTTCGATCACATTTTTGTTGACCTCAGACCTAATCTAAAGGACACGCGACCCAAAAGATGTTTTATGGGGATTCCGAAGCTTTGTAAAATAATGAACTCATTTAAAGAAGACTCACAAGTACTACAGCGCGTATAATTAGACTGATCTAATGCTGTCACAGCACCCAGAAGAAATAGAGCGCAAATTGTACTTGTTTGTTTCTAGTACTGGTTCCACGCGGCTGTGTTTTATATAACACGGCTATTTTGCAAATGGACTAGACTGCACTATCTTGCAACTTTTATCGCGTTTTAAGATTCTTCTCGGCCAAGAATCTGTGACAGGCACTTAAGTAAGTTGAAGCATCGAGAACAAATATAAAAATTTGCAATGTGAATTATTTTTTGCTACTTATTCGTTCTTAATATAATTAGTGTCTAACCACCAACCACTGAAGAAGGGAATGTTCATTTACAAGTTCCATAATTATTATCATAATAACGGTGGTCGTCATCACGACAACAAGGGCACAACACAAATCAACTTACAAATGAATAAATTACTGCTAATGTTCCTTTTCAAGAACTTGGGTGATGCCACAATAAAGATTTGTGCCTTCAATTAAAAGCGGCCCAAGGAAGCGCAGAGAAGGTGAAAACACTTGGCTGTAAAGACTGGTGAGGTCACGTAATGTCTCGCCTTGATTAAAAACGGTCTGCAATAACGGTCCCCCAGTGACGTCAGCGGAGAAAGAGAGAACGCGGGGCAACAGGGCTTGACACAGAGCCTGAGATGAAATCCTTAATTCTTCAGACCTCGAACGACGCTGCTCGTAATAATACCCAGCTTTAACTTGCCGGAAAATACAATCAAGACGCTTAATGTTTGGAAGAACGCTTTAATCTCCGATTGGCTTCCTCTTAAACGACCCATAAAGACGGCACTCCCTCGAGGGAGAACACCATTCTAGAAGCATACTTGCTTCAAACTTATTACATGGGCCATTAAACAAATATTACCATGAATTTGAAGCTCTGTGAACTAGTAATTCAGCGGTAAGTTGGCACGTGGGGTCGTCTACATATTGTTGAGCTCGTATGGTTGAAAAGCAGTCTGATAGGGCTTAATGGAAATTGCAGACACAAACACTGCCAAGAATCATGTCAGGACCCACCTCAGTAATTTTGCACTTACGGCAAATTCCTAATTCGAAGGAAATTGTGTGTTTTATATTTGTTACCAAAATATAAGTCGTCCAGCACGACTGGATCAGATACAGCAGAATCTGTCAATACTAATCGAATTTACCATCAACTAACTTTACAATATATGAATGTTCTTTCTCATCTGTAGGTCAAAAGGAGGTTTCTTCCAGTCCCAGTGAACATACGAGTAATGAATTTATTTGGAAAAAGTTCTCATAATCAATAAATAAATTATATATGTATGTATATATATATACACGCTTACAGTGATTAATTTAGTATACATATGTATAGATACATAAACAGTTGTAGTGAATGCCTGTAAATGTATTGATTAATTAAATATATACATATATATATATATATAAATATATATATATATATATATGCCTGTAAATGTATATATTATATATATATATATTATATATATATATATATATATATGTATGTATATATATATATATATATATATATATATATATATATATATATATATATATATATATATACAGATATATAGATAAAAATTTTAAAGCCATGTCTGCATAAACAAAATCCTAATTTTCCTGCTCATATAATGGCCTATCTCCATTGAATCCAACATCAGCATACGTCCTAGGAAAAGTTGCTGAAAACGGTACTTGTTGGAAGAAAAAGTCTAGGCTGTTCCATTATGAGAAAAGGAACCAAAATAAATGACGCAAGGCAAGATGGTAGTGAATTATTCACAGAGCTGGCTTACTTATCGCCTTGCCAACATTTTCCAAGTGACCGCGGCGCCTATCCTCTGCCACCGAAGACCACAATTTCGCGCAGTTCATTTCTTTCGCTAAGAGTGCAACGCTGAGTGCAATTCTCTTCAGACACAAGGTGTAAGCAGTTTGGTGTCTCTCGCATGCCGGAGACAGCAGACACAGGAACGTATGCACACACACACAGGCAAGCACGGAGAGAAAAACGATAAGAATATTTCTTTCCATGTTTCAAGTTTTTGTTGTTGTGCTATTTCAAAAATATTTCTAATTATGTTTCAAATTCCAATTTCAAATTCTTCATAAAGAAATGTCACCCAGATTACTGCTCATTTCTTTCACAGAAGTAACCAAAGCCTGTCACTGATCTAAAAAGAAATTTCATCAAAGTCTTCCCTTATCCTTAATCAAAACTATATATATACAATATATGTGTGTGTGCGTGTGTTTGTGTGCTAAGATTATTGCCTATATACAATGGAAAGCATATCAATAAACCCTAGATCGCAGTCACAAAGGATAGTGTCCTAACTTTTCTCCTTAAAATCTTTGTTCTGAAAGAACATGCAGTTATTATGCAGTTACTGGAAAAGTACAGTAACGTTACCAAGGAACCGTATCTACTTGCAAAATTGAAAATTTCGTTGATAGCTGCAAGAATAAGCAAGAAAGTGAAAAACTTTTAAACTAGTTGTATATGTAAGTTGCAGAATGTGCTAATCTTCATAAAGTCAGTATCTGAGTTTTACTACACTTGAATCCCATTCTGTCACCCCTAAAGATCACTAATCCTAAAAACAAGGAAAAAGTTACACTTCCGAGTGCGACAGGACAGAAAATATTCCCAAAGAGGTCTCCCCGAGGAGCAGGTGCTACGTAACACATGTATAGCTGAAGATCGTCATCTTTCCTGAAACTGGCGAAATTAAGCCATTGTTTTCTGAGTTATACATTACATTCCATATATATTTACTCTTATAGGAAGTTGCTTTCACGGCGCAGAAACGATTGTATGGAAGCTGCGAGGACCTTCTCAAAGAAAAATACTGTTTATGTATTATAGCTAAATTAAGTCCGAAATCTCTTTCCTTTGATTGTTTTTCCTTCATTCGGAATAAAACCATATAAACACGCACACACAGAAACAGGCACAGAAATACACTAAACACACACACACATATTATATATATATATATATATATATATATATATATACATACATACATATATATATATATATATATATATATATTTATATATATGTGTGTGTGTGTGTGTGTGTGTGTGTGTGTGTGTGTGTGTGTGTATGAAGACAGAGGTGAGAGGCAGAGAAAAGGAGGGGGAGATGATAAACAAGAACTTTTAGGGAAAAAGGTTAATGAACAAATAAATCTCAAAATAAAAGATGCACACTGAACACTGCTGTCTGAAGCGAATACATTCCTGAGTCGCACAAGAAGTCGAAAATTTCTTCGAAAAAGGAAGATAGCAGGGAGGTGAATTGCATGACACACGTGCAGAAAGGATTAGTGTACATTTGATAATATTCGGGTAAGCGACTGTTGAAGACGTAAGGAGGGCAATCGACAGGTTGAAAAATGGGCAGACCCCAATAGCTAATGGGATTTCTAGTGAGATACTGCAGTTAGGTGATGATAGTGTGGCTGAGTGGCTGGTGCAGATCTGCAAGATATGTAAAAGGCAAGAATGGGTGAAAAGAATAATAATTCTACTATATTAGGGAAAATGTGATACAGTGACAGTAAGTATCATCGAGGCACAACGTATACTTAGTATATCAGGAGGGGTGTAAGATAAGATTTTAATTGAGCGACGAAGACAGGTGAAGAAGGCTTGATAAGGGAAGAACACTAAGGGTTTAGACAAGGAGAAGGTTGAAGGGATCAAGCATTTATTATGAAACAGTTATGTGAGATGTGGTTTGAAAATAAAGAGAATAAATTGCGTGTTGCATATTGGACCTAAAAAATGGCCTCTGACAGAAACCATGGATAAGCAATGTGGAGAATGTTGAAGATATATGTTGTAGAAAAGTTGTTAGGAGCAATCATAAGTTTTATGATGGAAGCATATGGTGAGTTACAATAAGTAGAACAGAGACAGATTGGTTCAGTGTAAAAGTGGGTCCGAGGCAAGGTTGCGTTATGTCTCCATGAATGTTCAAAACTTTGTGGATGTAATGATGCGAAACGTCAGAGAAAGGATTAAAGATGTAGACCTAAAATTGTGGGGTTAGCAAAGGTGTTGTAAAATTAGTGTGGATTAGTTGAACAGTACTTTTTAGGAAAGTGAACATAAATTGCAAAAATTAGTGAAAGAATTTGAAAATACTTGGAAGATGAGAGTAAATATGAGGAGGATCAAGGTTATGAGTGTATACAGATTCCGAAATGTCAAGCAATGAATGGTAATGATTGATGACTGGGCGAATGGAAGCCGTGTATGTATAGGTATTAAGGAGCAATTATAACAGACAGTGGTATGCTGAGGAAAAGATATGTCAGAATAAATGAAAAATGAATCCAGTGGAGATTGAGTATAAAATTGGGAAGACTTGAAGCGTCTACAGCAGCCGAGGTAAGGAGTTAATGAAGGGATAGTTGAGCCAGCTCTCTTTTACTCAAGTAAAGTATGGAAATTAAATCTAACTGAAAAAAAAAAATGTTAAAGATGCTGAGATGAACTATTTGCATAGTAAACTTTATCTAGAGCCAATCTCTTTTACGGGAACGGGTTGCAATTATATATATACAGTATACACACACAATATAATATACTGTATATATATATATATATATATCATAATTTTATTACGCACTTTTATTTCTGTTTTTAGGGATAAACCACAGCGTACCTGAAAAGTAAGATGTCTACAACCCAGATTCTACAAGCGAGTTGATGACATAAAGAAAAACTAACAACATACCATTAACATACTGAGCAAAAAATAAAGAAATTAATTAAGTATAACATGAGCTATTATTTTGCAGATACGTATTTAATGACCATCTCCACGAATCATTCAACAAAACAAAATCGTTATCGGATAATCTTCTTACCAACTTGACTTCTTGCGTGTCTGTAGGTGGAAAGTATGTCGAAAGAGGCCTCTGAATATCATCGTCTCGTATCCTACCTAGAACAGATCCTCTTGGAGCTTCATTCATTTGTTAACAATGACATCAACAACAGCGCTGCCACCAGCAACAACAACAAAAAATATATACTGTAAGAAAAAGCTCTCACAAATGTCTCATCAGCAAAACGAAAAAATGAAATATACATCAATAATAAACAGCGTCGCTTATGGCATATGATTGAGCCTATACAGATTACAAGGAACTAGAGCGCGCTGTCTACACAAAGGAGGCCACGCGAGGCACGAAAGAGGTGTAGGACTCGCGCCTACCATTATTCAGAATTCGAATTCAGGCCGAATTCCAGGATGAAGGACCCTGGTTCCAGCATCTTGGGTACAACACGACACGGGATATACACGCGCGATCCAGCCCCTTAGTTGCATTACGGACTTCGCCTGCCTCTGGAATTCAGATGCAGTCACCCCTAGCAGACGAATTCAACGAGGGCTTTACTTTAATCGCTGCAAAACTCAATTCACCGCAACGGTGCTGGAGAATACCTAAGTATAAGATATACGCAACGTTCCATGAGAAGCTGGGAAAAAGACACAATGAAAAGACAGTCAGTGGGTGGAGAGAAAAGAGGAATACAATAACAGAAAAGAAACACAAAAGGTAAATGAAGCAATAAGAGAGAAAGAAAATTCTTAATTAGATTCTAATAACTTCCGATAGTGGTCCCAAACGTGCAGGCTGCCATTAATAGCCCTTTATGCTGGAGAATTAAATGTGCACTGCGAACTGATGAGACGGAGTCATTATCATTTTGAAGTACAAGACTCCTCTTATGACAGCCGAGTAGCTGTTCTGAAAGGGCATTCAATTAAGGAAGGAGTCTCTGAGGAATGCAGAGAGAGAGAGAGAGAGAGAGAGAGAGAGAGAGAGAGAGAGAGAGAGAGAGAGAGGAGAGAGAGGACTTGAGAATTTCATGCGAGATGAACAGCTCGAAAAAATAAAGCGCTTAGTATTCTCTTCTGGTGCCCAATCCCAAGTTCATTTTTTTCTTTTCATCGGTAGCTTTTTTAGGTGTGTGGTACAGTGACCTTTTACTTACCATCTCACCATTTTAGTCTTGAATTTTATAACGAAGCTCTTGCGAAGGGAATAAATAACTTCGTAAAAATTCATTATATATGAAACAAATATGAAAAAACACAATGAAGTAAATATAAAACATAATCTCCTTGACTAACGAGTCACTGTACTTTTGTTTAACTAAAAACTTTCATTTCAAAGGTTATTTAAACATTACTACTAGAAAACTGATAAACGCAAGTTACAAACGTGAAAATACAGTGTGCTCTACATGCATACATACAAACATGCAGTTATGTATGTATTGTTGAACAATAAATTGCCTTCTAAAAATGTATAAATTCACTATAGCAAATACAGTATTGCCAGTCTTTTTCTGTCTTTTGACAGTCCTCAAATTAAGACTTCTCTAAACATAGAAAAAATTCTTGACGCATCTTTTGTACGACATGTTGCATTAAACATACTGGAAAGTCGGGTATAATTTTTATTTTAATAGCCAAAACCAGCTGCAAATAGTGATTATGATTTCATGCATAAATATAATGTCGACTCGTCATTTATCCAAAAAATGTTGAAATACTTGATGGTGCACATGATGTCTATAATAAATGGAACGATAAAAGTATGGTATTTTGCTTCAAGACAACATACCGTATTAGTCTGACAAACAATTAATATCTTACACAGCACATACACAGAAGGAGGTAATTTCCTGACATGTGAAGGGCTTACAATGAATCGTGCTTTTTCAAAAGGAATAAGCAATGAAAGCATAAATAATGCAATCAATCTTGTGAAAAGGAACGAGGTTAAAATCCTTATCAACGTTAGTGCATTGCTTTCAGTTTTAAAGACTTCGCCAGAAATGAAAAATGCATTAATATTGTGCATATTCGAGCCCTAATAAAGATATACAACTAACAAGAACAACTGCCACTTATCGCAATACGGCGTCAATAACCCGACTTGTTTTAAAGCCAATCAGTTCCTTTCCTACATTTAGTCAATCAACTAGACTGAAGACAAGCACCTTCAACCTCATAATGATTATCACTGAGGCAAAATTTTGCAGACAAAGTTGTCTATGCAAACGGGGACTGAAATCCCTTCATAAATACATGTCAGCAAATCTCCCAGTGTTGGAAGTACCAATGACCCCAAAAAACGCCACCGCAACCTGCTCCATGCTCCCCCGCCCCCACCCTCTCAATTGGGAAGTTCCACTTACTTAACCTGAAATTATATTATATAGGCCAGTGTTGTCTTCAGGAAGGCACCTAGGAAACCACTGGAGTCAACTAATTCTGACGACGCTCATTGAGTCAAAACGAGTGTCACCATTCCCTAGTGTACGAGTACAAGAAATTACCGAAAACGATAACAATTTTTAAAATAAGTAAAAAATATCCCAAATTCTATCTGAAATAAGTTTATGGCATGATCATGCTAAATACCATTTATAAACTTGATTTTCACCTAGAAATATCATATAGCAATAATTCATTTCTGTTGGTCTCTAGAGCGGAAATTCCACACATCCATATGATATTTGCTGACTAATCTGGCTCTTTGAGGTTAAGCATACTGCATGCAATAGGTATACTGATGAAATGATGAATAAATCTACATAAATTTTCACGCTATATCAGTAAATAAATGCATCTACATCTACGCCTACTCGGCTTGTTCTTGCTGTTTCAAACAGAGCAGAAACAAGCAACACTACTCTCAAACCGTATACAAATTTACTTTTTCTCTTCGTTTCTTTGGCGGGCCCTTCCATCTTTACAAATTTGTTAATCACAGTGTGATGACATTCATATGTGTCTTTTCTGGAATAATTCTCTGGATATTAACCTCATCTCCGCGCACAGCCCTCACAGAGGAACGCAGACGCTACTTCTTGAGGCTTGCTTTACATGAGCAGGCCAATGACAAAATATGCGGGGATCAGGTTTTCTCCGAAAGTTTTCTAATGCGGTAACTTAATGGCACCTGTTAGGGACTTTACATCACGGAAAGAAAAAGCGAAATTGCATTTTCTTTCCGCCATCTGTGTTTTGTATTTTGTATCTCAGATATCTTTTATCTTGTTTCCTTTGCTGTCCGTGGCCACATGACTTTCAAAGAGGATAAATAAAAGTGAAACGCTTTGTAATTACAGTTTGTAAAACAACTGATAAGTGCAAAATAACTTTATGAAATTTCAAAACCCTTCTTTACATGGGAGAGGCAATACTCAACATGTGGTTGTTTGTGTGTTAAGCAATTCTTGAATATAATTCTGACCGAAATTTGGTTTTTATAAACTTCAAAATATCTTTCATAAAAAAATTCATAAGAAGGAATTTGATCTTAAGAGAAATACAACTGAAAAATCCTAGACAGTAAAGATGAAAAAATAAATAAATAAATAAATAAATAAATAAATCCCATGGCACACTGCAGATGAGGCTTCTGCAGGTATGTGGCGGTTTCTGTAATGAAAATATTTTGCACAGGGGTCCGTCCTCAGAAGTTGTTTGTTTTTTCCAAAATAACTGAATTTAATAAGCTTTTACAGTGACTATACAAGAAGAGCCGTAATGAAGTCCACAAAAGGCCTTGTTCTCCCGTTTTCCTCTTATGTCTTTCATAGGGGCCCGGTAATAAAGAACTTATAGTTACTTAACATTTTGTGTAATTTATTCAATTATATCCATATAGCGCACACACATGTATATCCATATATATATAATATATACCCACACACATATATATATATATATATTATATATATATATATATATATATATTATCATAAATATAATTATATATAATCAGAAAGTTACAAACGTCCTTTAATATCCATCTTACCTCCAGAGTAATATATTTTCATATATGTTACAAGGGGAATTTTTAATTGAATCCACCGTCCCGTGGGGTCGAACCAGCGACGGACGAGGAATCAGGACTACAGTGACACATAACCATTCGGCCAAATAAAATAATCTCCCATCAACCCACCCGTCGAACTCAGGTGTTTTGCGTTTGGAGACGATATCCACCACCTCTGCCATGTTGACCGTGTAGCTTTGTCTGCATCCATCACCGTGATTCATATACAATCAGAAAGCTACAAACGTTTATCTGTAATATATTTTCCTTATATGTTAAAATATTTCCCGTGAGGTCGAACCAGCGACGGACGGGTCAGAACTACAGTGACACACTCAGACAAGTATAAGTGAATACCATCTCCCATCAACCCACCCTCGTTTTTTTTGCGTTTGGAAAATCCACCCACCTCTGCCATGTTGAATAAGCTATTTATCACATCACCGTGATTCATATACAATCGAAAGCTACAAACGTCCTTTAATATCAAGAAGTAATATATTTTCATATATGTTAAAAGGAATTTAATTGATAATAAGTCAAAGAATCGAACCAGCGACGGACGAGGGAATCAGGACCACAGTTAACCATTCGGCCACAAGAGAGGTATAAGTGAATACCATCTCCCATCAACACGGTGATGTGATAAATAGTCATAATATGGCTACGATGGACAAACGCACTACACGGTCAACATGGCAGAGGTGGGTGGAAAAACGCAAAACACCTGGAGTTCGACGGGTGGGTTGATGGGAGATGGTATTCATTACCTTCTTGTGGCCGAATGGTTAGTGTCACTGTAGTCTGATTCCTCGTCCGTCGTTGGTTCGACCCCTTGGACGGTGGACTTATTATCAATTAAAATTCCCCTTCGGTAACATATATGAAAATATATTACTTCCGAGGTAGAGTGAATTGATATTAAGGACGTTTGTAGCTTTCTGATTGTATATGAATCACGGTGATATAAATAGTCATAATATGGCTACGTGCGACAAACGCACACACGGTCAACATGGCAGAGGTGGGGTGGATATCGTCTCCAAACGCAAAACACCTGTGTTCGACGGGTATGGGAGATATAATACCTAATGGTTAGTGTGTCACTGTAGTCCTGATTCCTCGTCCGTCGCTGGTCGATATACGGTGGACTTATTATCAATATTCCGGTAAATATATATGAAGATATATTACTAGGTAGAGTGAATTGGATATTAAAGGACGTTTGTAGCTATTGTATATGAATCACGGTGATGTGATAAATAGTATATATTATATATATATATATATATATATATATACAGTATATATATATATATAAAACGTAGGAGGAGAGCGTTTGCATGACCCTTCTCTTACTATTCAATTTACCTCCGTGTAAGACCATTCCTCCTATGTTAAAGAAACATGTTAACCAGTAAACAACTGTTTTAGAGAAAAGGATCGGAAATAATGTGACAATAATTGAGGTACTACTGAGCAGACAAAAGGGAAGCGAAGTGAAGCCGTGCGAGGTGGGGGTAAAATCTTTCTCCCACCGGCAAATTATGTTTTCAGAACGGGATGAACGGAAGTCCACACTTCCGAACAAGAAAGAAGACGGATGCGCACCGAAGGGCGAAAGTGTTCCAGAACCAAATGTTATTTTCGACCATGTCGTCATTTTGGGAGACCACGAAATGTGGCATTTCAATTTCTCTCATTTTTCACTACACATCCCCGTTATAATTAAGTTCGTAAAACCTTTTGATATATTAGTAAAAATTCAACTATCTTACTAATGTTAAAGTAAAATAAACACTCGTAATCTGTATACGAGACCAGCTTCTATAACTTTAATTCCACGGGATTCTTGTAAAAGTTTCTTTCCAAGTACCCCAGTACTCAGACAAGAATACTCAGACAGGAAGTGTCATCTATTCCCCTTCTGAAGCCCCGAAGACCTAAAGAATTTAACCAACAAATGCCTCACAATCACGGGACCAAACAATCACTACAAAAGAGATGGAGACTGCCCAGCCAATAAAATTCATAGGATAAACGCGTGTAGCCAACTCTAAAACGGCATAGAGCAGTCTCTCATATTCTTGGCATCAAACTATACCCGCATGAGCGAGGTGCACTGGTAATTTCTAGCATCATCTGATTATTAACAGCCAGACTCCCTCAATTTAAGATTAATGCTTTATATAGCCTAAACGGAAAGATTTTATGAAAACCTAAGACTTCATACAAAGGGCCCTCACGTTAGCTAAATTAGTCCAAGGAAGTCACTTAACAAATGCCAGTCCTAAGCAATTAGTTTTTGCGTCGTGCGGACTTCCTTGCCCATTTATAGATAAATCTGGGTCACAATAAACTTCTGTAATGAGAAAAATGGTCAAGGACATTTTTGGCAGATGAAAATTTAAAACCACAAAATTCTGCTCATTTAACAATTTTATTGATTAGACAGCACAAGATACTGAAAGATCAGTATCTTACGCGTACAGTATGTTCGGAATTTGTTTCGCAGTGTCACTAAGTGCTCCATTTCATATTTGAAAGTGTTGACCTTACAAACACAAGGGATCTTTTAAACTCTACGAAAGCCTTAATTGTAATCCTCCCCATAATTCATCGTCACAGAGGTCTCGTGCAACATCATATGATGCCATATGGGTTTTCAAAATGAAGGAGAAAAACACTGCATGATTTGTTAGTTTCTTGAAAACTTATCAGGAACAGAACAGTGTTTGTGGGCCCACTGTAAACTGGGGAAATTTAGCTGTTGAGTTCCCGTAAAACATAAGCCATATCTGAATTTGCCTTTACAAAAGATGTGATAATGTAATGGGATAGTAATTGGCTACCGTAATGCTTTCTTTTTCAAGTTTACCAAGGGGTCTCATGCTCATTAGTTCCCAAACATAAGAAAACACGCGTTCCTTACAAATTCTTCTAGTATTACCTAATATAAATGTTTTGTATTTTCGGGAGAATGTTTAATCATGGCATATAAAGGTTATCAGGAAATGGCACAGATTCCCCAGAATTTCTTGATGCAGACTCAAATATTCTCATGGAAAAAGAGCATATTAAATTCCTCTCTATGTGGTGTAAAAATTAGTATTTTCCTCTTTTCTATAGACAGATATTCTGAAATGGTACCAGAGCGCATTTCAGAGAATATAAAGCAAATATATGTTTGCACGGTGCAAACCACATACAGGCAAACAGACAATAAACTGACTGTCACCAACGATATTAAAAAAAAAAAGTATTATCTTCTTGTTTTTCTGGAGTCAGTTATAAACAAGGAAAACCAGTTTCCTAACCATCGGTCACGGCAGTAATGAAAATAAAGTGTCGCTAAGCAATACAGTTAGGGGTGGTCAAGGGATCCTATTTCAAGATGACTTGGTTGCATAAGGACAGACCTCAGGAAATCAAAAAGTCCTTGGCTGGAACTAACACAATTGCAGCGTCTTAAGTGACCTAATTCCTGACAATTACTCTAATTACGCTAACGGTCCTAGGTTCGGTATTCCTGGAAAAGTGCTTACGAAGAAATGAGAGAGAGAGAGAGAGAGAGAGAGAGAGAGAGAGAGAGAGAGAGAGAGAGAGAGAGAGATCTGATTAAAACACTGGGAAAGTTAGTTTGCATTCATAATCCAAGTCTTATCATCCTTTTATTTTTTCCTTTTAAAATATAATTTACCAGATATCCACAATTTTGACTAATAACCTCAATAGCTACACGTCATCATTTACGTTGTTCTATGATGTTTATTTGTTTACAGAAAAAGAATACCTTTGTCATATATTCACGAATGTTTTTTTCACAATTCCTGCCCAATAAAAAATAATAAAAATAAAATGTAACAGAGTAGCAGTAACTGAGTTGCATGTGTTTTTTATCTGAATACTTTCGCCTTTCAATAATATTTATTTACTGATAAAATGCTTCCCTAAGGTTTTCTTTTTTTCATAGAATACCACGACCTTCCTTGTATTTTTATAAAAGTCCCATAAAATTTCAAGTATGCGAAGTATAGTTTCCGCGTAGTTTTGAGAGCTGTGCGTGTATAGTTCATCTGTTAAGCACGTTTGCATGTGTTTTTCCCTGCATGAAGCATCCACTGTTACCAAAAAATAAAAAATAAAAAAATAATAATAATATTATAATAAAAAAAAAATTATTTCACAGCAGCAGATTACCTTTAGAATATATGACACATCTGCCTCATATATGAAATACCTCAGCAAAAGTGACACTTGAATGTTTTAATATTTTTCATTCAAGGCAACTTTTTCTTTTTCTATTAGTCTCGTCACCGTTCTTCATACCCAGCCATGCAAACCAAGAGCACTATTTAATTTGGACATTAACGAATTACCTTTCATCTACTCTGTTCCTCTGAATAAATTACTTGAGATGAATTATGCCCTTACCCTAAACTCTATTCTGTTCCCTCATGTCAAGTATTCAAAATAAACGACCTTCGCCAAGTATCGAATATATTATCATTAAAACTACGTGTCAGTTATTTGGAGCTAGTATGAAGACACAAGAATGAAATGGAGCTATCACAACGGTTGATTACTACTAGCGTTTTCCTCAGAAATAAATAAAAAAAAAATATGCAGAAAGAGTAGTTTGTATAAACTATATAAACAAAAAATTAAAAGGAGCCGTGAGAGGCATCTTACTTGGTCAAAGATTACCTTGTCTTGATTTGGAGATTTACCATTCATTTACCTTCACAATGCAAGAGCTTCGAGGCCTGATTCTAGCACTCTCAGTTTAATGTAGTCGATCTGATTTGAATTTCTTTTATACTCAACGCAGATATTGTGCGTCTATAATACAAGACTATAAGTCCTACGTACACGAACA
Organism: Macrobrachium rosenbergii; assembly: GCF_040412425.1. NCBI lineage: Eukaryota > Metazoa > Arthropoda > Malacostraca > Decapoda > Palaemonidae > Macrobrachium > Macrobrachium rosenbergii. Next base: position 65,044,314 of record NC_089742.1, on the reverse strand, counting down.
CAAAATACAATTTCCTTCATATAAGTACGAAAAATATCCCTATATTTATGAGGAAGGTAATGTAAAAGATTCGTAATGCGATTTGAACGCAAACTTTTTTAAACAGAAGAGCGCATTTTGAAAATTTTAAAATGGTCGAGAATACAAAGCCACTTAGTAGTAAAAAAATAATTCAAAATTCCGTAAAAATTTCGACACGGAAGAATAATTGCTTTAAATCAAATCGGAAATAAATCAATCTTAATGCTTACAAGCCGATATGTAATTAATATAACAAGTTTTTCTGCATAAAATATTAATTAGCAGTGGCTCCAGAGAAAAAAACAAGATAATGGTCAAAGCCACATTCATACATCAACGTCTGTGCACAAATAATTTGCAAAATTATTAGCTTTCGCCGATACACAGATGATTCATCAGCTGCACGTCAAAGCCCCTACACATATTGAATAAGTTCTCTTGCTTCTAGATTTTAGATGCTTATTCCTTGTAGTGCCACTTTCAGTCCATCTATCTTTCTCTCCTCCTTCCTCCTAACGTTTCCGAATTATACTTTTCACTAATCTATCGTCTCCACCTTTCTACATGACCAAACTTTCACAAAACACCCTCAACCATCTCATCACCTACACTAACCTTTTCGCCACTCCTAAGCATCTTGAAATTTTTCACCCTTTCAGTTCTCTTACGCCATTTAAACTACTCAAAGAAACAATCCAAACAGCTTCATCCTGTTTTATTTCATTTGCTTTCTACATCCACACTTCACTCCTATAACCGAGAGTTGGCTAAGCAATATCTTCATACATTCCTTCAGGTCAACCTGAACAACAGCGGAAATTTGTATTTTTTAAGCATTTTCGTCTCCCAAACGCCGATAGTTGATTGCGCCTTTTCCTACTTGAGAACAACGTTCAAAGAACACCTTTCTAGTCTAAAACCATAACTTTGACGGAGGACGTTCTTGGTGATTCCCTATTCGAAAGATGTAATTGTGTAAAATATGTTTAAAATCTAAAAAAATCCTAATCGCAAAAAACACCTGAGAGAGAGAGAGAGAGAGAGAGCTGCTTTGGTGCAGAGCTTAACACATCTGAAGAATTAAGATTACTAGTCACCATATGAAAGAGAAAAATGATAAAGCGTTCTGTAAAAAGAATAAATATATACAAATATTTCAAAGGATATACAGGAATTGTATTGAAAAAACAACAGACATCCTCTATGAAAAAAACCCATGGGCTTATTTTCTTCTGGCTAATGCTGGATTATCTAAAATCTATAAAATATATGTACATTACGAACAGCAGCACATTCGAGAGAAACAAGAATTATATATAATAATACTGTATTTATGCTGATCATTCAAAAGACCCTCTCTGTCTGCGTGAAGTGCTCAAACGATTTCCGATTCCCGTCTGATTATGTCGATACAGGAGAATATTTACAGGGAACGTGCCAATAGAAAGAAGAAAATATTCCTGCACCAAAAATTATACCACTGGTTTTCTTACGACATTTGCTGTATTTTTAGGTTCTATAATCTTTAGGGCATACTTTCATCTCGTTTATCTGTTCGAGGAGACTGTCAATGGCTGCAAAAAGTGTTCTTATGGCTGGGAAAAGTAATTCATCAGCAACCGAACTTTTTCTTAATTATCTTGGATTAAAATACACACACACACACACACACACACCCCTCTCCCACATCGTGTTGGGCACTTCTTGGCGCTTACCTACTCAAGTACTGATCAGACCTAACGTGGCTCGAGTTTATTTGTCGAGCGATCGACATAATTAAAAGCAGAGAACAAAACTGAAATGATTCACTACAATTTACTGTAAACTTAACTCTCGATGGAACACTGGCAAGCTCCCTTTGAAGTTTTTTTTTTTTTTGCTGTGTTGGTCTCCTTTTGGTGATTTTCATCTTATATTTTTTCTATCAAAGGTGCAGATAAAGAATGCCTTTTCACCAATAACAAAACTTACCAAGACAGTTGAATGGAAAATAAGTTTAATCAGATATAACAACATTCAAGTGCTTAACAAAACTATAGCGCAGAAGAAAAAATGGAGAAGACATAAAAGAGTCCGAATAAAAATGGAAGACTGTAAGTCAGGAAGGTCATTCGTCCGTACAACATCTGCTAAAACCAATGATGAAACGAGCCGTTCAAGACAGGAACAGCATGAGAGGCTCATTAAAAATAGCAACCACGACTAGGGACTGAGCTGAGAATAGGAAGTAAATGTACGGATAAATACAGGAAGTATCAGTATGAGTATGAAATGGAATGTTCAAGTAAATTAGCAATGTGGATGAAAGCGCATACCTTATACTGTCCTCGTCGCTTTTGTGGTTATAAAACACGAGAAGGTAATTGTGAAAACCTGCCAAGTTCGACTGTTGTTGGGATGAAACTTTTAAATAACATAAGTGCTACCCTCACCAAAGTAAGTGGGCGAGTTTCTCTCTTACAAGGAATTATCTCAGTAAAGAAATAAGATCTGGTCCAAGAAAAATCTTGCGGGCCCAGATCTCGGACGAACTCAGTATTATGCAACGGACTTAGATTATCCTAAATGAATAACTGAATATCAATCTAAATATTAGTATAGGCAGCACTGTCGAAATACACCGGTAAACAGGAGAACAGCCCCTCCCAAAACATGAAAAAAGACAAAATCTAAACTGAAAATTAAGTATATTTTATAAATTTTAAACAAGACGTTGTGCCAAACATTACAATAAAAGCGGAAACTCGTCCATTTCATGAAGAGAATCTAAAGCAAGTGAAACCAATCACGCCGGTCACTGATAACAAGCGCAAGGTATGTTCATCCGCATTTGACGTCAAGCCAAACAGAAGCGTCAGGCGACCCTTCTGAACAAACAGGCCAAACCAACAGTGGCCAATAATCATGGAACGTAACGGGAAGAGGAAGCCACGCGCCGTCGAATATACTATGGCACCAGGCCAGAGTTCCCGGTGTTATTTGAAAATCATTCAAATTAGGCCGTTTACGGCAAATGAATTAGAGTTGAATTACTGGCTAAAAAAGACGAATCGAACGCGAGAAATTGGCTCTGCCATTGATCAGTCGGGAAAAAAGAAATCAACCGTTTTTATGTGTAATTTATATGGAAATTTGCTTAAAGTAATACTGCGGAAAAATTCCGCCACGTGCAATATATTCACACATAATTCGCCTTTTCAGCTGGTGCGTTTTATAACACAGAAATTCATTTCAAAATGACCATTCCATTACCGATTTCGCTGCCGGTTTTCCGGCCTCAATTAAAGCATGAAATGCTTCGCAGGATGGGGCGAGATGGTCTGATCCACTTTTCGGCTGTTTTGGTATTTCAGGTTTCATGCATGCGTTGTAATTTACAGTTGGTATGCTCACGTTCCTGGTCATCTGCCGCTGAATAAATCTCTACAGCGCACTGTAAAATTCTATATAAAAGTTAGTTTTTCGGTCGAACTTAGGGTCTCTTTTGACTGACAAAGTCCAGGAGGTGCACGCCAGGACTTCTACCCTTTTTACACACCTTGCCACACTTGCGGCAAGGGCCCATTTTGGTACATTGCCAGCTCAAGATCAGTTCCTCACTCTAACAGGCAGGATCGTATAGCCCGCATATTGAAATCAGCTATGCTCAGATTGCTCGGTTCACTGACAGACTATTTTCCTCTACGGCTAATTTTAAAATTATTTTCCCGCATCTGTTTTGCCTAACTATAATCATCCTTCACTTCAGCAGCTGATCTGGTCTTACAGTAATATAGCTGACGACCAGGCTGTGGAATTAAGTGCTTTAGATTATGGGTATTAAGTAGCTTCAAAGACTTGTGTTAGAGAAGTCTTAAAGAGATAGGTTCTTCGTGCTTGACTCTTGTTCCTCTTCCCCTCTGTTCTATTTTTTGTCATGTTTCGGCCTAGTTTTAGTATGAGCATTTCATTATCAGTCCCCATGGACTATGCATTTAAAATCATTTTACTATGATATGTTTACCAACTACCCATTTTACCTATATTAAAATTTTCGAGACGACGTAAATAGCAAGAAAGACATACTGTGCAATTATCGTAATATGCGCGTAACAACCCAATGCAAACCGAAGCATAGGTTAATATAAATACAGAGTCAGCAAAGTTAAATATACCAAGATAAAAAAAACACGCAAATTGGATGCCGTCAATGATAACATTAAAACAAAAATTATTATTATTATTACATTAGATAACACCTATTCACATGGAACAAGCCATTGTCTTGAAATTCAAGCTCCCAAAGAATGTTGGTTTCAACCTCCCACCGCAGACCCCACACTGCAGCAGTAACTGATCATGATACAGAGCCAGTGATTTTCCATCCCGCCCGGGGGAGACGCGAACCCGACATCTGAGTGGCATTCCACGGCACTAACCGCTATACCAGCGGACCAACTAATGTATAGAACGATCCAGTAAATTCGGCTATGAAGTGAGCAAGTGCAATAAAGATAACGGCATCGTCCGATAAAAGTAAGTGTGCCGGAGGGGAAAGCGACTGTAATCTTCCTAGAAGAAAAATCGTTACAACTGCAATAGTTTCGACTCTTTCCAAGTGAAAATTCTGGCAATGTAGCTTATTTTTTATGCAGCAGAGTGTACAGCGACGAAGCTCTGATAAAAAAGAAAAAACTGGAGAACTCGATTGGCTTTATAGGTGCACTTTTTCTTTGCCTAAAAATATATCCAAATATGAATTTCATTAACCATATGAATATTTCCATAAATCATCAGATACCTCGTTTCGCCAGTTCAGTCCACAAGCCTGAACATGGAAAGCATGAGCCGTCTTGAATATTTTATACGTGAATTTAGTTTAATTGCTCATTCCTTACAACTTTCTCTGTTAACACAAACACACATACACACACACACACACACACACACACACACACACACACACACACATATATATATATATATATATATATATATATATATATATATATATATATATATATATATATATATATATATATAAGCTTCACAATAACTAAGCTACATGATTCTAATCATACGCTTATGATTCGACATGTTTTACCAGCTGCGTGAAAAAGTCCACATACGAGTAAGAGCTGAATCCAGGCACAGCCAGAATTAAAATTTTTAACAGTCTCAAACATTAGGGTGCATAAGCACTCCCGCTCCTTCGTCGGCTTCCAATTATGCGAAAGATTTTCGTTCGGGATTTCGAATCGCCTCATAACGAAAGCAATACTCAATTGTCTCGGAGAAAACGTACAAAAAAAAATATATACTGATAATTCTTGGTTCTTCGCGTATGAAATTGCTGACAAGGCCCAGCCAGGGCGAATAGTATCAAAGGAAAATTCAGAGTGAAGACATTTTTTTAATACTTGGGGAAAAGATATTAGCTAAGTCTCACAGCCTCTTTAACACCAAGGTTATGACAGTAATTAGGCAGGCAAAGAGTTAACTGCTATAGCTACTCAAATGACTTCAATATTCTCCACAGATCTAGGTCAACCGTTACTTCCGTTATTGCTTCGGAGAGCGCACCATTTAAACTGCCTCGGGGGTAATTACATGAGGGTATGACTTCATAGCTGGGGTTCATGACCTTTTTACTTTTCCAGAACCCCACTGGATTTCCTGGTATGTCCCCCATATCGCGCATGACAGGCAATCGAAATCATCATTACCACCAGTTCTGCTGGGTGCTGGTGAGATTTCCAAATACTACAATAGCTTTATATACATGAAGAGTCAAGAAATATTCAGAACTGAAAATCATACATACATACATACATACATACATACATACATACATACATACATACATACATACACACACACACATATATATATATATATATATATATATACATACATACATACATATATATATATATATTATACGGAAAAAGGCAGATGACAATTGTATAGTCAGATAGAAATGATCATACAAATTCCTCATAATTATCGTTCTATGCACCAGAATTATCGTACACCATTAACAAATACAGAACATTGCAAGACTTAAATATCGAGTCTCATACCCTCAGCCCCATTGAGAATGAATACCGCAAGCTAAGAATCTGTTGGTTAGAGAATTCTTATAAATGATAACTTGAATAAAGAGTGCATTCTATTATGGGCGGCGTGTAGGTATATTATACACTGAAATATATACATCTGAAATAATGGGAGTTTTTGTCTTACTCTCGAGTTTTCTAATAACTAAACCGTTCCTCCTGAACCTGTATGACAAGCATGAAAAATGATGAGGATCAGCTAAAATAAACTCGATATCCTAGGTAACTCTTATTTCCTTGTTTCTTTGCGAAGAAAAGAACAACGGGACGATTTTTTTTACCATGAAAAGTCGTAGGAAATTAATTAGAGTCCTACATAAGTGATAATTAATACTTAACATAATGAGTCGGGAGATAACAGCAATGGTGGCTCGATGTGGTGATAGCGATGTTGACGACAGTACTGGACACGAACTCTTCACATACCTGGAATTGGAGCGTAGATATTGAGGTGAAGACAATCCTCGTTCTGATTTCTGAGGAGGGGCAACAGACGTTGCAGATAGTTGAATCTACCCTCAGGCATCCTTCTCAGTGCCTCCCTTCTGTTGGTAACATCCGGAAGCTTTTGCGGACATACGGGGGGGAGGTCCTGGAACCTTTTGAGTCCCATCCAGGACAAAGGAGACATTGGTGGCATAAACCTCAAGTGACCAATTGGTGGGGCGGCATAAGGCACACCATAGAAGACTGATACCTGTCCTAACGCCCGGTTGGCAGGTTTAACGATGAGTCCTTGCATGGAGCCATATCTCGTGGTCACTACGTTGGAGGATCGGAAAAATCCTCCGGCCTCTTGCCGACACAGGAGGGCAAGACATAACACCGCTAGGAAGGGGATTTTCAAGACCATGGTTGTAGGACGCTGGGTGACGGAAATACGAGATTTTCACTGATCATTCACTCGCACTCACTCTTACAAGGGGGACCTCGAGTTCCATTAGCTGGGGCCCTCAGTGATAGGCATCTTATGTGTCTACATCCCTTGGCTGCTCTCTAGAAAGAAAAAAAAGTATTTGTAAATTAAACATCTCATAATCATGGGAAGATGAAACATAAGAAAGGACAAATATGAGAAAATATATGCCTACCGAAAGATACAAGATGTTTTAATTTAATTCATTTCTTTAACATATTTCATATAGCATAAGACTGAAAAAAAAATTATGGAATCATAATCACAAATTATATTCAAAATAAGTAACTTAGAATACTATTACTCAAACATTAATAGCATACACAAAAACGACATAATATCTTCCACCCTTACCTTCTACTGTAAAGAAACCCGACAGATACTGAACAAGGAGATGAAAAAAAAAAGACAAGATCACCGAAAAATCAAGGCCCTCATCTAATTTACGACACTGCGCCAAGATTTTTGTGAACTTCATGAAGCATCAGTTCAGTAAAAACCGTTCCATAACGGCACTCAAGACCAGGACAATGCGGGGTAATACGAACTAATTTCCAAAAGAGTGCCAAGGAGGTAAACAAATTTTCCAACGAGTGCCAGGGGAGTCAACGCCTACCGAAAGTTTCCTCGCTTTTTGTCTTTCATTTTTTTCCTCTGGCGAGAATATAGTCCATCAGCATAAGCGACGCTCATTTTCAAAATGATTGCCACATGAGGCACAACACTTTATGAATTATTAACACATTATTCACAATGTTTCCTTTCCGTCTGCCCGTCTCTCTCTCTCTCTCTCTCTCTCTCTCTCTCTCTCTCTCTCTCTCTCTCTCTCCTCTTTCCCCTCTATACTCTTAGCCTTACCCTTGACTCTTTTTTTACTCCCCTGCCTGTTTACACGGGCAGGGACCTCTATCCGTAAAGAGTAAAGGGAGGGGGGGAGGGTTAAACACAACCACCACCACTACCACACTAACCCCAACACTGACATACTACTTGGCAGTCCTTCAGCAATTTTCGATTTCTTTTCCACTCTAGTTTATTACTCTTTCTCCCTCTCATCCGTTCCTCTTTCTCCTTATTTAATCTGACCGATGGCAAATTTATGCAAAATGCATTGAGGATCTAGAGAGAGAGAGAGAGAGAGAGAGAGAGAGAGAGAGAGAGAGAGAGAGAGAGAGAGAGAGAGAGAGAGACCAAAAGTGACGGCCAGACATCCAGGGCACACATGTGGACACAAGCTTGGCTTAGGTAATAAGTGAACGCTGACTTTGGGAACTTAAATACTTAGAACACTGCACATATATACATACATTCACTTTGTAATCTATTTCTCATTTGAATAAGTGGATAAAACCACACAGGCCCTGTTATTACTGATATCTTACGATTATCAAAACAAAACAAATCTACACCTAAAGGTTTCCTCATGAGTAATGTACACAATTCTCAAAATTAATTTCTTTATTTTTTCACATAAACATACTCGATTTTCAACAACGAATTTAGGAAAAATTGTAAAGGATTTCCAAAAAGTCTTAAAACACTTATCACGAGTCAATAACCGGCTTTAGCGAATCTTTCCCTCGCTTGAAATTACGAACTGGACCACACTCAAACGAAAAATCGTTTCAGAAACATTTCACCAAGTCAGATACATTTGGTAAGGCACTATCGGGAGGTACAAACGGAGAGATATTACTGGCACTACGACCCAACACTTACTAGCAGGGCACCGCGGGTATATGCCGGTTGTGCCAAACATTGCCTACTTCTCAACGTACCCCTCGCCCCTCCCCTCTCATCTCCCTCTCTCTCTCCCCCTTTTCTCCCAGACGGTATTTACTCCTGAGTCAGTAACAGGAAACATTTGCCGCTGCTAATCGCATCTATTGTGTTTAATATCTCTCCTCTGATGAGGATAAGAAAAGGGAGGATCTTTTATCTTTATGCGTTTCTCAGTAAACCTGACTTCCCTCAGGCAATACAACAAACATAATTCAACTATTTCGAGAAGTAATTTTGCTTCGTAAACTGCAAGAAGTTGGACTGGAGAAGGGTTGGAGGGGAAAAATGTGAGGGAACTGTAGGGGAGTAGGAGAAAGACTTTTTTTTTTGTACTACATAAGATGAGAAAAAGATGAGGGGAGATTGATAAAAAAAAAGGATGGGCGAAGATGATTTGGAAAATATGAACAAAGATAAATTAGAGTTAGAAAAGACGAAGGAAGATCAGAAAGGCGAAAAGGGGAAAGATAAAGAGAAGCCTCAGAGAAGAGAAGTATGGTAAAATGAGGATGATTAGCAAGGAAGCGAGGAGAGCTACGAGAGAAGGAGAGGATAAGAATAAGAGTGCCTGGGAAAATAACTCCGAAGGAGCTGAGGAAAATTAGGCGCTGAAGAAAAATTTAAGAAACTGAGGGATGTTAAGGAAAACTATTTTCAAAAGTGCTGGAATGTTTATAACAAATGAAACGGAAATCCTCTCACCCAATTATTACTGCAGTGGCCATACCTAAGATAAGTTTCTCATACCGTCATCAATAATTCTTAGAAATCGCAGGCGGGTCGCACTCCCATCACTTTACAAATATGCAGTTTGTTTTTTCTGCCTAAAACATTTACACACACACACACACACACACACATATATATATATATATATATACACACACATATATACTGTATATACATATATATACATATATATTTATATATATACATATATATAATATATATATATATTTATATATATATATGTGTGTGTGCATATCTATGTGTATGTATGTATGTATGTATGTATGTATATATATATATATATATATATATATATATATATATATATATATATATATATATATATATATATAATGTACATATATATATATATATATATATGTATGTGTATATACAATATATACTGCATATATACAGCAGTATATATATATATATATATATATATATATATATATATATATATATATATATATATATATATATATATATATATATATATATATATTAGAAAAGGGACTAAATCGCTTAGCCCAACCGCTGTCAATTAAAAAACAAGTTCCACAGTGGTGGTCCTTTAAATATGGTAGCAGAAAAAAAAAATCACTCGGTGCCAGGTCTTGAAAATAGGGTGAGTGTAACATCTCTACATATTCACAGCGTCGCACAGCCGCTTTTATAATATGAAGCTTGGGCAGAAGTACTGTCATTGAAGAACAAGTAATTTCACAAAATGACCGACCTGTAACCCAAATCAAATGCAGTTTGTGCTGATCTGCAACAAAAGTCTTGATGAAAATTACTACTCTGCTGCAAAAAATGATGCCAGTGATCCTCACCAGCACTGAGTTAGATTTTATTTTAATTTTGTGTGTGTGTGTGTGTGTGTACGTGTTTGAAAATGGTCATACATTCACGGTTCTCTTAGCGCTTTGGGCTTACGATCATACTGATTATTCCTCGTTTTATTTCTATCTATGAACTTGTTCCTTAAGTTTCACCAGTAGTGATTCATGGGCAGCCTTGGTACCCAACGAGCACATTCTTCATTTATACCGAAATATGAAGGACGGATTCCGTTTAGTCATAATTTCTGCATTTACCAATATCATAGGTCAGCCAGACCCGGAGTTGTTTTGGTGTGTTGTACTGCTCCGAGGGAACTAAACACTGCATCTCTTGACAGCGCAATAATATGAATGAGCCTCGATCTGACACAAGTTGACCGTGCAAGCATGAATCTCTGAAAGATTACTTTCCTGATGAGTCAAGTTTTATGAGGGTGCAGAGTGTGATTTTGACGCTGTCGTTTTCTGTTTAAAATCACAGGCCTGGAATCCTTAACACACACACACACATATACATATACACTGTATGAGTGCATGTGCGTTTGAAAGCACTAGAACACATGATGCATATCTGCATGCACCACAGAGAAAAATGAAGCACTGGATATGAATCCTGACCGGTTTCTAAAACATATTCAAGAACGCTTACACATAATAGTGGAAATTCACATCTAATGTTTCATTTTTCCCTCTGGTACATCTGTATTCACACACAAACACACACATACATTATATATATATATATATATATATATATATATATATATATATATATATATATATATATATATATATATATATATATATAATATATATATAATGTGCGTGAGTGTGTGTATGGGTAAAGTCTCGGGCAAAACCAGAGCGAATATAAAGATCCACTAATTAAGGAAGCTTGTAGGGAACTTAAAAGCTCTGATACACATTCTTTTAAAAACAACTGTTGCTTTTTCATTCAAAGAATGTATTATGTAGCTTCAACATATTTCTTTGTAAGTATCTTAACAATACTGTATTTAGCTAAAAGAAAGAGTACGTTTGCAGTCGCACACAAACGAAAATATTTACGGAAGACGATGTTTTATTAGAATACTTCACACATAAAGATACGCAAGCTCTGTGTCAACGGCGCTTCAATTCAAGCTCCGGTGCACGTAAAAGGTGCCAAATGTCACGGGATTTTCTTGGCTCTGTTTTGCCTGTACTCTAAATAACCGAGCCTCATTTCGCATGATTGACGAGGAACAAGTCTGCCTGACAATTTAAAACAAAATTCCGTGACAAATATTCCACTCGGAAAAGCAAACGCGGGAATGGAATTAAAATTTACTCAAGTCGCAAGAAGTAAGCACAAGAACCTTGCCTTCTCTGGTGTGTGTGTGTGTGTGTGTGTGTGTGTGTGTGTGTGTGTGTGTGTGTGTGTGTGTGTGTCCTGAATAAAGGGGAAGAGAAACACCCGTATTCGCATCGAAAAAAAAAAAATATTTCTTTCCCTCCTCAAACGCAAAAAGATGGGAAGTTATACATGGAGGATGAAGTTTAATGTTGCCAAAACACACCGGCCACGTCATGCATATGAGATTTACGATAACGATGTGAAATGCCTCAGATTTTTCTCTTGAAGATTTACGACGATCTGGCAAATAAACTGTTCAGTAAATGTCATTGCAATACATCCACGCTCCTTTCAAACTACGTTTTCTGAATGAACTGCTTTTTCGATGAGGAAACAAGATATCACATATACAGGAATAGTGTTGCCCCAATTTAAGAAAAGCTGTGACTTACTTGTAAAAGGAAATTTTCATATTTAGAAATTTCCATATTTCTAAATAAAACTGACTTTTCTACAAATAACCCTACCATTCAAAAATGATATGTAACCGTTATTCAAAAATTCCTGACCTCTATAATTTAGTGAAAATATTTCACTTCTAATATATGGACATGTCCCCATTTTACACTTAATGATTATTTTCAATCTTTAATCCAATAATTCATATAATCTGCTCAAGGAAAAACTGTTTGTTTACACATAAGGAGTAATATCACCATTCCCTGTAACGAATCACTCTTCCTTCAAACGTTTGGAACCTGTCCTCCACAAATAAACCTGACTTTTTCCAAGGTATACACTTTCCGTCAAATCTAACGAAACGTCCTTCATATGAAACGACTGGCTTGGCATGTAATCTATACGGAAGACAGATTTGTGTGCTTAAAAGATGGCTTCTCTTTCACTCCTTTTCTTTATAAAAAAAAAAAGTGTGCTTCTACCTGTATTTAAAAAGGTACATTTAACATTAAAAGTAAGGAAAATAAGTTGTCATGCCGAAAATAAGTAATGGAAACGCATATATATCACTTGAATGGCCGTTTGAACCCTTAAGAAAACTTTCCTTAGACGTCCTGGACAGCCATAAGACACAATGCCCCTACCTTACTAAAGCATGTAGTGTACCGTAGCATCTCAATTACAGCACCATTAACTTCTTGCGCCTTTTCATTCTTCAACCTCAACAGGTGAGCTCAGCAAGCATTTTTAGATTTATATTCAGCCTCCTATTCCGTTTTCAGTCACAGAAACAAGAAGCAAGATCTGTATCCAGAGATTTCAAATAATATATTGATATTTTGAACATGGAATACTTTTAAAATGCGTTCTAAATCAGGTGACATTTCTAGAGTACGTCACCTGGGACAATGTTAGCCTGCAGAGACCACATCCCTGCACTAGCCAAGTAGCCCAGGGCTTCGGATATGGTCCGTTAGGAAAACAGCAAGTGTTACTAACGTCACTGTTAATTTGGATTTAAGATGCTCGTAATAAGGAGAATTCAGTGTCTACGGATAATAAACTTCAGCTCAAAGTCAAACGCATACGCAGCTGATTCCATTTGTTGATGTAAACTGGGGCACTACGAGGCTTCTGTCAATGAACATTCCTAAATAATAATGTTTGCTTATAATTTATAAAAAAAAAATAAGTTGACAAATTAGCGCAAAAGGTATTCATTCATGAAATAAAGTTTGCAATTATTACTAAATAATCCGTATTTGTAGGAACGATCACGAGACTTTTCGCACGGAATCAGATTCCGAATCAGCAACTGTTTCCTTTGAGACAACTCTCCTGAGTACGTTGTATAATCACAAGCTTAATAACTATGTTAAATTGAGTAAAATTGCTTGAGATATCAGAAGTCAACAATTCTAAGAATACAACAAAGCACTTCGTTCAATTGGCTGATTGATTAAGAATGATCTGACAACACACCATCAGGGTCATAGAAGACAAGAGTTTTTGAATTTCACAAATTAGTACAAATGAAAGCATACAATACAACAGCTACTGCATCATAATTTCACACATAATAGGATTAAATTTAACTAGATTTAAAAATATATTGTTCAAGATGACCCACACTTCTAATACAACCAATAACAACACCACAATTGCGCATACTATTTTCCCTTATATTTTGGCCAAACTATAATTTCCATATGTGTCTCTCCTATCGAAATGAAAGCGAAATATCGGTTCCCAGAATCCAAGCATTCGACCTGCAAATGCCTCACAGTCAGCACCAACCATCACAGCAAGGCTCATATGTACCATCCATCAGGTACTGTGCGTTAATCGAAATGTCCAACATGAAGTTGAGAACTTTCTGTTTCTCTGGCATCTCACGCATTTCCGAGGGTGAATCCCGTAAGTCATTACTTTAATTTTCTTGGTACCTGCTCTACGCCTTTGTTACTTATCCAAGTCCTAAACAGATTCTGAAACGTAAGAAAAGAAACGTGTCATGGAAGAGAACATCATCTTAGAATCATATTTAACTGCTACCAACTTTTGCAAGCTGATCTGCCATTTCGTTTTCATAATTTTTCACATGGCAGTAATTCAGAAGAGAAAAGAAAATTCCACATCCTCTCCAGTTTTACAACGATAACCAATGCAAACCTTTCAACATCAACACATGGTCAGTAATGAAAAGTTCCAGGGACTGCAGAGTGCTGCTAAAATCACAAAAAGAATTGAAGACCAGAATTTTGCAGGGTACATCGTGCCCCCGTGTAGTTAAAATGCCGTACATGTCAGCTGTAAAATTCTTTGAACGCAACATTAGAAAATCCTACTTTACGACTAAAACAACTATTAAAAACTCCATGCTCACCGCCGGATGTGGATTTCGAGCCATCTTTAAAAATCTATGTCGTATTTTCTGATCTGTGTTCGAAAACCCATCAGCTTTATCCTACTTTTCCACACAAAAATACCGGCGAAATTTTAAACTTGGGACTTCCAAGAAGTAAAAAGGAATATTAAAAGAGCATTTAGGAAATTAGGTTTTCTTGAATTCTTCATTATTTGTAATTTCTTAATTCCAAAGCTAAAAGGTTTTCGGAAAGCATGTATGATTTCATACAAAAATTTATAAACCAACTGCCGCAACAAAGGTAAGAACTTGGGGACTCTTTAGACCTCAATTCAGTATCGGAGGAGGGATGACTGGCGACAGAGATTAAAGAGGCACCTTTCCAGCAACAATTAGATAACTAAATATAGGGGGGGTATCGAAAAGCTCCATTTGCAAGATACACCGACATGATGGAGATAACCTAAAATTATGAGGTGGTTAGGCATAGCAGAGGAATATCCCTGACAAATGTTCGTATGAATCAAGTCATTTAAGATATGTTAAGCTTCTAGCCTTTAGTTCTAATACGTTTGAGTGAAAAGCCCAGATATTTTTTTCTGTAAAAAATTATGCCCACAAAACGTACCTCTTCGATGCAGGAAATCCTGTGATCTTAAGGCCATTCTGAAGCCTCAAATCTTCGCCCAATAACTGTTTTATTAATAGCTAACCGCAGCCATTTAGTAAGCAGCAAAGGATCCTGATAGGTTATCTACGAAAGTGTACTTAAGACCTCACCAGGAATAACAGGAATTTGAGGAAAATTCGTTGGTTTGTTGTTCTTTCCTGCCTCTAAAATTATGCCCCATGTAATGACTAATTTTTGACACTGATGTAGTCTATTAGCTAGGTATAACTAAACTAACCCTCACCTCACAATAAGTATACTTCATTATCTACCATACCCTTTTGCATTAAATTTCAGTATGATGCCTACAGCCATACTAACCGTGACCACGACCACCAGATAAATGATACTGCAAAAATGTACCCATTACAGTTTATAAAATCTTAAAAATATAACTTAATGGCAATAAGCGAACATTTCCAAACCTTGACACCCAGGGAGATAGACAGAGACAGACAGAAAGAATAAGGTAGGATATTTTCGCTCAAATTTAGAACCGATAATAGCTTTTACGAAATCAGTCACTGTCATACTTGCCACTCCAACTCGAGCTATGATGTGAAAATGGCTGCAGAACGAAAATTTAATAATGAAAATATGATGTTGGAGCAACCAGAAACAACTAGGATTGACATGTACGCAGACCTAATCTTCAACATTAATCTCTCCCTCTCTCTCTCTCTCTCTCTCTCTCTCTCTCTCTCTCTCTCTCTCTCCATATATATATGTATATACACATATATAGCCTACATACACATATGTATGTATGTATGTATTTATGTATATATGTGTACATATATATATATATATATATATATATATATATATATATACATATATATATATATATATATATATATATATATATATATATATATATATATATATATATATATATATGTTATATATATATATAAATTGTGTTTGTGTCTGTATTTAGCGATGACGCAACTCCAAACGTCGCAGCCAACCGAGCACATAAAGAAGAACCTTTAACTTTCGTTTACCAGATAGCGTACGCATTCGATCACAGAACTGTAATAATAAATATAACACAGTTATAATGTCCTTCTTCAACCCCAAAGAAGCCCGTGGCCTTCGACGGGAAGAGGGGAAGGACAGGGAGCTAAGCCCCCAACTCTTGCCCCCCATCCGGCACCGTCAATTAATATCAGGAAGGGGCGTGTGCTCATAATATATTAGGCAGCCATGATGCTTTGTTTTCATTAAGAGTATTTATATGCTCCCGAGGTTTCTGTACTATCGAGGCATCAACACACTTGATGCAGTCTTGGCGTGTTTGAAGTGATAAATTGCGCATGCGCGCCCCAGCTGTGAGGTGCTCTCAAGCAAATAATGCTTGAAAGCGAGGCTAAAGCTAAAGCATTGTAAAACGACGACATTTGTCCGTCCGTTAGTTTATCTGTCAGATCAATAATTTGAAAGTTTTATCCGATCTGCATCAAACTTTGTGGGTGGGTTGGGAAAAACGCCAAGAATCTCTCTCTCTCTCTCTCTCTCTCTCTCTCTCTCTCTCTCTCTCTCTCTCTCTCTCTCGGTTAATGTTAAAATCTTTTACATGAAATTTATATCTCAGTGGTAAAAAATTTAGTGTTCCCTCTCGCTCTCTCTCTCTCTCTCTCTCTCTCTCTCTCTCTCTTTACTTTCACTTCTTTGCATCAAGTCCTAGGATTAAAAATGTTAATCTTCTATAATAAGTTAATCTTCTATTTGTATATCTTCATTAATAAAATGAAAACAATGCAGAGCACATCACCAACACAGGTGTGCTCTTTAAACTTAGGACCATCATTCACAAACTACTTTGCAATGGGATCCCGAAATTCGAAGTGCTTTAGAAAATTTCCATTCATTCTTGCTTGTTCCAAAAGGAAATGTCATGCTAATGAGATAACAAATAGGCATACACAAGTAGTTTAAGGTGCTTTTCATGATGTGTAGCAAATGTTTCTAGTAAGATGGAAACAATTTTACATCGCCGATAGTGCTGAATTATAACCGGGAATCAGTGCCTATAACTAACAATACTATTTCAACCAAAAATGTCATACAAGAATAACTGAATAAATATTATAGGTTAGTCGAATAAGATTAATATGAGTATACGGAAAATTATACAACAGGAAAACAAACAAACAAAAAATACAAGCATACAAAAAATATCGTAACAAAACTTAGTCTATACACAAGGAGGAAACAAAAGCCGTGTAAGAAGACATTAGTAGCGACACTTAAATTACTATAAGTAACTATAAATGACTACTACGTACATCTATTGCCAATTTTAAGAAGTCCCCTGACATTTGATGACACTGAAAACAAACAAAATGTGACAGAAATAAGAAACCTAGGTTGCACTAGGGACAGTTATGAGGACACCTGGCCAAGCAATAAACCTAATATTGAGAATGGAGTTTGGCTCACCTGACATCGAAGACTGGAAGCAGTACTATTGATGAGGAAATTCTCTAACTTTTAATTGAACAGCTGTGGCCACGATAACAAATATGTTGACAGGATGACCGTAAGGCCTTAAAAACAGAAAGCGTAACTCAGGGCCATAAACAATAACCTTAGGTTTCCAACATCCTTCTCAATAGTTGTTTCCACATGTCTCAGACTTTCAAGGTACCACCAAAGACTGCAAGGGAATTAGTGGAAAATTTACTTTTACCAAGTGGTTAAAACGTGGAAATCAAACACGCTTAGCCAAGGTAACCTGCTGGGAGCCGACCATATCAAATACATTTTAGCCACTTATACAGAAAATACTAAATATGGAATCAGTGTGCCATGTTTTAAAAAGTATATCAAATATGAGAGTTCTATTAAGAAATAAAATGTAAAACAGAGCTACATGGCAGAATGAATCATTTCATTCCAAGGATCGTGCATTTAAAACACGGTTATCTAACAAAACTGGTCAATACCTTATTCGACGAAAATAATGGAGATTGCAAATTCAGTATATTATGGTCATTCATATGGTTTAAGCCTCCGGGCCATCAGTTTGAAAAAACAAGCTTCCATAGGATAAAAAAAACCCACATAGGAAAAAACACAAGGTAAATTATGTAACAAATAAATATTTACGTACAAAAACAACCATACAATTCAGAAAAACTCAGGCAATGGTGAATTGGATTTGGAGTTACACTACAGCTAACCTTAACCTCAAAATTATCGGGCAGAAGATCATTCGACCGTCTCACAGCAAAAGGAATCAAAGATCTCTGTACTGAAGTAAGACAACTTGACACCTCAACAGAATTTCGATACTGCTGCTCCGCAAAGCACGTAGCAAGCACTAGTTCTTATGTCTAAATCATAATTTCCGTTATTCGGATATAGGATACTAACACCTCCACCAATCTGAAGCATGTGGTATTAATATCATATTCTTTCTTCCAGTAATGTTTTAGG
The DNA here is from genome assembly GCF_040412425.1 of Macrobrachium rosenbergii. Lineage (NCBI taxonomy): Eukaryota > Metazoa > Arthropoda > Malacostraca > Decapoda > Palaemonidae > Macrobrachium > Macrobrachium rosenbergii. The sequence goes on along the minus strand of NC_089742.1, from coordinate 65,025,646 downwards.
TGATATATTACTCAGGTGCTGTTCATAAGAAACCAAGAGTCCAAGGTAACTTATCTACAAGAAAGTAATATATAAATTAATCAAAGCTAAAATGATATAAAGTGATATAAAGTAATATAAAGCACAACTGAATGAATGTAAATGTACCATTTACTTTATTCGTATGCTCCACCAATGTCACATCCACACAGTCCCTCAAGTCGAAAGATGATAGACTTCTCAGTGAACGAGCGAAAGAAATTGAAATATTAACGACAAAAAAATAAAACGAGTGAAAAGAACAATCCAATTAACTATTAAAACTCTAAGTAAATACATCCAATATATGTGCGGGAGATTTTAACTCCAGGATGAAGAGAAACTTACATTTCGATTTTCAAAACAACTTCACATTTAAGACGTTCAGAGAAGAGATGAAGCTAGGGGAAGTTCATTTACCTCTAAAATGTGAGAGGTTACTGCCAGTGTTGAACACGAGAATCTACTATAATATAATCAGAGAAAAATTCTAAATGAAAACACAGCACGAAGGAATATTTAAGGGATATAAAGAGACAAAAAAAAAAAAAGTCCCGCCGGAAGAGCGAAGAAACAAAAGGCGTTTTTATTTTGGATTTTTTATTCATCTTTTTTTTTTATTATTAAAGACGGGGAGCGGAAGAGGAAGAGTACGAACTGGCTCGGGGGAGAAGTTTGGGACACGCCTGAAAGGAATGGTATATGGGAACGGCGGCGAAAGTTTGGGTGTCAGAGAAGCAGAAAATGCAAAACCCGGCGCAGATTCGAGTTAATGCTGAAGGGAGGGGTGAGTTTAAAGAATGGCGAAGAGCAAAATGGAAGATTTAATGAGAAAAGTTTGACACTTCTTGTTACGTCGAGTTTTCGACAAGCAGCGGGAGAAAGTATAAACATTAGTGGGGCAGAACGTCAGAGGAATTATTACGTAAGCAGAGTTGGAACAGCGTCTGATTTTCAAAGCACTGTTCACATTGTGGAATTACTTCATGAAAAAATTATTCCTTTTCCAAATCAACTCTTTATAAGAAAATTAACATAGCAACAAATCCTTGCGTAAAAACGGACGAAAATAAAATAAGATATTCAGAAAATATAAGATTAGAATTGCAGGAAAAGAAGCGCTGTATTTGGATAATAGTACGCCAAATAGATAAATACCAAAACCTAACTCCAACTGACACTAGATTAGAAGCGTCACGATTCCTAACGGAATAACAGACTAATGAAAACCCAGTTTCGGATTTCAAAACTCAGTCAAAATCATAAGTACAAAACATTATGAACAGTGCTTCAAACATTTTTAAAAATATGGCTTTAGCTTTGAAAAAACCAAGAAAGCATAAGTATGGCAAAGATTATGTAAATATTCAGTGTAAAATTATCATAAACGGTAAAAGAATCCAAAGCTGAGAAAACTCTTGGTGTAAGTTAAATACGATGACAACATGAAATGAAAGATTAGTCTGGAACAAAAGAAGCAAATGGTAATAGCTTAATAGTCTATTAAGAATATTAATATGTTTCTGGTAAAAATTATAAAAATGCTTAATGTAGGATCAACACCAAAAGACGAGGAAAACAACTGACCGACTCCACCGAGCATTTCTGTTCATGATGTGCGCGCAACTTGGTAGCCCAACATAACCCAGGGGTTATTTATGTACTTCTTCGAAACCAACTCATCAAAATGGAAACGGTGGAGAGTAAAATATTAATGCAGTGAAAAATGACCAGGACTAAAGAAATACCTCACTGAAAGCCATGCCAATGGAATCCCGAAATGGATCCATAAGCATTAAAAGGCAAGAACAATAGGAATATGTCACCTAATGTAATACACAACACAAAGAGTGATGAAACTTATAGCTAGGCTGAAAAGTACAATGAAAAAAAAGGTAAATAAGTCACTGACAATAAGCTGGACCTCTGTGAATGGGATGTATCTTTAGAGTGAGGCAATATCCCATTGTGTTTAAATGTGCATGCATAAGAATAAACTACAAACTCCATTCAAAGGTTCAATGGAGACTAAATACTTTAATAATGCATGTCTTAAACTTGTATTGGACATGCAAGGGGATAGCAGATCCCAATGTGAAATTATATGACCTTGACATGAGGCTGTGTCAAAAAGAAAGAAAAGACGATTTAATTGTTAACAAATTTAAATGTGCAACCAATCAGAAAGCATAGGAGACAGAAGAATCTGGGAAGCAGTACTTTATTCGATAAACCAGTGCAAAATCTTATCACAGGTTAACAATAAAGTCACCCAGTACGAAAGGAATAACGTTCTGAACTTGAAGAACTTTGGCAATAGACGTAAAATACGTACATGAAAAGAGATTAGCACTAGGAGCAAGTGACGGTATACATCAAAAAGTAGGTTCATATCCACGGTCTAAGATGCAAATAATTTGAAGAAGAAACTGAGATCTGGTAGATGCACTGAAAGACAAACGGCAGGATGGTTGAAAAGATGCATTGCTTAACAGGAGGTAATGGCAAGAGGTGGTGGGGTATGTCTCAGCTGGTGGTGGAAGTTCAGAGTCTATTCTTGAACACCAAAGCATGGGGAATAGTCCCTCGCCCTCGCCCCCCTCCCTTCCTCCTCCCCCTCCTCTTACTCTCACCTCTCATCAAAGCCATACCCTACCCCACTTCCCCTTGCCCCCTAATGCTCGTTTGGTAATAGATAGCATATCAGAACTTGAATGACACTTGTATCACCTCCTTTTCCCATTTACAGTTACTAATCAAATGAATAAAAGTCTCGCACAAATATATTGACTAAACAGCATAAGGTAATTTTGTAGATGTTGTTTTAAGTTAAGTGTTGATTCTAACTGCATAATCAGTAAAAGAAAAGTCATACAAGTAGTAAAACACGGATCGCAGACAAAACAGCGAAACTATGTGATTTTTACTTCCTGTTACTCGCAGACTTTAATCTCTCTCTCTCTCTTTCTCTCTCTCTCTCTTACTCAGTGTGTTGCAATGCAAGGACAGGAAGTTGTATGCGGTCTTCTCACTCTTTCATTGCAGAGGCGTGAAGTATGCAACCGCATATCTGGACCCGGGCTGCTTTATCTTGGTGACATCTCAAGATTTATCGGGCAACCTTGCAAACGTGAGGAGAAGTTTCTCTCGAGTATTAGGGAATTTCGGCATGTTCCTGGAGCTTTCATTACAGACTTTGACATGTTTATGGCTAATTTGCGTCAACATTTCAAGGTTCAAGGCAGCGCTTATTATGTGAATATCACCGTCTGTCAGAAGGCCATGTAAAACTTTGCAGCATTATATTTTCAAATAAAAAACACAATTTTTTCTCTCTCTCCATCGCACATATACAAAGAATGCATGGGAAACACGAAATCAAAAATAATGCACTTATCTGGATGGTGTGACTTAAATATAAGGACTTTTGGGTGGTGTGACTTAAATATAAGGACTTAAGTACCTAGTAGTCAGTCGATTCTACCGTGCAACATCCAAAAGGAAAATATGGGGCTGGCAACATCATCCCAAAAATTTTTTCTAATAACCGAAAGGTAAACCTAGAGCCAACCCTCCAAAAGGAAAAGACTTATGGGTGATAATTTTTATTTATATATATATATATATATATATATACATATATATATATATATATATATATATATATATATATATATATATATATATATATATATATATATATATATATATATATATATATATATATATTTTTTTTTTACCTAGACTAAACACGATTTCCCTTTCGAGGGATTTAGCTTCCGATCTCATTTAGTCTTTTGAGATACGATTGTTAGTCCTATGCCTTCGCCACCATGGTTGGGGTCCACCTCAGTCGACTAACAACCATGTACCTAATTCACTGCTTATGACAAAAGAGGCACACTGTAGTTTTCAGTGAACGTGCTAAATAGTTTCACTTCGACCGGAACCAATCGCTGTTAACAACCACTAGTCCACTGAACCACACACACACAAACATGTATGCATAATATATATTTTTTCAACATTAAGCAGTCTCCCCTGACAGGGGGTGGCTCCAGGAAAATAAACAACACAAAGGTCACTTACACAACGTTACCTGCTTCATACACTCTCACAAAAGAGTCACCAGCAATGCGACGAACCTCCATAAATACACTACGCCATTCACCCCTGTCTTGCAAACATTTTCGCGTTTCAGAATACTACGGCCTTTTCTTTCGACAGTTCCTTGCCCCCATCTGTCCAACCCTTTCTAGGTCTTCCCCTCTTCCCTATCACCTGTGAATGGTACATTCTTTTGATTAATCTCTCATCATCCATTTTTTCCACATGAGTCAACCATCTAAAAATAATCTGATCCATCCCCTTACCTACATTGAACTTTTAATATTTCCACCTATCTCTAAATTTCTCTACATTTTTTTCACATCTCAATTACTATATTTACTATTCAAGTCTCTATCTTGCTGCACCTATGACCCGTTCACTTGCGAATTACCTATTTTCTCACCCTATCATTATCCATTCCAAATACCTAAACGAATCAAAGGCTACCATTTTTCCATCACCTGTATCAAGTCATTGCTCCATCACACTGGATTCCATTTCCTCATAATCCTACTCCTGGTAACATTTATTCACATTTTTTTTCCTACAAATACTCTCAGTCTCTCTTTCTGGCTTCTGCATGTCTTTTACTATTCCCCAGAATGAAAACTGTAACGACTGCAAACGTGTGTAATATATATATATATATATATATATATATATATATATATATATATATATATATATATATATATATATATATATATATAAATATATATATATATATATATATATATAAATATATATAAATATATATATATATATATATATATATATATATATATATATATAAATATATATAAATATATATATATATATATATATATATATATATATATATATATATATATATATATATATATATATATATATATTACCAGTTAATAGAGAGGAATTTCAAATACTATAAAATCTCGGAATGAACAAGATCTTATAATTTTAGAATCTGTTCTTATTGGATTGAAAAATCTCTAATTCTTTGTATAATTTAGTAAATTATGATATTACCACAATTTTTATTGTTTTAATATTTAAGTTTTATCTTGTATTCTTGTATTATTTTAAGCTCTTCGTTGGGTGAGTCGGTAGAGCTGCGGACTGTCACTCGATGGGCCGGAGTTCAATTCCCCGGCTGGCTGATGAAGAGTTAGAGGAATTTATTTCTGGTGATAGAAAGTCATTTCTCGCTATAATGTGGTTCGGATTCCACAATAAGCTGTAGGTCCCATTGCTAAGTAACCAACTGGTTCTTAGCCACGTAAAAATAAGTCTAATCCTTCGGGCCAGCCCTAGGAGCGCTGTTAATCAGCTCAGTGGTCTGGTAAAACTAAGGTATAACTTAACTTGTGTTATTTTACAATGACGTCAGCGAGTGTCGAAACATCAAATATATAATTACAAAGATGTCAGGCCTGTGCTTCAACTTAAAAATTTATATGCATATTAAAATTCCCGAGATCAACACTAGTTAAAAGTATATATATATATATATATATATATATATATATATATATATATATATATATATATATATATATATATATATATATATATATATATTTACTCTCTAAAATATATATTTATATTTTGGAGGAGCTGGTTTTCTTCCGCTTCCTACTACGATATAAGGATGCAGTTGCCATCGCCATATCTGTTGCTGTGAGACCTAGGCATCGACAACATCTGGCATTCCTAATCAATCATGCAGGTAACGATTAACACTAATAAAGATTCCCTTTGCCGCTATGAAACTCAATGGTAAAACTAGCATATCTGTTTGTATATTTGTCTATTCTGCTGGTGGATGGACATAAGCGAGCCATCCCTCAGCACCATAAAGCAAGAACGAGAAAGCAAAAATGAGAACGACAATGCGAGGATAAGGTTGCAAGTCCTGTATCAGTGTAACAGGTCAGTGTGACTTGTAAGAAGATAGATGGCCTCTGCTATTTAGTATCAGTCACCGAACAAACTACTGACCAAAATCAACGATGCCTATGATCGGAAAACCAGGGATACGGTATGAATGTGTCCTTGTGTGTGTCAGTGTATGACGCCGTACCAGGTAGGCGACATGAGAGTTCAACTAACTGACAACCAAACCAAAAAAAAAAAAAAAAATGAGGGACAGATAAACAGACAGACGAAAGCTACGAACTGCGTCTTTTTTTTTTTAATATTTGAATATTTTCGTTTAAATCTGGGACTAAATCATAATGGCGCAAGTTACTCTTCCCAACCGGCTTTCTCATAAAAAAAATAAAATATTCAGGCATGGCACTCATGACAATCCTACATGATCCCTAACGGGCGTCTATACCCCAAGCAAGGCTGATACATAAGTATCAGCCTTGACCTCGAGGTAAACAATTTACAAGTCCATTACGTACAAGTAAAATATCCGATTGATTTGCCAACATCAATTAACTGACGGCAGGCTTTCAATAGAGGTCATAAATTTTAAGATTGGCATGGCAAACACGAAAGTTACAATTGACACTTTAGCAAATGTATAAAACCACATGCATTTTACAACAGATTAAATTTTCTAGTGAATACGTCATTTCTATCTACGTCCTTAAACTGTGAGCTCATCTGAATATTCATTATTATGAAAATAAAAATGGAAGCAGAATTCATTCACTGAAGAGAGGAAAACTGGAGCGTCAAATGATGCTCATTGCTGCAAGGTCGCAATGCCTAAATATAATGAATATTATATTTCATCGCGATGACAGACGTGTGAGTAACACGTTGACCACACGTGCAATTCAAGATTGTCGTCGATGCTAAATTAGTTATTACTGATCACATCTTTGAGGAAGTAAATGGTAGTTAATTTTTTCCTACAGAATTTTACTGTATAATAACACTGGGTGCCGGAGTTCTTTCTTATAACGAGCTAGTTAGCGCGCGTTAAGCGCGCAGGGATTCGACGTTGGTGTCTCAGCTACCCTCCCGATCCCCTACCCACCCGGCCCCCACCCGGGACGGACAAACGGGTTTCTAGGGGTGGGTGGCTGTGTCATGTCTCCCCTACTCCACTAGGATCTTATTATTATAGATAAACTGTTATTTGTTTATCTATTAGATATATTTTCTAACAGGAAAAAAACCTTGAAGCTCCTTGGTGTGTTGTGGGAAGTCTTAAATGTGAAAGGCACCGAATAACCGAGGCAGGTTCCAGAGATTGGTCTCATACTTAAAAGCCTAAACCTTACAATTCATCACTCATTCAATCAGGATCCTTTCTCAATTTTGGACTGCAGCACTGTTTTCCAATGCTTCTGTACTGTATTTCAGTTCCGTTCGATTTTCCTTTGTTCTCTTGTCTCGTACGGATGGCCTGCAATGCATGTTCTTCGATCTAGGGTGGGTGCTGGGGTAAAAATATCTCGTACCTTTTCCTTTTCCGAAGAATTTCTCCTTTTCTTCTTCAAACATACAATGACTTTCCTACACAAGGAATGCTGGCTATCAGTAGGTGAATATTCTTCTAAATTAAGATCTTAATTTCATTATTCAACTTTCATTTAAACTGTTAATTCATGCAGACTAATTGATAGTTTGATTTTTTGCCATTTCAAATATGAAATTCTTAAATATTCGATTCTTTTTTTATGTCTTTTCTCTAAATTTTTTCTAAATCTCCGAGTATGAGGCCACATCCAAAGTTGGAATTAATACTAATGCATTTATTTAATATAATAATAATAATAATAATAATAATAATAATAATGTAATAATAAACCCCCTTTTTGAGGATTTTAACCCTGGCCTTTGATTAGCCAGACTCGCAAATAGGTTTGTCAGTATCGTCTATTTCCCGACGAGACTGCCTCCTTGTAATAATAATAATAATAATAAAAATAAAAATAATAATAATAATAATAATAATAATAATAATAATAATAAAACAATGAAGAAGATTTATCACCTAACACTGCCACATTTACAATGAACAGAAAACAAACCAAATTTAAGGAAAAAACCATATCAATAAAACGATATATTAAGTTCAAATGACTTCCTACATTTCCTTGTTAACCTTTGCCTTTCTAAATTACAATTCCTAAGGTTACGACATACTGGTGTAGTTACAGAGTGCATTATGCCTCCGTTCTCTTACTATCACCTAAATGGCTGTTTGCGCGTGGAAAGTGAGCTCAAGCACCAAAATGATAACCGGCTCAGGTCCTAATTGTTTTTTAGGTCTGGCTCACATGAAAGGTGCCATACACACCACGCTTACGTTTCTACGTACTACGATATAGAAAAATACGGAGTCAATGTAGAATAGGAGAATATATAGTCAAAAATATAAAATGAAAATACGTAGTCATTGTGGAATGTGGAACATTTAATCTATATGTACTTACGAAACCAAATAAAAAAATTTCCTTTGCATTTTAAAATACTGTATGAACAACTGATTACGAAAGAAAGATCAAAAACACAAAACAGAAAGTCGAGACAACTTTAGCACAAGGTTTACTTTTATTAGTAATATAATTAAAATAAAATCATTTCTATAAAATTCCGTGTAAGAAATTTACATCGAAACAATGACCTTATGCAGTACAATGCCTTTAACATTATTCTGTGTAGAAATGAAATATGTAAAGCTAAATTTCTGAATCACGTAGGAAAAAAAAAAAGGCTTTTTTGTCTACTGAAGAGTACTGTGCCTCCCTTAGATTTGCAAAAGATATATAAGGGTTTAGATATATTTCTTAAGATATATTCCACCTATATTTTCAATGTTCGATACATGCAAACGTATTAGGAAAAATTTACGAGGTATTTAAAGACATTTAACAGAGTATCATTACTTTAAACAATTGTTGTCCGCATCAATGGATGTGGACAATTTATTTCAGTTCGTCAAAAAAACTGTTCTAAAATTCTATCAACTATATTATTAGTGACTTAGTAAATGAGTGGATAAAGGAAATAAATTAGGGAAATAAGATTTAATACCAAACATGCTCATCTTAAAATTTTCTAAACGCACAAATGGAAAATAATCTATGAAAAATGTCAATTAAGTCCCTAGAGAGCAGGGAAACAAAATCTTGTTATTAACATGATCGATTAAAATAATCGATAGCTATAATCTAAAGCTGAAGAAAACTCATATTTCCATCTGTGAGAGAGAGAGAGAGAGAGAGAGAGAGAGAGAGAGAGAGAGAGAGAGAGAGAGCAAAATTAACGACAGCACCTTCATTATTCAGTCCGTTTGCCAAGAGGGTTGAACAGCATCGCCATATTGAATAATGATGTTTTCTCGTTCCACCTTCCCTCCATTATTAACCCACAAACCGCATCTAGCAAATGGCGCTCCAAGAGGGTAACAACTCCAGAAATGACATTAAAAAACCCTGAAGGGAAGAATAACAACAAAAGGAAGGAACAGTAACAGACGCCGTTTATGGGAAGACTGAAGTGTATGGGAAACCAAGTTTTCAATTGGAATTTTAAGTGATTCTTACCCGTAGGGACTTCAAAAGCCTTTCGAATGGGTCGTTTAATTGCTCTGTCCAGAAAGTGAAAAGCGAAGAAAAGGAGAAGGCAACCTTAGACGGCGAACAAAAATAACGAAATAATAAGGACCACCTATTCGACATATGGGACATTCACACACACACAGCCAATTCTGCAATGGACTCCGTGGGGGTAGTGTCGTCAGTGCAACTCACGTGGTGCATTGTATGTATTAATAAAGGGTGTTTGAAGCACCCCTCTGGCCCCTAGCTGCACCCGCCTTTTAGCATTTTACTTTACCTCCATTTTCTCTTCCTATCTTCCATCTTGCTGTCCAACATCTCTAATACTTCGCAGGGCAATTATGGGATTTTCTCCCACTGTCACCTTGAGGTTTCTTGTACTTTGTTTCTTGTACGTTATCACTTTTATTTTCTGACTCTCGTTATTTTGCTGTTCAACCACTCCAACTCCCTCTTTTCAGTCTTAAGCAGTGATTGGTCGAAAACGCTTTTGTACTTGGCTTGGTAGCCTAAATATCATGAAATCAAATCAAATAAAATTTCTGCATTAGAAAAGCCGACATCTATGGTTCGAGCAAAATAATTCAAGAATGTAAATGGTAATGATATTGAAAAAGAACTTGTGACGTGGAAACAATACTAATTCTGCTAGGAAATACCGACATGAAATATTAGTATGTATCATTTTCGTTTGGAAAAGGTGTCATCAAATTTCACAAGTATTTTTTTTCTAACCAATGAATGCAAAAGGATATTTTCTCCTTAAACTCAACCACGATTGTGATTTTTACTTGGAGGTGAGAGGGCTTATGTATTTTTACTTATATTTTATTAAGGAAAATTCTTGTATTCCTGTTAATAATTGCTTAATAACAGAAGACGACATCAGCAACACAAGCCTTAGCACTAAACTCGTATTCAGATTTTGAAAACTGATTATTTTTAGACACTGATGTTTCCCCCCGAAAAATAATACTTTGAAACTAAAACATGAAAAGTATTAAATATATACCAGCCCTCAAGGCTGCAGAATACCAAAAATGTTTAATTCCAGATATTAAAATGCTTCAAGTAATCCATGAAAATTAATCTACTTCAATGGTTTTATACCCATCATTAATTAGCATAAAGTTCCGTAACTACTGTCCTCCTGCTCTGCATTATTAAAAACAATAATTATTATTCAGCACGATTTATATGTGTCTGCAGAAGGATAATGAAGAGGAATATGAACTTCCAAATTACTGGAAGGTAAATGCACACACACATGTGATATATATATATATATATATATATATATATATATATATATATATATATATATATATATATATATATATATATATATATATATATATATATATATATATATATATATACAGCAGTTGATTTGAGTAAATTTAGAAAGTTTTCACAAGCTTGTGTAAGGTAAAGTGAATTTTACTTTATTATTACCATGGTGTAATAAGGCATATTACGATTTTTTGCCTTAGTGAAATGGCTTGCAAATCTTTTGTGTATTTTTGTACCTTCTGTGTTTGCAACTCTTACTTCTTTTCACATTTTACATAGTGGTAATTTAACATTTATTTACTTAGCAAGTTAAGTATTTCTTAATAATTTAACATTGCATACTTGAATTAATTTTCATTTACTAAGATTTTCTTTTCAAATCTTGAGTAATTCTTAATAGATTAAATTTTGCTTGAGTGATTTAATTTCTTGATAAATTAACCTTGGTAATTTAACTCAAGAATTAATTAAATTCTGTGTTGTTTTCAAGTATTAGTAAATTTTTTCAGATTGTGAATTCTAATTATAAATTTTCAATTTAAAAATAAATTTTTGTATTTAAAATTTTTAAAAAGTGTTTCACTTATTGACCACCAGTGAATAGGATTAATTGTGTTCTATAAGGCAAAAGTGATAAACATGTCTTGTTCTTTAGTTTTGCTGAAGTGAATTAAGACCAGGGAAACAGTTAAAGCTGTTTGATGGAGTGATGCCCTTTTGCTCTAGTATATTTCTGTTCAATTGTTGATGCCTTATACTTGTTTTGATAAACTTTTGTTTGATTTTTCACGTGATTAATGAGTTTTTAAGGACCACTGCTACCTTTAGAGTAATCAATGTAATTTTTATTGTTACGAGAGTTCAGGCATCTGGCCAGCGAGTAAATTTTTGAATTATGTGATTAGTTGTAATAACCAGGTACTTTCTGGCACACATTGTGACAATATATACATTTATATATATATATATAATATATACTGTATATATATATATATATATATATATATATATATATATATATATATATATGCCTATGAATATTTATATAAACCGTAAAAACCAATGAATTATATTATTAGGGCCGTGCCTTACCCGTTTTCAAACAACGATGGATTTAGCAGTACACAGGAGTATTACAGTAGATAGAGACCAGTTTATAGAAAGAGGAAAATTTTAAATCGCTGGCGATTAAGGGATTAAGGGATTAAAGGACAAAAGTTCATCAGGCAAATTCGTGTTTTTTCTCTTCATAATTAAGGAAGCTTCCAGGATCTGACCTTTGAAACGAGACATATTTCCATGAAGAATTTGTGATGTAACCTAGTGTATATTGTATCTGATACAACTTCCTTGACAAAAAATGACAGAATGCTAATGAGTGATCTTACATATTCGAATAGAGAAGCACGCTTTCTGTGAAAACCTACAGGGATGGTATAACACTTTATGAGGTCGTGTACACGAAAATATATTAGGGTTTTTAAGCTTCCTGGTCAATATTAACAGCTGCTGATTCAATGGTATTTTGGTTACTAAAAGCCAAGAGGTTGTTCCTCCCTCGAGTTTCATTTTTCTTTTTGATGACAACAAAGACTGCTACTTTTACTTCATTTTTGTATACGTCTGGGGTATAAAAACAATCTTATTCGCTGCATGAACTGCTTTTCATTGACGTGATCTAGTTATTTAAGGAAAGGGAGCTCCTCATCCGTTCAGAATAATTCATCCAAGGAACTTAGCCAGACTCTAACGAGCCCCATATTCCCCAGCAGCACACTCTTTAGAAATTCCTTTTAATGTGCCGATAAATACCGCTCCTGCATACTACCAAATTCGTCAGTGTTTGAAAAGACACAATATATACAAACATAGATATTATATTACCGGACAACATTACTAGAAGCTCAAAGATAGTACGGAATACAGAAGATTATATAAAAAAAAATTCGACATAACTGTTTACAAAACCCGTTAATGCACTTAATAAAAATAGCAGTAAAAAGACACATGTGATCACCAGATTGGTCTCTTAATGGTCGACCATAAACCAAATATTAACAATGACATGATTTAGGTACTTAAGGAATAACAGTTCCTCACGCAAGCAAAAAAAAAAAAAAAAAAAAAGAAACTTAGCGAAAATCTAATAAATAAAATATTTCCTTGCTGCGTGTTTTTTTCTTTTATTCTTTCTTATATTCCGATAAATATCTCTTCAAACACGCTACCAAATCCATCAGTGTTTAAAAACGAGGTAGAGGTACAATTCGAAGTACAACGCTCTACTGTTATCCTTTTGTTTCATTTATTTGGACATTCTTGGTGTTCACTGTGCCAAGATTTGACAGTTTTTAACTAAACTTCGCATACATACATACAGATGCGTTTGCATATACGCGCATGTATCTTGTTTCACATATTCAGTATGACGATAGCATAAAATAAATAAATAAAAAACATTTAGGGAACAAATAAAAAATATCGTTTCTGAACGATATATACGCGTCAGTAAATAACGTTGACCTTAAACCACAGAGGAAACGAAAGAAATTGCTGTCAGTCCAAAGTACCACTGGCGCCACTTATGATCCACACAAAACGTTCAGGTAAGATAGAAAACAGATCTGGCATCTGTCGAAAGAGAAAGATACCACTGGCATGGATGTGTTCAGGGGAACTCGAACTGTGAGCGACCTTTAAATTTATATTAATCATTCCCTTCAAGACTCGGAAAGGAAAATGCACTAAAAAAATGGGGATTGGAACAGAAAACAATACAGAAATCATAAATATTTATGGAGGATAATGAAAGTTAGAATTTAGAAATTTCCTCACTTGCAGAGAAAGAATGAAAAGTAAAGATTATTTTCGGAGAAAATATTACTAGAAGCTAATTATTTTGTGAGAAAAATGTTACTAGAAGCTCAAAAACATATTACCGAACACAGAACACGCTATTTACAAAACCCGTAAACGCAAGTAATAAAAATGGCAGCATAGAGTCATATGTGATCATCAGATTTGCCTATTAATGGTCGACCATAAACCCGACATTAGCATTTTTTATAATACGTGTTCATCCTCTTTACTGCAGATGGAAAACATGAAAAAATGGCTTCTGTGCCAAGGAACAATCAAGCTGATTGCTTTTTAGTAAACATACTTAAACATTTTTTTACTTTTACTTCAATTTTTCGCATCATTTGCATTGCTGTATACGACAGTGAGTTTTCGTTTTGTCTCTGTTTAACAGAGGAAATGTCTAAAACATTTTTAATAATAAATTCTTTTTCTCTTCTTTTTTGTATCGGAAAACAGTATGTTTTGTAAACAACGCATTTTTTCTTGAAACGAAAGTGTTCATATCAGTTCTAAAAATAATTTTGACCGTCAGGGACCAATTTTTCAGTTGAAACAAATATAAAAAAATGGTTATGAACTCCATATCCTGACCTCTGTTTCTCGGAATTTCGTAATGAAAAAAAGTTATTCCATATTTCTGAGCACTGGTGCAGAAAGGAAGCCGGTATATAGGAAGGGGGAAAATCCACGATTCCAAAATTCAATACAAAATTAGAGTAACATATATATATATATATATATATATATATATATATATATATATATATATATATATATATATATATATGGTATGACAAATTAGCTAACATATGGTAGTTCCAGAAAATGGCCGTTCAACAGTCAACAGTCATGACTATGTCACTGCTATTTTCAGACTTTTGCTGCTGAATAAAGTATGAACCGCAATGCTAGAAACTTCTACAGCATCAGCCTCTTCAGGCATATTGAACCTCCATACAGTAGAGGTTCAATATGCACTGGGGTTCATACTTTATTCAGCAGCAAAAGTATGAAAATAGCAGTGACATAATGTTGACTGTTGAACAACCATTTATGGAACCGTTTTCGCTATGTTAGCTAATGAAATGAATTTGGTATTTAATAGTGAGTTAACTGGATGTGTCATACCTAGGTTAGTGAACGGCATGGGGGTAACAACGTCAGCGAAAAAAGGTTTGCTCAGTACCATACATACATACATACATACATACATACATATATATATATATATATATATATATATATATATATATATATATATATTACTCTGGAATTTGTATTGAATTTTGGAATCGAGGATTTTCCCCCTTTCTATATACCGGCTTCCTTTCTGCACCAGTGCTCAGAAATATGGATTAACTTTTTTTCATTACGAAATTCCGAGAAACAGAGGTCAGGATATGGAGTTCATAACCATTTTTTAATATTTGTTTCAACTGAAAAATTGGTCTCTGATGGTCAAAACTGTTTTTAAATTAAAATGAACGTTTTCTTTTCAAGAAAATATGCGTTGTTTACAAAACATACGGTTTTTCGATACATAAAAAAGATAAAAAAGAATGTTATTAGAAATGTTTTAGGCATTTCGTCTGTTAAACAGAGACAAAACGAAAACTCACTGTCGTATGCAGAGTTCACTATGCATTAGAGTTCACTTCTAGCTTACATGGATCTTAAGGCCCTCCCCTTCCAACCACTTTATGATTATTTATAGTTTTCTAAGCCTTTCGTCATCCTTCCTTCCCCAGAGACCAAACTAGTTTACAACACTCGGAGCCATTTTTAATATATGGAGTCCTCTTTGCCAAAGTCTCATTATATTTCAACTTTGCCTGTTTAAAACAAACTTGTTCCACATACAAATTACTCCATCTCGGCATCTTCAAACTTTTTCTTCTATTCACATAAAAATCAACACTTAATTTTTATAAAGTAGAGTTGTTTCAGTAACCCCTTAATGCCTCTCCTCGTATCTTTACGGCCCTTTACAGAGATCGTGCTATCTTGCTTGATTCGCCTCTTCTCTCGTCTTACCATCATTTATACCCATATACCCATATGATTCATCAACCTCTGTTCTGCCAATCCACGCTAAGAGTGACTGCTCCATTTCCAGGATTCCATCTACCTTCTTAAATGCTACCTTCTCCCATTTTCCTGTTACAAACATTTTAATACTCTTCCACCTGCTCTGCAGCCTCTCTTTACTATCAACAATTAAGCATTGCCCCAGGTGGGAGAAATGACTTACCCATGAGCCAAGATACGTTACTCCTTTACTTCGGTAGAATTACAAAAACATTAGCGTACACAGACACACATACACATACACACACAAACACGCATATGTGTATATATATATATATATATATATATATATATATATATATATATATAAATATATATATAATATATATATATATATATATATATATATAAATACATACATACATATGCATATTTTACTGGTAAGCATCACAACTTATTACCTAGTTATACTTCATTACCTGGAAAATTTGTAAAAAAAAAAAAAAAAAAAAAAATCTCAGCGCTGTGTTCCAACACTCCTCCATTTGGGAAGTTTGTTTGGGAAGTTTCAAAAATATCTCATAACCATGACAAAAAAAAAAACGACAAAAAAATGCACTAGTTCATGATAACGCACGCCTTTCCAGACACTAACTGGACAGAAAGAGTGACTTATTTTCAAAGATTCTGTCAGGTCAGCTCAGCGTGACGGTCCCAGTTAGGGTTCTTTTGCTACAAGCCTCATTCACTCGCATGGTTTCCATAGTAAAAAGAAAAAAGAAAAAAGCACTTTCTATACTTTCACCATTTTCTCTGTTCATTA